>NC_072423.2:119538035-119847232 GCF_028878055.3 Symphalangus syndactylus | reverse complement strand
ACCCCTCTCTGCCACCCCCTTCCTTATCTGTCATTTGAGAATTAAAAGGGGTAATGAAGTTGCCTGGCTCAAAGACAGTACTCAGTAAAGCTTATTCACATACATAACAATAAATTAAATGTTATTAATATTGTTATATGCCTGTTCCATACAGATATTCCTAAAAGGAAACATTTAGCTCTTCCATTCCAGCAATTTATTCTCTTAGTTCCATTTTAGTCTCCCAGGAAGTAGGTGAAACTGAGAATACTCTTTCCCATTTTACACATGAGGAAACAGAAACTTGGGAACATAAAATATCTATCTCAAGATCATATAGTGACTGAGTGCAAAGCTGGTACTCTCTCCTTGTCCCATCCTTATCTTTCCCCATTTTAGGGTTTTCAAGAGACAGAGGGAGTTTCAAAGGGATACTAAGGGCTCAGTTTCTGTTTCATACATGATTCCAGGTCTCTTTGCAGAGAGTTGAGCATCAAGTAGTGAGAGGTAAAAGCTGGTTCCTGATCAGCCCCTACCAACCCCCAATACACACACATACACACTAATATACATACACCCTAGGAGCTGTGAGATGGCTGACAATGGCCAACACCGGGAGAGAAGCTACTTTTGGTGGTGTTTAGGGTTCTCTCAGAAGTGGTTGGTAGAAGCTCTGTGTGTGTGTGTGTGTGTGTGTGTGTGTGTATGTGCGCATGTGTGTGTATACATGTGCGCATGTGTGTGTGTTGGGGAATTGGGAGGTGTCTGTTTCAGAGGGAATACCACTCCAGCCAACTAAGCAGAATTTGAAATAATTTCTGCTCAGCTCCTAAATGGTGTTCCTCCCATCACTCCTCCATACCTACTTTAAAAAGCAGGCTTTTAAATCTGAATTTAACTGTGTTGCTCTCTGACTGAATAATCTTCATTGGCCACTCATCACCTTTAGGATGAAGCCCAGGCCCAAAGCCCAGCACAAAGACCTGCATGATGTGCTCACTTCCAACCAGAAGGTGGGAGGCAGTTCTTAGCCAGCAGACACCAAGTTCTCCCCAGCCTCCAGCCATCTGGAGCCACACACGCCCTTGTCTATACCCTAGACCTTTGCACAGTTGGATCATTCTGCCTGTCCCATCCTCTCCCTCACCCTTTCCCCTCAAAGATGATCTAGTGGTGTTTCTCTTCAGGGTTTTTCCTGGACCTTCTTTTGTGCTTAGGCTGAGCTTCTCATTCTCTATTGCAGTGATACGCTCTCATTGCTCCTGAACTAGACCGTTTACTGAAGGATGAGGGCTATGTCTGAGTCCCATCTTGATTTCCCAGTTTATAGCACAGGGCCTGGCCCCAGTAGGCGTCTGTACAAGCTTATTTAATAAACAAAAGGGTGAATGGATTGTTTGGAGCTCTGAAGGCATCTTTCCACAGAAACAGTGTTGAAAATGACTCTGTGTTCCCTGTAGGCTACTGACTGTGGAGGACCTCTGACCTTTGTGAGACTCTAACAGGTTGGCTCCTCCATCCCCATGGAGGAGTAGCAGTGAGGATTGGAGCCTTGATCTCAGCTCCAGGCATGGACTTGATGGGCTGGAAGTAATCCCTATGGCCTGGCCTATGATCAGTTTAAGACCAGTGAGTGACCCATTTTAAGTCAATGAGACTCAAGTAGAGGGTGGTTGAAGGGTCTGTAGTAGTTCTTGAAGGAAGCAGAAAGACAGGTGGCTCCTGACAGCCATCTCAAGCACTGGAGGAGATCCAGGTGCAAGACGAAGCTGGCTCTGCAGAAGACAGAGAAGAAATGCAGAGAGAGCCTGGGTCTCTGGTGAAAATGAGAAACTACGGGATGAATTCCTCAGACTGCTCATTTCTGATTTCAGTTATGTGTGTCAGTAAGATTTCTTGTTTTGGGAGCCCCTTTGAGCTGGATATTCTGTCACCTGCTGCTGGAAGCAGGACTGATCTTTGCGAAGCTAACTAAATGTAGGTTTGAGGTCCCTTCCCTTACACAGGCTTCTTCCAAGGCCCTGGAACCCAGGGTGCCATGTGTTTGTAAATTTGCAAAAGCAAGATATTTTAATAACAACCCATGAAAACCACCATGTCTCTCCACTCTGATGCCTGCTCTGTCACACTGCCCTTAGGGTGGGATGCAGTTGCAGTAGTCACAGGCAGTTCAGGGATCTGTCCAAGGTGGCGATGAACTGGTCACTCATGCTATTGGATGTGGAGGGATGTGGTCCACTGTCACTTGGGGGCTTAGCTAAGTTATGCTGGATGTCCCAGTGTAAGAATGACTTTCAAGAATTTGATTGCCACCCACACAGCTGACTCACCTGGCACTGTGTCTGGGAGGTGCAGGGCCACAGGTTGTCACACGATGTGAAACACAAGCCGCAGCACTCACAATGGAACTGCATGATGGAAGGAGGTAAAACAAGATTTGAAATATATTCTGAGGAAATTTCCTCCAGTTACTAGACACATGGAATTGTAAGTGAAGGATTCTGTTTAACTCAATGCCTCAACATAATGAACGTTTTCTCTTGTCAGATGTTACGGCATTGGCCTCCTAGTGCGCCACCATGATGATTATGTGAATAGCAAACTGGTTAATAAGCATCTTCAACCCAAAGCATACTTAAAGATGGGTCACTGCATAAGAAAACACAAAACCCTGAAACCTGTCGGCTACAGAAAAGATTCCTAAATTTGACCATAGTCCTAAAAATGTACATGACCTTACCAGCGATGAGTTGTGAAGCTACAAGAAACTTTAAAGAGCTATTAACAATGAAAAATAATTGATGAACCATGGTAGAGGAAAGTCTGAATTATCCAACTGTTGGCTTTAGAGAGAAATAACATCATAAACTTGGTTCCATGTCAGGAAGTAATCAAAGAGAAGCAGCCAAAAAAATTCAGGGGAAAAGATATTTTTAGAGGGGACAGTTATTTAATAAAAATGACATGCTTTTTTTGATTCCATAATTTCTTGGATGTGTATTAGTCCATTCTCATGCTGCTAATAAAGACATACCTGAGACTGTGTAATTTATAAAGGAAAAAAGGTTAATTGACTCACAGTCATTATGGCTGGGGAGGCCTCAGGAAAATTACAATCATGGCAGAAGGGGAAGCAAATATGTCCGTCTTCATGGGACAGCAGGACAGAGAAGTGCAAAGCAAAAGGGGGAAAAGCCCCTTACAAAACCATCAGATCTTGTGAGAAATCACTCGCTATCACGAGAATAGCAGCATGGGGGTAACCGCTCCATGATTCAATTACCTCCTACTGGGTCCCTCCCATTACAGGTGTGGATTATGGGAACTACAATTCAAGATGAGATTTGGGTGGGGACAGCCAAACCATATCAGTCAGCTTTTAAAAATTTATAATTCGTTGCCATTTCTTATCCTAAGTATTCATTTTCTTACCTAATTTTGTATTGGTAATTTTATGGGTTTTATGAGTTAAAGAGAGGTCCTGAGTTGTGTAAGCCTCAGGCCTCACAACACCTGGATCTCCTCTGACCGGAGTTAACTATACACATACATTATCTCACTGAATCTAATCCCATGCTCCCTTTAGGAGGTAGGTACTATTATTAAGGCTCAGAGAGGTTAAGTCACTTGCTCAATGTCACATAGCTGTTAAGTGGGAGAATAGGAATTTGGTGTTTGTGATTCTCTATTGGAGAGAGATTGAGTGCTCCCTGAAAAAGGGAGCACAGGGGCATTGTCATCTAACCCAGCCTGTGGAGAGACAGGAAGGATACCTGGAGGAGGTGATACTGGAACTGAATTTTAATATTTGAGTAAATGTTGGCTGATGCCTAGAAGGAGACTACAGGGGTGAGACAGCTGCCCACACAGACGACATGGCATGTAGAGGGTGTTGGAAGCAGACAGTGATGTGCTGTGGAAACAGGCAGATTGAGGGCTCAGGAGCATCTTGGATTTCTCCCCTTGGTTAACCCTTCAAACCTCAGAGCTCTGGGATTTGTTCTATCCTCATCATTGAGTAGGGACAGATTTCTGATTTGGGGCCCAGGGTTCTCTCTGGGCCACTTAGGGTAACTAAACGCCCAGGTTTGTCTGGGACTAAAGGGTTGGCCGGGATGCAGGACTCTCAGTGAAAATGGGAAAAGTCCCAGGCAAGTCAGCATGAGTTGGTCACCCAGAAAGCTGGAAAGACCACTTTTCTGACAAATTGAAGCATCACTCTCCCCTTTTTTCAAGCCCAAGCAAGGGAGGTGATATCCACCGGCAGCTCCTGGGTTTGTTGAGCGGAAGGAAGTCTGAGGTGATGGGCAGTTCAGCTACCTACCTTCTCCCACTTAGCTGTGCTCTTGGATTTTAAAAGAGCAAAGCTCCACTGCCATGGCCACAGCCTATGTTTCCCTCAGCACACTCTGCAGAGCCTACAGCCCCAAAGTAACTTTTTTCTTTTCTTTTCTTTTGAGACAGGGTCTTGCTCTGTCACTCAGGCTGGAGTGCAGTGACCTGAACACGGCTTACTGCAGCCTCAACCTCCCGGGCTCAAGTGATCCTACCACCTTAGCACCCCAATTAGTTGGGACTACAGGCGTGCACCACCACACTTGGATAATTTTTTTTTTTTTTTTTTTTTTTTGTAGAGATGAGGAGATGAGGGTCTCACTTTGTTGCCTAGGCTGGTCTTCAATTCCTGGGCTCAAGCGATCCTCTCACCTCAGCCTCTCAAAGTGCGGGGATTATAGGTGTGAGCCACAGTGCCTGGCCCAAACTAACTATTGATTGATTAACTGGGCTCCTCATCCTTCAGACCACAGATTCCCCACCTACAAAAGTCCAGTTGGCATATGGGGTGTCAACGCAGGCCTTGTGGAGGGCATGGGCCAACCATGGCATATGCAACCCTTTTTAGTTTATCAAAGACCAAAGCGATATTTCTCAAACAATACTACCTATGACAATCTTTGCCCCTGCTTGTGACAATGCAGATTCCTAGGCCTATACTCCTAGATATCTGAGTTCAGCACATCCAGGGTGTGAGCTAGGCAACTGCACCTTAGATAAGCTTTTTAGGTAGTAATGGTGCAGGTATTCCCAGACACTAGAAAAGAGATTGCACCCAGAAATTCTACCTTTTGAAATTTATCCTAAAGGCAGTGCACAAAGGAAATTTAAGAGAATTATCATTCCAGTTTGTCAAAATAGAAACGTTGAGGGGGAACATTAGATATTGATTAAGTAAAATTTTTTATCTCTGTATAATAAAATGCTAGGCAGCCATCAAAAATGTTATTGTGGATCTCGATTGAACTGGAAAAATGTTTAGCACACATGTATTTATTAATAATAATGGTTTTATTTTGAAATCCGTTTAGATTTATAGTACAGTTGCAAAGATGGCACGGAGAGTTCTGGTATACCTCTCATGCAAGCTTCCCTGAATATTAACATCTTGCATAACCATGATTTATCAAAGCTAAGATATTAGTAACCATATAATTTTATTTATTAAACTATCAACTTCATTCAAATTTTACCAGTCTTCCATAAGGCTCTTTTTCTGTTCCAGGATCCAGTCTGGGATATCACATTGCATTTAGTTGTCATGTCTCCTTAGTATTCTCCAATCTGTGGCCATTTCTGTCTTTTCTTGTTTACATGATCTTGTCACTTTTGAAGAAGACTTACCAGATGTTTTGGAGGCTGTCCCTCAACTGGGGTTTGTCTGATGTTTTTCAAGATTAGATAGAGTTACGGGTATTGGAGAAGAATATTGCCACTGAGGCGAAGTGCCCTTCTCACTGCATCGCAACAGGGAGCACATGATATCAACATGACTTATCAGTGGTGATTTTAATCTGATCACTTGGTTAAGGTGGTGTTTGCCAGATTTTTCCACTATAAAACTATTATTTTTTTCTTTTTTATATGTGAGAACTAAGTCACTAAGCCCAGTCCATATTTGAGGGAAAGAGAATTAAATTTCGCCTTCTGAAGGGAGGAGTGTAAAATTATTTGTGAACACACAATATACATTTTCAAGGATTAAAAAGCAAGTTACAAAACAATAATATATCATATGATCCCATTTTTATAGAAAAAAATATTTTCATGCATTCATAAAATTTTATAAGAAAACAAACTACAACAGCAGCTACCCCTGGGTGATGGGAGAGTAGGCAATTTTTTCCCCTTCATCTTACTGGTCTAATTTTTCTAATGAATTTTCACTATGAATAGGTATAACTTGTATCACAAAAAGTTGAAGAAAACAAAAAGACAAAAGGCAACATTTAAGACTTGGTCATGATTGAAGCAGGGAGACAGAGTTAGTGCAATGGATAATCCAGTCAAGAGATCAGGTGATTTCAAAAGGCTGGAGTCTTGGGCTGAAACGATAACAGTGAAAATTTCCAGGGAGAAATGCATGACACAACATTTAATTCAAAACCCGAGGGCACAGGTACAGGATGGAGTGGTGGGAAGTGCCGGTGGGCACCAAACACTCTGTGGGATCCAGCCTTGGGTTGTTTATTTTCTGAAACCACAGATTCAGTCTTAGCTTATAAGATGTCTGGGTGCTAACATTGTTCATGTAGAAGTGGAGTGAGTGTTCAGCTCGAGGGGAGTAGTAGTCCCTGTCACAAGTGCTGTTAATGACTTTCCATGTTCCCTCTCCGGTCCCCTTAAGGCCAACTACTTCTTAATGAAGAAGGACTCAAGTGATCCTCTTGCCTCAGGCTTTCAAAGTGCTGGGATTATAGGTGTGAGCCACTGTGCCTGGCACAAACTATTGATTGATTGACTGGGGTCTTTGTCCTTCAGACCACAGCGTCCCCACCTGTCTAACTGTGGCTTCACTGGCCTCAGGGCTGTGTTTGGCCTGTGCTTGGGGCAGGCCAGGGTGCCAGGAAGTTAACACCCGCTTAGTCCATTTGTGTTGCTATAAAGGAATACCTATGCCTGGGTAATTTATAAAGAAAAAAAGTTCATTCAGCTCACGGTTCCGCAGGCTGTACAAGAAGCATGGTGCCGGCATCTACTTCTGGTGAGGGCTTCAGGCTGTTTCCACTCATAGTTGAAGGCGAAGGGGAGCCATCATGTGCGGAGATCACATGCTGAGAGAGGAAGAGAGAGAGAGAGAGAGAGAGGAAGAAGAAGAAAAGAAGAAGAAAAAGGAGGAGGAGGAGGAGAGAGGAGGAGGAGGAGAGAGGAGGAGGAGGAGGTGGAGGAGAAGGAGGTGGAGGAGGGAGGGAGGAAGAGAGAGGAGGGAGGAGGCTCTTTAACAACCAGCTCTCACTCCTGAGAGAATGAGAGAATGGCCCCAAGTCATTCATGAGGGATCTACTTCCACGACCCAAACACTTCCCACCAGTCTCCACCTCCTACGCTGGGGATCAAATTTTAACATGAGACTTGGCAGAACCAGACAAACCATACTCAAATCACAACACCACCCTTGGAGCAGCTTCGACCAATAGACAGATGGCAGTTGGGAACTAACTACCCAGCCTCATTCTCCTTGATTGGGGCTGCTCTGTGGCATGCTCTTCATGGTCTCCCAGAATTCCCTGGGTGGGGTGAGCCCCAGTTGCCCATGGTGATAACCTGCTCATTAACCACTCTGAATCAGTTTTTCTACCCTACCTACCGTACTGGTATCTCCTGAGATCACCTCCCAGATAAATCCTTTATTTTTTCTGAGTAAAACAAGAATTTATTTTGACACACAAAATAAATAAACCTAAATATATCATTGTGTTTTTTTGGTTTGTTTTTTACAATATTTATTTATTTATTTATTTTTATAATTTTAACTTTTATTTTAGATTCGGGGGTACGTGGGCAGGCAGGTTTGTTACCTGGGTATATTGCATGATGCTGAAGTTTGGGGTACAACTGATCTCATCACCCAGGTATTAAGTATAGTACCCAATAGTTTTTCAACTGTTGCCTCCTTCCCTCCTCCCTCTACCCAATAGTTTTTCAACCCTTGCTTCCTTCCCTCCTCCCTCTAGTAGTCCTCAGTGTTTATTTTTCCTATCTGTATGTCCACGAGTACCCATTGTTTAGCTCCTACTTAAAAGTCAGAACATGTGGTATTTGGTTTTCTGTTCCTGCATTAATTCACTTAGAATAATGGCCTCCAGCTGCATCCATGCTGCTGCAAAAGACATGATTTTGTTCCTTTATATGGCTGCATAGTATACCATGGTATGTATGTACCACATTTTCTTTATCCAATCCACCATTGATGGGCACCTGGGTTGATTCCATGTCTTTGCTATTGTGAACAGTCCTGTGATGAACATGCAAATGCATGTGGCTTCTTAATAGAAAAATTCATCTTCTTTTGGATAAATACCCACTAATGGGATTGCTGAAGTGAATGGTAGCTCTGATTTGTGTTCTTTGAGAAATCTTCAAACTGCTTTGCACAGTGGCTGAACTAATTTATATTCCCACCAACAGTGTTTAAGCATACTCTTTTCTCCACACCCTCGCCAGTATTCATTGTTTTTGACTTTTTAATAATAGCCATTCTGACTGGTGTGAGATGATATTTCATTGTGGTTATGATTTGCATCTTTCTGATGATTAGTAATGTTGAGCATTTTTTCATATGTTTGTTAGCCATTTATATGTCTTCTTTTGTGAAGTGTCTATGTCTTTTGCTCATTTTTTAATGGAGTTATTTGTTTTTGTTGTCAATTGTTTTAAGTTCCTTATAGATTCTGGATATTAGCCCTTTGTTGGATGCATAGTTTGTGAATATTTTCTCCCACTTTGTGGTTTCTGTTTACTCTGTGGATAGTTTCTTTTGCTATGCAGAAGCTCTTTATTTATGTCTCATTCGCCAATTTTGTTTTTGTTGCAATTGTTTTGAGGACTTAGTCATAAATACTTTCCCAAGGCTGGTGTCAAAAATGGTGTTTCCTAGGTTTTCCTCTAGGATTATTATAGTTTGAGGTCTTACATTTAAATATTTAGTTCATCTTGAGTTAATTTTGGTATATAGTGAAAGGTAGGTGCCCAGTTTTATTCTTTTGCATGTGGCTAGAGAGCTATCACAGCACTATTTATTGAGTAGGGAGTTCTTTCCCCATTGCTTATTTTTGTTGGCTTTGTTGAAGATCAGTTGACTGTAGGTGTGTGGCTTTATTTTTGAGTTCTCTATTCTGTTCCACTGGTCTATGTGTCTGTTTTTGTACCAGTACAATGCTGTGTTGGTTACCGTGGCCTTACAGTATAGTTTGAAGCCAGGTAATGTGATGCCTCTGGCTTTGTTCTTTTTGCTTAGGTTTGCTTTGGCTCTTTGGTCTCTTTTTTTTTTTATTATTCCATATGAATTTTAGGATTTTTTTTTCTAGTTCTGTGATGAATGATGTCAGTATCTTGATAGGAATAGCACTGAATCTGTAGATTGCTTTGGGCAGTATGGCCATTTTAGCAATAATAATTCTTCTAATCCAGGAACATGGAATGTTTTTCCATTTGTTTGTGTCATCTATGACTTCTTTCAGCAGTGTTTCATAGTTTTCTTTGTAGAGATCTTTCACTTTCTTAATTAGATGTATTCCTAGGTAACTTTTTTTGTGGCTATTGTAAACAGGATTGTGTTCTGGCTTTGGCTCTCACTTTGCATGTTATTGGTATATAGAAATGTTACTAGTTTTTGTACATTGATTTTGCATCCTGAAACTTTACTAAATTCATTTATCAGTTCCAGGAGCCTTTTGGCAGAGTCTTTAGGGTTTTCTAGGTAAAGAATCATATCACCAGTGAAGAGAAATAGTTTGACTTCTTCTTTTCCTACTTGGAAGCCTTTTCTTCCTTTCTCTTTCCTGATTGCTCTGGCAGGGGCTTCCAGTATTATGTTGAATAGGAGTAGTGAGAGTGACCATCCTTATCTTATGCCACTTTTTGAGGGGAATGCTTTTAGTTTTCACCCTTTCAGTATCAATCCTCCTCACGGATTCTATTGCTGGGGATCCCAGCCTAAGGCAGTCCCATTGTTTCTGGAGATCAGGTTCAATTCTGTGAATTGTGTTCATATTATTCCCAGGAAGGGGCTGTCATAGTCTGAGTCTTGCAGCCAAGTCAGAGGGCTTAAAACTGGATACGCCAGGGATGTTTAACTTAGGGGAGATTTTAAAGAGGTGGGCAAGTTGTCTTCAGATGCTTGGAAGATCCCTCAATAAAAAGAGGATGTATTTTCTCTACTCCAGAATGTGGTAGCACTGATATGAACCTTGTACAGTAATAATGAGTGCTCCCACCAAGCTATTGGCTTCTTTTTTTAAAACTTTTATTTTAGGTTCAAGGGTACATGTGCATGTTTGTTATATAGGTAAATTGTGTGTCACAGAGGTTTGGTGTACACAATTATTTTACCACCCAGGTAATAAGCATAGAATCTGATAGTAGTTTTCCCATCCTCTCCCTCCTCCCACCCCCTACCCTCAAGTTGGTTCCGTTGTCTCCTGTTCCCTTCTCTGTGTCCATGTATACTCAATGTTTAGCTCCCACTTATAAATGAGAACGTGCAGTATTTGTTTTTCTGTTCATGTGTAGCTATTGGCTTCTTTAGGTAGGGGTTGACTTTCAGTCAACTTGCCATCCTCAGTAATCAGCATGGTGGCTGTCAAAAAGCAAAGAATGGTAGGGGGCATTTGTGGGTTCCTGACCAGAGTTTATTCCCACCTTCTCTTGTCAACGGTGTTCTCATTTTCCTTTAGAGAATTTACCCCTCTTTCAAGTCTTTTTTTTTTTTAACTATTATTTTAGGTTCAAGGGTACATGTGCAGGTTTGTTATATAGGTAAATTGTGTGTCACAGAGGTTTGGTGTACACATTATTTTACCACCCAGATAATAAGCATAGAACCTGATAGGTAGTTTTCCCATCCTCTCCCTCCTCCCGCCCCCTACCCTCAAGTTGGTTCCGCTGTCTCTTGTTCCCTTCTCTGCCTCCATAGCCCATCTCTCTGATTGCAGTGATTGGTTCAGAGATGGGCACATGACCCAATGTGAGCCAATAAGAGAGAGTCTTAGGAGTTGTGAGAGGCGCTGGCAACAGAGTTGCTCTCAGTTCTCCTGGAGGATGAGGTAAGAGGGCTGGTCTGCAGCAGCCATTTTGCTCACAACATCATTGACCCAGGAGGCCCATGAGAGCTTAAAGATGAGTGAAAAACAACATGGAGGCCAGGCGCGGTGGCTTACGCCTGTAATCCCAGCACTTTAGGAAGCCGAGGTGGGTGGATCACCTGAGGTCAGGAGTTCCCTGGCCAACATGGCGAAACCCCATCTCTACTAAAAATACAAAAATCAGCTGGGCGTGGTGGCACGTGCCTGTAGTCCCAGCTGCTCGGGAGGCTGAGGCACGAGAGTTGCTTCAACCCAGGAGGTGGAGGTTGCAGTGAGCCGAGATCACGCCACTGCACTCCAGCCTGGGTGGCAGAGTGAGACTCCATCTCAAAAACTAAAACTAAAAATAAATAAAAATAAAAAAAAAAAACATGGAAGGCAGCGTGGAAGGAGAGCACCACCTGGTCTTTTGTGGCATTTTTGAACTCTGGGACAAGCCTCACTTGGAGCCACTTTTTTTCTAGTAATACCTTTTATAGTGTAAGTCAATTTGAGTGGGTTTTCTGTCACTTGTAATATTATGTCATAACTAAATCTATGCTCAACACAGGTTTGCTGGTGGATACATTGTATAAAAATGGAGCAGATTTCAGGCAGGTGTAAAGAAGGGTTTGTTAAAACTCAGAGCTCTGAAATATAGTACAGAATGTCCTCTGAGGTAATACATTTTATATTTCCAAAGGAAGAAGCATAGGCTGCATCACCATCCTGTCAGGGGTGCTGAAGAAGGAATCCCTGTGGGTGGGAGACGGGTCTATATGAATGAGGAAATAGAACCTTTCTCACTTTTAACATTCTGTCAGTGTATAAATCTAGCAAGACTCTACAGAAGACAGAAAGCCAGAAAGGCTATCTTTAAGAGGAACCACAGTTTGAGGGTGCTAATATAATATAAAATTATGACTGGAAGTGATTTGGGGCCTAGCTGTTCCCTGTTAATCCACATTCTTGGAATATTCCTGGAAGGAGATGGTAGGGTAATTCTGAGTGTGAGCTGAGGGAATGACAAGGCAGCATCAGACCTGGGTGACAAGGGGGCCCCATAGTTCCTACAGATGAGCAGGACTCTGCAGAACTGCTGGTCACCAGGGACAAGCCCCATTTGAAGGTTTAGCTGTAGCTCAAGGACCCAGTCAACCCTTAGCTTGCTGGTGGGGGTGTGCAGTAGGCTTTAGAGGGGTCCTGTTCTTACTCTGGCACTTGTGTGAAGAGGAGGGTTTGCCCTAGGGAGTTTGATCACACATTCAAGGTCATATGAAAGAGTAGGCATCCTAAAAAATTTGTCATTTTTTTCCCTTTCTTTTCAACTAGTTTCTGAATTTATAAATAACTGATAATGGAATTAGTTGGTTCTTTTTTATTTTGTGGGGGCTTACCAGCTTGCAGCTCTTTACGTAAACATCTATATGATGCTAAGCCTACAGTCAAGGGCTTAGGAACTCTGGAATCTGCCAGATCCAGGTTTACATCCCGACTCTGCCACTAGCCTCCTGTGTGGTTCTGCCACTAGCCTCCTGTGTGGTTTTAGGAAACATATTTATCTCTCAGAGCATCACTTTTCTTATCCATTAAATGAGACTCATTGCATCCACCTCACAGAGTCACTGTAAAGATAAAACACAAAAATTATGCAAAAATCTTGGCATACCCCAAGTGCTCAAATAGTGAGAGGCATAAAATGCTTATGTAGGATCTTTGAGTAATTTAAAAAATGTATAACCTGTATAGGGCAAACAAAATGGGAGCCAGGGCTCAATTTGGCATGTTCCGCTGGATTGCTATATTTGCTTTGAAGTCTAGAGGGTGGCCTGTGCTCTCCAAATGCCAAGGCCACATAGCCTCTGTCCCTACTCTTTGTCCCTTTAGTCTCCATCCATCCTTTCAGATATCGCAAGGCAAAGACATTGCATAGGCAGGGACATATCCGTCCATGTGTCAACAGCTGATGACATGCTGTGAAAACCATCAAGGGCAAAAGGAATGAGAACAGGCAGTGAGATCAAAGTTTCTGAAACTCCCTCCTCCTCCATGTGCAGACATTCTGGCTCTTGAGGCTGAAAGTCAGCCTGCTTAAATGCAGTTCATTTCAATTAAATTTTCTAAATGTGAGTTCATGTCGAGCACTAAGCTAGCTCTTTGGGATTTTTTTTTTGTGTGTGTGTGCCTACTATGGGCTTTGCACAGCTTGGTGTTTTAAATACATTGTCTCATGACAACCTTATGATTTAGAAATTATCCTCTTTACCCGTAGAGGAAAAAAGTGCTCAAGAGTGGTGTAGCCACTTGCCCATGGTTACCAAGCTAGTTGGTGACAAAGCTGGGTTTCAAACCCAAGTCCTTGTTGGCTTCATGCTGCCACTCTTCTGGGACACAAACAAGGTAAGTGTAAACATTGAAGCATTGCAATGGTGCTGTGGCGGAAAGAAAGGGGAAGTGTCTTTTCCAGCAATTCTCGTGCTTCATTGTACACGTGGATCACCTGGGGGTCCTGTTAGACAATGGTTCTGAGCCTCTAGACTCTGCCTTCCTAAGAAGTGCCTAGGTGATGCCCAGGCTGCTGCTCTGTCTGCCACAGTTGGAAAAGCAAGGTTCTAATTATTGATCTCAGACAGGGCCGTCTCAGCCTTTTGAGAAGAGATACTTGATTAAAATGGTGACAAGAAAAGGGCGTGGCCGGTCAGTGTGAATTCATCACTGCTGTTGGCAAAACGACTCCCCTGCTTGGCTACTTCCTGTGAGATCAGAAGAGTGGTACCCAGACACACCCAGTGATGGTGTGATGCTGCAGGCATGGGGCATCCAGTAGCGTCTTGCTATGATGCAACTCAGGATAGCACCAGATTCAAGACAAGGCAGGTATGCCTCTGTGCCAACTGAACAAGGTAGTTTACTGCTGGAAGCTCTAAAAAGCCAAGGATGTGTGGTGGATGCTGATGGTGCCCTACCCAGATCTCCTTCACCAAGGGGTGCCCATCCCCAGCTGCGATGAATGTTGACTACAGAGTGCTCACAGCTGCCCTGTGCTGGATGAGGCAGTTCAAAATGTTGGCCTCAGCAAAAGGAAAGCTGCCTCTTTCAGAGAGCTACCTCTACCTCTAAAAGGTAGAGTTTCCTTGCTACCCTCCCTACCTGCTTAGAGGCAGCCTGTAGACCATGATTGCCCTTGGCTTCTAGAAGGGGCCAGTCTAGAAGGCTGCAATTCATGCTCCAGGGCTCCCCATGGGATAAGCTCAAGCAGACTCAGCAGGACCACTTCCTTGCTTAGTGTATTCCCCTGCCCCATCTTGTTTTCCTTGTTCTCTTTCTCCTGAGAGCACGCCCTCAATAAACTGCATGCACTTGAATCCCTGTCTCAGGCTCTGCCTCTAGGTTACCTCACCTAAGAGAGACTTTCACACAAGTGGATGCTGCTAGGCACCAGGTGCTCTTTGAGCCCTCACAAAGGTAGCTTGAGATGGGTGCTGTTATCTCAATTTCCCAGATGAACAAACTGAGGCTTAGGCAGACTTCTCTGGCTGAGTACTCACAGCTGAGAAGTTGCTGGGTCAGGAATGGCATGTGCCCATGCACCCTTCTGCTCAGCCCCTCTGCCAGAGCCTCTTCACACTCACCCTCACCTCACATGATGCTGAGGCACCTGCCTGAGATTTGCCTTGCAGTGAGACTTGGGTATGAGTAAGAGGTGGAGGTGGGCTTCTCTGCAATCCTGCTCTTGGGCAACCCACACAGGTAAAGTTCTGTGGGCTCAAAGAAGGCCCAACGCAGAAGGTCATGACTGTACTCAAACTGATTCTTGCACTCAGAGCTGATTCCTTCGAAAGTGTGTGTTTCTAAATTTTACCCAGGTTCCTTTACCCACATTAAATGTTCTCCCCTCCAGTTTTTCCCTGGACATGTCCTTGCCAGAGTGAATCACGTCAGGGTTTTTGCTCCATGCTCTAAAGAAAAGTGGAACACTTGGTTGGAACAAGAGACAGGATCCACAGACACATCTTTGGATGTGTAGCTGCTCATGGTGGCCAAGAACTTTGAGACCACTGTCCAATTTGTTCCTCTGTGATCGCTGTACACATTTTACAGAGTGCTCAGGTCCCTTCGTGGTTCACACCAGGCCAAGGTTCCTTGATTTCAGACAGGGGGAGTGTGCTTAGGCTGTGGCAGGAGTGATTCAGTATAGTAAACATGGCAGGAACACAGGCCCCAGACCCCATGTGAAAGGGAACAGAGACCTTAGCCTAGGAGAGCATCCTATGTCTGAGCTGGAGGGGTTTAAGGAGAGGGGTGGAGAGACTAGAGGTGAGTGATTTGAGAGGCCTAGTGCCTAGCATCAGGATTCCAAAAACAGGATCTTGGCAGGGCTGATGCCAGTTTCCCAGTCTAGATTCCCCCTATCAGGGCCCATCCCAGGGACCTAGCTCCTCAGCTAGAAGAGCTGCCCGTGTTGGGGTTTCTTTAGTGAAACCCACAGACTCCAAGCTCTGGCCTTGTGGCCGCTTCATTTTCAGTTGCTTATGCTCCCCTGTCCTGTGGCATCCTGCCCTGGGTGGTGGCTTTTCCCAGATGCCAGTGATGCAGATGGTTCCCACAGGCTTGCCTGCTAGTCTTCCATTTTCGCATCTTAGTGGAGAAATGGTGGAAGACTTCAAGAACAAGACATGCAGGCCTCACCCCAGTTAATATGGTTTATATCCAAAAGGCAGGCAATAACAAATGCTGGTGAGGATGTGGAGAAAAGGGAACCCTGGTACATTGTTGGTGGGAATGTAAATTAGTACAACCACTGTGGAGAACAGTTTGGAGGTTCCTCAACAAACTAAAAATAGGGCTACCATGTGATCCTGCAATCCCACTGCTGGGTATATACCCAAAAGAAAGGAAATCAGTATAGTGAAGAGATACCTGTACTCCCATGTTTGTTGCAGCACTGTTCACAATAACCAAGATTTGGAAGCAACCTAAGTGTCCATCAACAGATGAATGAATAAAGAAAATATCGTACCTATACACAATGGAGTTCCATTCAGCCATAAAAAAGAATGAGGTCTTGTCATTTGCAACAACATGGATGGAACTGTAGGTCATTGTGTTAAGTGAAATAAGCCAGGCACAGGAAGACAAACGCTGCATATTCTCACTTATTTGTGGGATTTATTAATAAAAATCAAAACAATCAAACTCATGGACATAGAGAGTAGAAGGATGGTGACCACAGGCTGGGAAGGGTAATGGGGGACTGTGAAGGGGAGGGGGAATGGTAAATGAGTACAAAAACATTAGTTAGAAATAATGCATAAGACCTAGTATTTTGTAGTACAATAGGGTGATTATAGTCAATAGTAATTTAATTGTGCTATTGAGTACATTTGGAGTACTCAGCATATACTCCAGAGTGTAATTGGATTATAACACGAAAGATAAATATTTGAGGGGATGGATACCCCATTTTCCATGATGTAATTATTATGCATTGCATACCTATTTCAAACCATTTTATGTAACCCATAGATATATACACCTACTATGTGTGTACCCACAAAAATTAAAAAAGAGTGACTTCCAAAGACAAAATATATTTCTATCTTCATGTGACTGCTGGAGTTAAGAAGAGGGAGAAGAAGAAAGAGGCATTGTCCAATTAATTTAAGGATAAGGATACAGGACGATGAGGCAACTACCAAGTTTACTGGGGGAAAATATGTAAACAGACCTTAGATAAATAATCAGCAAGCATATATCAAAACTTACATGCATAGGCATGTATCACCAATTCCTTTCTTTAAACTGTGATTAAATATACATAACATAAAATTTACTATTTTAACCATTTTTAAGTGTACAGTTCTGTGACATTAAGTATAATCACATAGTTGTGCAACCATCACCAACATCCATCTCCCAGAACGTTTTGATCTTCCCAACTGAAACTCTGTGCCCATTAAACATGCATTCCACTTGGATAAGTTACCTAGAGAAGTAAAATTCACCAATTCCTTTTAAGCAGATGCCACTTTCTACATTTCAGTTCTTACACACTAGGGAAATGAGAACAGGATTGATATTTGATTCATTCATTCATTCATTCATTCATTCACTCAAGCTAGCACACCTAAGTGAATAATAGAATTGCTTTCTGTTGCTTGATATGAACTAAAGTGAGACAGGAAATACAGAAAAACACCTTAGTAACTTCTGAGCTACATTTTTCATAGGGCTGTGGGAGAGCTGGCAACAAGGAGAAAGGATGTATTTTTGGAAGGATAAAGCCCCCTTATTATAGTATTGCACAAAATTCCTGCTGCTACAGTTTCCTTCAGGAAAACTCCAGGCGCGGCCAGTACCGTATAAAACAATGAAGACATTCTGAAACTGTGTTTTCAAAGCCATGAACAAACTTGAGGAGTGCAAGAAATGTCACCATAGAAGTCTGGGGAGATGGGGGCCTCCTGGAGACCGCCCTGATTCAGCTTTTATCTGCTCTATTGTTTGATGACACACACTGCCTCACCCTTCCAAGTGTGGAAGGGGGAGTCCGGCAAGGGGAAGTGTCCCATTTTGCTAGACACTTCTTAAGCTCCCAATGGCTGTTTGACGCCATCGGACTGAAAGTGTTAAAGGTCAGGAGTGTATGTGACATTTTTCCATCTGTGTGCATGAAACAGGGAAGCCCATGTCGATCCTTTAGTGTTTTCTCAAGGAAGATGGAGCTCCGTGGCACCGGCTTGTTTAGGTCTAGGGCAGGGTTTCCCATCCTCTGCACCACTGACGTTTCAGGCCAGATAATTCTTTGTTTTAGGCAGCTGTTGTCTGCATTGGTGCCTTACAGGAAGTTTAGCAGCATGCCTGGCCTCTACCCACTAGATGCTACTAGCATCCCTGATGAAGTTGTGGTTGTGACAACCAAAGAGGCTTCCAATCATTACCAACTGTCTCCTGGGGGTAAGACTGTCAGATTTACAAAAAATTTTTTTAAAAATGTTAAAAGCCTAGTTAAATTCAAATTTTAGACAAGCAAAGAATAACTCTTTTTAACTCTAAGTGTGTTCCATTGTAGTAGTTGGGACATACTTATACTGAAAAATTATTCATTGCCTATCTGAAAATCAAACTTAACAGAGTATCTTCTATTTTATCTGGCAACCCTACCTGAGGGTCAAAATCATCTGCAGTTGAGAACCACTGATCTAGGGTGACCAACTGTCCCAGTTTGCCAAGGACTTTCCTAGTTTTAGCATTGAAAGTCCAGCATCCTGGGAAACTCCTCAGTCTCAGTATGCTGGGATGACTGGCCACCCTGGAAGATTTATCCTCAATCCTTTGTGCTGGTGTCAGCTTTCAGGGTCTCCATAAGCTCACAGCAGCCCTTGGGAGATGCTGGTTCATTCAATGGATGGAGAGGCTTCATTGCAAAATTGACAAGTAGTGCTCTTTAGTGCGAGCTACTAAATGGCCTTATTTTTGCTTGATTGTTGATTCACAAACACAACCAAAACATTACCAATAATGGCTGAAGTCAGTCTTCAAAGTGGCCTATTGATTTTCATGGCCTCAGAGTAGATTATTCTTCCCAGAAAAAAAAATCTATATCCCAGATATATTATTCTAAATAATCCAATACCCAAAGCTAATGGGACTTCTCCACCAGCTTGTAACACTATAACTACACTTTGGTTTTCATATAAATCCTCAAGATGGATTTTTTTGTGGATGTTGCCGTAATTCAGAATTGTATTGACTGGTCTCCCCTGGCTCAGGGCTGTTACTAGGCAACACAATTTCTTTTTTCTGTCATGTAATGTTGGGTAAGACAGCAAAGTGAGGCAGGGGGTGAATGGCGGTGGTGCTGTAGAAGATTCTTCTGTGCCAATTTATCTATAGCTACCCATGGTATTACTCAGCGCAGCACAGACCCCAAGCCTCACTCTTGACAGTAATTTTTAACAGAACTCTGGACTTTAGGCAATACAGAAAGGAAATCCATCTTTGGTTTCTTTAGCCATCTTACAGCTCTATTAGTTGACGGTACATGGAGGTAAAAACAGTGTTCTCCAATAATTTGGAAGTGAGGCCATTTTCCAATAATTAAACTGAAAAAGTTCACACACATGGCTGTGACTAATTTGGTAAATGTTCTACAAAAGTCTGGGAACATTCCATAATTCCCATCAAGGCAACTGGGTAGGCTCTGAGAGGCAGGATGCAATGTGAGCACAGTGGTGTGCTGGAGCCTGGCAGTACCAGCTCTCAAGAGCCATTGATTGTGTGCATCTCTTCCTGCTGGTAGCTTGAAATAGTCTTGGAGGGAGTATTTACACCATGGAACTTGACTTGGTGAATGTTACAAATTAGGGCTTCCCCCAGCACCCCAGAGAGCCATTTGTTAAACATTTGCTAGTACACCACTGAATTAAATGTGAACATAATGAACAGTTAGAGGCCTGACCAGTTGACTTACACCATGACTGAAGAAGGACTTTAGGAACAGCCTGGAGCATTTAAATGGGAGCCCCAAGACTCCAAAACTGGCCATTCTCTTACCAGTACCTAGCCAGGAAGAGAAGGACTAGCCCTTCAAGACACATGCCTCCATCCTGGTGTCAAGGATATCCTGTCTGTTAATCAGCTTCAGGCTCCCTTGGGAACCTTCTGAATATAACTTGGCTTCACAGATTTTGAATTCATAATGTTTTCCAGTTCTATTTCTCATTATAAATTAATAGATTGG
Source organism: Symphalangus syndactylus (assembly GCF_028878055.3). Classification (NCBI taxonomy): domain Eukaryota; kingdom Metazoa; phylum Chordata; class Mammalia; order Primates; family Hylobatidae; genus Symphalangus; species Symphalangus syndactylus. The sequence continues at coordinate 119,827,393 of NC_072423.2, read as the reverse complement.
CATTCCAGCCTTACAAATATACATTGGGAGCATAAGTATGCTCCAGTGTAGTAGTTACCTGCCCAGGGTTGGAAGGAGTCAGACATACTGGGTTTGAACCCCAGCTCTGCTACTTTCTGGCTGTGTTGGAGCATGTGACTTAACGTGTCTATGTCCTCACCTTTATTCTTTCTGCTGATTAAGGCCCAGCTTAGCTTTCTCCATCTCCCACGAAGCTTTTACCTACTCTAGCACACACTCATCACGCCCTTCTCTAAACCACTTATTTTGTTTTATTTCTAGTCTTGTCTCCACCAACTAAATTTTATGATGCTTGACAACTAGAATGATGTTTTATATGACTCTTTTATTCTCAGAAAGACCTGTCCCTATGCTGACCGTGTAGTAGGTGCCTTATACAGGCTCATTAATAAGTTAGTTAATTAATATAGGATGCCCCAGATAGAGTACAAGGTATGTTTCACACTAACCTATTAAAAGTGCCCAGCCACTCCCCTCTTCTAAATGCCTAGTGTACACCCTTCCCTTATTTCTCACCTTGGTGATATTCCAGTGTCAAAAATGCAGCCCCAGATAGGATCCTTCTGGCTACAAGGAACAGAGAGTTCCAACTCAAACTGACTTCAACAATGAGCAAGCACAGAGATATTATAATTTGAAGGCAAGTAGAGATCAGCTGCCAGGAAATGCTGTCCTCAGGGATCCAGGAACTATTCCTCTTGCCATTCAGACATACTTGATGCTGGTCTCTCGGAGGGATGATAGCAGGATGACACCTTAGCACCAGGTGCTCATGGCAAAGTCCACAGGGAGAAAAGGCACTCTCTCTCTGAGTTCCTTCTTCACAGAATATAAACTTTCTCCAGAATGCTCCCCAACCAACACATACAAACATACTGCAGGCTTTTCCTCATCTCATTGGCCGGGAGTGGATAACATGCCCTTTACTTAACCAATTCCTGTCAAGGAAAATAGGAATTACATGATCTGCTTAGACTGACCACATGGAGTGGGATGAATTTTTTTTTTTTTTCTTTGAGATGGAGTCTTTCTCTGTCCCCCAGGCTGGAGTGCAGTGGCGCGATCTCAGCTCACTGCAAGCTCTGCCTCCTGGGTTCACGCCATTCTCCTGCCTCAGCCTCCCGAGTAGCTGGGACTACAGGTGCCCGCCAACACGCCCGGCTAATTTTTTTGTATTTTTAGTAGAGACGGGGTTTCACCATGTTAGCCAGGATGGTCTCGATCTCCTGACCTCATGATCCGCCCGCCTCGGCCTCCCAAAGTGCTGGGATTACAGGCTTGAGCCACCGCGCCCGGCCTGGGATGAATATTAAAGGGTGCATCTCAAGGACCCCCACAGGGTCTCCACTCAGCCTGTTCATTTGGCCTTTATACAAGCACAACCCCATTCCTCTGGCTCCAGTCACCTGCTCCATCTACACTGCCTAAGAAGCTAATGTTTATATGACAGAAAATCAACTTTCTACTCCCTCTAAGTGCCCATAGTTGCCTCATATTCCATTTCCTTCTGAAGGAGTAGGCAAAGATTTGGGCAGAAATCTAGCCAATTCATGACCTCAGACTATGTTGTATGTAGAAGGTAACTTCAATCTTGGGATGTCATTGGCCAGGCGTGGATAACATTCCATTCCCCAGTGGAAATTTCCATCTGATATGCAATGCAAGACTCCTATGTTGGCGTCCCATCTTTCAGATAATAGTTAATAAGAACGTGTTATCAATGTCAGAGCTTGCTTACATATGCTCCAGGAGCACATAAGAAGGGAGAAAGAGATAAAAGAATTCATAGTTGTGTGATGCCAAATGACAGGATTTTTCCACACAGCTGGTAAAAGATAACTGCAGTCTCATAATCTCTTGTTTGTCAGTTGGGCTTCAAAACGTGGCATCCAGACCCAATTGCTGTCAAAAACATTTGCTATTCAGGAACTTCAGAAAGGGAAAGAATACAAATATCCTGCAATCGAAATTATGCAGGTGCCATTTTCCTCCTCTTCCCACCTCTTGAGAGCCATCATCCCAAAGAGAAGATGGAGAAATACCTAACCTTTTTTTCTCCATCATATTTTTAATAGTAGCAATCATTTTCTTAACACATACTGTGTCCCTGAGCCCTTTACACATTTATCTCATTTAATTTCTATCACAACTTTGTGAAGTTGGCATTAAAAATAATTTCAAAACCATTCATTAAGTAAAGATGAGATGCCGAGCTGAGCTTGATCTAAGGTCATTTCACATATTGTCTTACTTTATCCTCATAGTAAGCCTAAAAGGTGGGTTATTATTGCTCCTCATTTTACGGATGAGGAAACTGAGGCCCAGAGTAATTAAGTATCTTGATTCAGATTACTAGGCTGTAAATGGCAGAGCTGGAAGCTGAATGCAAGGCGATTTGGCTTAAAAGTCTACCTTTTCACTCTACCAGTGTCACCCAAATGTTTGATCTTTATTTACCCAAAGTCTCCTCTTTACTCTCTGAACCCTGTAAAATCCCCAAAGTAACAGGCTGTGGACTGGTCATGCAGGCTGGCACTTTCTGGAGCAGCAAATGAGCAGAAGCTTAGCAAATAGGGCTTCAAGCCTTCACCAGAGCCAGTTAAATGTCCACTCATACATGAGGTTCTATCTCCTTGCTTTTGAGCCTTTTCCATTATTGGATGAGTCATTTATCTCACTGGAGCGAGGAGGAGGTTTGCCTCTCCTACGCTGTCAAGAATCAGTTGGAAATCTGCCCTTAACCCTGGAGCCCAAGTCAGAGAGAAACCCTAGAACAAGGGTCTGCAAATACAGCTCACGGACCAAATTCAGCCTACAGCCTGTTTTAGTGTGGCTCACAAGGTAAAAATAGGTTTTACATTTTTTAATGAACGGACAAAATCAGAAAAAAAAATTTGTGACACATGAAAATTATATAAAATTCTGATTTCAGCATCCATAAATAAAGTTGTGGTGGAACACAGAGATATGCATTCCTTACATATTGTCTGTGACCATTTCTTGATATACAATAGGGAAGCTGAGTAGTTACAACAGAGACAGTAGTATCCCTAAAGCCTATAATATTTAGCAGGAAAAAATTTGACAACTCCTGCCCTAGAAATGCTCTGAGCATCACTTATCCACCCAACAGGACCCCTCCCCACCAAACAGGACACATGTGGTATTTCCAGCCCCACACAGAGCCTAAGAAAGGGCTTCACAATCAAGCTGAGTCCACTGCTGTGCCTGCCATTTTTCCCTTGCCTACTCTAGCCTTATTCAAGGATATTTTTTACTGAAGTCTCTAAGGGATATAAAGAAGCACCTCCCTACTGCTTTCATGGTTCACTGCAGTAGCAGACCCCCACTCCCATTGCCAAGGGCACAGCTGCCACTAGCATCATCACTGCAGCACCCCCAGAATGACTCCCTTCACCAGACACCTTGCCCTTTTTCCCCAGACCCTGCCCCCTCACTAGCCCCAAATGATCCCACTACCAAGCATATTTTCCTTCCAGGCTCTGCTGGCTCTTGTGGGCACAACTGTCAAAATGGGAAGACTGGCATTCTTTTCCTTTTTCTGATAAAGAAATGCAAACATTCCTTTGCATTTTAGTAAAAAAAAAAAAAAAAACTGTAGTAGATGCTGTCAGTGTCCTGCTAGTATTGCTTGGATGTTACTATTACAGTATGTAACAATCAACTTCAAACCCTAGTGTATGTATGTCTGTGCCTGAGGCTTTTGCCCCCAGGAAGCAGGCCCACGTGTCAGGGCATTGTCATCACAGCCTCCAGCAGCCCTCAACCCATGAGTCTCAGGAGAGGGTGTATAAATACCTCAACTCCCTCATCTGGCACCTTAGGAAGATAACTCTGAGGTGTGTTCTGTGCTGTTTCCCAGAGTTTCCCCAAAGGATTAAGCTCTAGTCATCCCCTGGCTCTGTTCTCCTCTTCCCAACTGCTGTTCTCCTCATTTCCCAGAACCCTCATCTCAGGGTCTGCTTCTGGGAAGAATACAAATGAAGACTTCCAGTTAAATCTAAAACCCTACCTCCCTATTCTGGATCAGGCATGGGTCATCTATGAGGAGACTGGAAAAATCTGGAGGGCAAACACTAAATGTGCTCCAAGCAGCCCCACTGCCTACTCCACATGGAAGAGCCAGGCGCACAATTGGCCATCCATGCGCTTTGGCACCAACCATTTCTTCCTTCTTGTCCCCAGAATCACACTCCCAGTAGAAGTAGGACTATAAGCTGAAAAAGATGACCTCTCATTTGTAGTTCAGGCTGCAGACTTCCCTTTAATTACCTAAGGAGCCTCATTGTCACATGAATGACAGAAGCTGCTCTTTTATGGACAAAAAAACACAAGAAGAGGGGGAAGTTCAGGGATGGGGCAAAGGGAGGAGGGGAAAAAAGAAAAGGGAAAGATAAAGACCCATATTTATTATCTAGAAAATGTTCCAGTCTTTCTGAAGGGGTTTCAGCTATCTAGAGGAGATGCTGAATTAATGGGTATGGATTACAGGGAGCAATTTTTTCTTTTCTTTTTGATGAAAGGGATGTCAATGACTCTCCTTAAGTCCTGACTCTGTAATTATACTAAAGGATCCAGTGATATTTAACTCAGGCTGCTGCTGCCCCTGGCTCTCTGCATTAGCTTTAGATAACAATGGCCACTCATGGTCACTTCTCCCAGGCCCTAACCCTCCCTGGGTTAATTTTAATAGAGGCCTAAATTCCTCATCCAAAATCTTGGGGCCAGGTGTGTTTCAGAATTCAGAATGTATTTTAGAAAGGCAGTTTGGTGCACACACCACTTCATACATCAACACCCCAGTGAGCTCTGGGACACCTCATAATCAATGACATTAATATTTCTCCAGCAGCATGTATACATATTCACACCAAATGAGATCAATGAAGGCAATAGATAGCCTCCACTTAGTGCAGGTCAGATACTTCTGGAAAGTGAAATTAACCTGGTTAGATTTTGCTACCATGCAGATTATAACCAACTTCTGGCTTTCAGAGCTTTTAGATATTGAGATTATAGACACAGGATTCTGGACTGATAAAGGCATATTTTCACAGCAACACAGTAACATTTGAAAGGAAAGTGAATTCTGGGTTTCACCTGGGTGAGACCTCACCAGTTCCAATTTGTGAAAGCCAAGATGGGGCCAGGGCAGGTCCCAGTCCCTCAGTGCCTGGGCTGGGCAAAAGGCCTGTGACCAGTTATGTTATCATAGAACCAAGAGGGAGGGGTTGCCTTGTGAAGCCCTGAACTGCTGAAACCCAAGCAGTCAGTGGGAGCGGCAACAAGGAGATGGCCAAGGCAGTCCTCAAGGAGCCATATCAAGTGTTGCAACTTAGGGACCAGGTATGAGGCTAGAATAGTCAAGACTCGTTCTGGGAACAAGGCAGGGGTGGGAGGACTTGGGACTGGACTGTGCACTGGGAGCAGGTCAGCCAGCTTGGACAGATAAGCACTAACTAGACTAGACTTGCCTCTGGAAGCCTCTGGTGGAAAGATGCATTCATTGCCTGTATGCAAATGCTCTGGTCCTCCCCCATGTGAAAGGATTAGGTCACCAGATTAGCTAAGGGCAGGCCCAGCCTCTGGGGCAATGGAAACAGCAGTTGCTTCTGCCTGAACCATTCTTAGTGGCAGATCCGGAAAGTGTGTTTTTGCACATGCTGCAATCTTTTATCCATCAATTATTAAAAGGCAAGTGACTTTGCTCTGAAGCTATTTTCTCTTCCCAGCAGATGGACAACTTGAATTTGACTGTTTCATATGCAGAATTCAAACCTTAGTTCTCAAATCCTTGTTCAGGATCCTGGGAAGCAGAGCATGGCAGGGCAGGCCTCCAAAATGGATCAGAGATACTGGTAAGGCTGGCAGTCAAGTGGGGCCATGTCCCCTGGCCATCCCCAAACATGGGGGCTGAGAATCTCCTGGCAAAAGAACTTGGACAGTATCGAGAATCAGAGCTTTGACACATAAACAAGGCATGTTTTGTGAGCTGAAGGTTAAGTCTCATGAGAGTGTTACCCACAGAGCCTGGAGAAGCACCAGGCACATGTAATAGTCACACAAATATTAGCAGCAAACACACACATATAGCCTTATTGGGGGCAGGTATTGTTCTAGGTGTTTTATATAAATTAACTCAGTTGATGGAAACTACTTCATGAGAAAGTGTAGTATATGTTTTCCGTGCTGTATCATGGCCCCTCATCCCACTCTTGACTTCAGTCCAGCTGCAAGGAGGAGCTTCTTCCTTGGACAGTGTCACTTAGGCATGTGCCCATGGCTTGCTCCTCTCTGCCTTAAAGACTGGCTTAAGCTGCAGAAATCAGCTCAGCCCTCTAAAGGTCAGGGCAGGTCACCCCCAACGTCCCACTGCCCATCCCAAGGCAACTATCTACCAAGGGGGCTAGGAGCTGTGGATAAATGCTCTTGCCTCCCTTCCTTCAGGAGGACAATCCTGGGATGCTTCTGTGTGCTTCTCAGATGTTCCAGTGCACTTGGGCGCCCACTGCCAGCAGCAGTAACCAACAGCACACCCTTAGGTTACTGTTTTCCTCCTTCCCTGCTCAGTCTTCCTGCTCCCTCACTCCTGCTTCCTGGGATCACCTCCCAAATAAAAAGCCTGCAACCAAGCCCTTGTCTCAAATCTGCTTGCACGAAGACCCAAACCAAGACAATGAAATATCATTATTCCTATCCCCGTTTTACAGCAAATTGGTGCATAATGAATATTTGATGTTGACCAAATGAATTAATGAATGTGAGATCAGAGTGGGAGGAGAATGATTTGAGCCAATTATGAAAAAGGAAGGCAGGGTCCTTAAAGGGGAGGAGAAGAGGAAGGATGTCACAACTAGCAGTTTTCTGCCCCTGGGCCTGAAGGGTGCTGCTGACATCACTATGCTGATGATCTATGTGGGCCCTAGGGCAAAAATGGGTTTCGCTGGTGGAAACAACCAAATTTGGCGTTCCTTTGAAATCTGTAGCCTAAGTATAGGTGTCTCACAGAGGGGAGCCGAGGGAAGCGAATCCTCCTGTCCCCTGACAGGGCTCAGTAAAGCTCCTTGATGGCCAAGAGCATCTGTGGCTAGGCTGCAGAGATTGGCTCCTTGAGGCCTCTCCTGGGCATGGCCAGTGACCCAGGAGGATCTCAGGTTTGGATGGCAGTTGTGTCAAACAGGGCAAACTGTGTAGTACAGGTGACTCAGTCTGGGAGAGGGCCAGGGGAGATCTCCATTGTGGCCAAGGGCAGCTACGGGAGAGTGCCCGCCCACCAGTGTTCACACTGGAGTTTCTAAGCCTGGACAGCAGTCCCCACAGTGGGCCTGGACTTGGCAGAGGAAGGTGACAGCATGGTGGCCTCCAATAACCTGGTCTGACACGTGTTCACACAAGCCATCTTGGAGACTCCTAGAAATACCTTGAGACAGGATTTTTCAAAGACTGGAGTTCATGTGGCATAATTGGAATGACGAGCACTAGGGACAGCTGGTCATAGTGCTTTAACTTAAAGAAATACCCCTAGAGTTCCTCACCAGCCCTCAATCATGAAAATGTGGCCAGTCTCAGAAGACAGACCGCCTACGCCAGAACCTCAGCTCAGACACCTACTAAGTATGTGCCACAGTCGTGTCTACAATCCGGTTGTCTCCTTTGGAAAATAGGTATAATGTTAGTAATTGCCTGGGAGATTTGTTGGAAGGATTAAATGAGATACTGCATTTAGAATAGTTAGCCCAGAGAGTAATCACTCAATACCTGTTAGAGAACATTGCCATCAGTACCCTGACACTGCCCCCAGCTTCTCGATTCTCAACTAAGGCATTGATAGTGAATATTTATCATTTTATTTGGCCACCCAGTATTTGAACTTCTTTTTCATTTTAGAAGTTCCCACTTCATGAGTCTTCATTGTCTTCAGTGGCTGCTTCCCACTGTAGATGCCAAAAATGCAGCAACTGGCTTTCCCAGCAGCCTTTGTAGCCAGGCACAGGCTATACACAGGATCCATCCACCATGTGCCACCCTGGGTTTTGACTCTAGAGCTAGACACAGGGAGGGTGGTGTTCTCTCTCTCTCCTTACTGCAGGTTCAAGTTTGTGCACAGAGGTGACTGTGATGCCAATGGTAGTGCCCAACATTCAATGGCTGAAGCAGTAGAAGTTTCTCCAGACTCCTTCCACCATGTGATTCTCGGTGCTGCTCCAGGCTGTGTATTCTCCAGCCCCACTGTCGGCATTCCTACTGATTCTCCAGCCACCCAGTGTTCTTTCCAACAAACTCTCTTAGGCTTCAGTCAGCCAGAGTTGGCTGATGCCTGTAGCTAAAAATCATGACTGATACAGCTACATTGCAATGTAACTGAGCCACAGCCTGCAGCTTACAATGCCTCTACCTATGAGGGTCTCTCTTCAGTGTGAGAGAATGGTACCAAACTCTGCCAGAGTACCCAGAAGGGGCCAAGTGTCTGACAGAGCTAGAAGGAGGCAGGTATTGATGGCCCCAGATGAGAAATCCTGAGCTCTGGGCCCTCTTCCTGACTTAGTGACATGCAGCTCTTTTTCTGAGGTTTCCTGAACATGTCCAGCTCTGCCATCCTCAAGGAAATCAGGTTAAATTAGAAAAGAAGGCACTGAAAAATTCCACACAGCAACCTGCGAAGGTATGTGTAGAAGAGGCAGAGATAGACATGTAGACCCACTTATGTTCACACTCAGCGATGTTGTTGTAAAGCAGCTTTGGAGAAAACTGCCTACTCCTCTCTTCACCCCTCCTTCCTGCCCATTGCATACTGAGACATCTGCAATACAGCCTAGTAGGCTCCCAATGCACATGTCCAGCACTCCAATTTGTTTCTATCCCAGGGACAGTTCTACTTCCTGTCCCGCTCTCCCTCCCTCTCCTTCTGAGCTCTTCTGTAGGCAATGAAGTGAGAGTGTGCAAAAGTGTAGAATTAGGCAGACTTGGGTCCCTCACATAGCAAGTTATCCATCAGCCTCAACTTATTCATCTATAAAATGGGACCAATGATACCTATTTTGCAAAGTTGGTAATGAAATGACCATGCTAGTACTCTAAAAGATACTCTATAAATGTTGATCCTTTTCCTTTCTTGATTCTGATCCTGGTAGCCCAGCAGCCTGAGACTCACAGTATCCAGGGTCATGTTTGGCAGCAGCCCAGGAAGGGTCAGCACTTGTAGGTAAGAGAGGAGGAAGGGAGGAGCCAATGGACCAGTGAGGATGCCAGGGATGAGAAATGATTGAGCTGTTTAACAGCAGAGCATGATTCTCCCAGGCTTGGGGGAGAGGTCCCTGGGCCGCACCTGTCATAAAGCATCAGGAAACCATCAATCCACATCAAAGTGGTCAATTCCTTAGTCTCTGAGTGTTTAAATCATAAACACGATCAATACTGAACTCTGAATGTTGCACCAGCCCTTCATCCAGAGGCTCCTGGGGGAAACACAAATAAAACAGGTTACCAGCCAACTCCTGCAGAGCCAGTCAATTCCTGCTGACCCACTTCTGGAGGAGTCCAGCTGCATTCTGGACATCAGGGGCCAAAATTACGCACCCATTAGTGACATCTCCATTTCTATGGTAATTTTGCCTAACAAGGTAACAGAATCCAACCAGAGCCATGTGACTCCAGGCAAAAGTGGAACTAGATTTTCACATTTCTTAGGTCAGATTCCTTAGAGGCAGAGCCTGCCAGCTCCCTACATGTGCTGATACCCTCGATAAACTTTTATATTTCTAAAATGCATCATAGTTTCTGAAGGTTTGGGCACACTATCTCATCTAAATCTTGCAAATTCATTCTGTGAATTCGGCAAAGTAAGGGTGCTTTTCCTTATTTGGAAAAGTAGAGAACGAGGCCCAGAGAGAGTAAGTAGCACCCAGCTGGAACTATCCAGGCTGGGCCTCCAGCCTCAGTCTCAATCAAGACTCCAGGATCAGGTCTCTCCATTTACCTTGCAAATAGTCAATATCTAAAATTTCCACTAATGGAACTATTAAATACTCCTGTTTTTCTGACACCCTGTATATGGAATTGTCAAAGCTTTCAGCCCATTTGCTTATCAGTCCCACCACCTAGACTGACATTTTATCTTGCTCGTCTTCATAGCTCCATTGTCTGGCTTAATCCCACTTTCCAAATGTATTACATCACCTAGAAACAATGGTGTGTGCAGTTGAAGAGCGAGCGAAGACAGACCCTGCATGCCCTTGAACTCCAGGCAAAGGGAATAACGATCATATAGACTGGAGATGCACTATCATGGGCAGGGCCGTAGCTTAATCCTACTTGCATTACAGTACCTGTGTTGGTCTGTATGGAAAACGGCAGAAAGGAGGTTCCTGCCACTGTTTCAAAATATCACATCTTGAACATGAGAGTTTTCGCTGAGGAAATTATATTATTGCAGAAGAACTTTGAGGGGCAGAGGTTAGATCCAGACCTCCTTAGCCTAGAATTCAAGACCTTCCATAAATGGTAACCACCCCCATCCCCTCTAGCTTTGTTTACCCTCCTTCTTCTTGTGTATCTCAGTCATTTCAAGTTACTTACAATTCCTGAAAAGGTAATGGTAATTCCAGACACCACACTTCTGCCCACGCTAATTTCTCTGCCTGCAATGCCTTCCATTCTCATCTCCTTGGGTAACTCCTATTCGGTGTTAGTATCTGGGGCAAATTCTAGGTCTCTTCCTACCACTTCCTTCACTCTTTGAGGGGCTATGATGAGGCTGGGTCCAGTTTGAGGACCTTGATTGAGACATGGGGTCTAGAAGTAGAGCTTTTGGTGTAATCAAGGAAGGTCAAAGCTCTAAGCCTTCTAGAGGCCCAGTGGCCAAAAGGGACCAGCAGAGGTTAAACCTGAGATTGTTTAGCACAGAAAGAAAATGAAAGAGAGGCTTAAGCAAAGTGTCTCTGGAAGTTAGACAGAAGATAAATATTCAGGTAACTCATGTCCCCTCAGTCCTTTTTCTCTCGAATGGGAGTTGGATTTCTGCTAGGAGTTCGTGATATTTCTATCCCTGCCTGTCTCTGCTTTTCCTTCATAAACCTCTGGGTCTGCTTCAATATGATGCTCTTCAGGAAATAACTGGAGCATCTGAGTTAGGACAATAGTCACCACTGAAGCTAGGAGCCTCCCAAAATTTAAACAGGAAAGTTTAAGGATTGAAAAGAATGGATAAGGCCTCTGGATCCTTCTCTTTATAAAAAGCTCTCCTTTCCTTATCACCTTAGAAACAATGGGATGAACTATAGTGGGATCAAAGAGAGAGAATAAAATCTCAGAAGGACAAAGTCTGAACTTGGAGTTTTTCCTCTCTCTGCTAATACACTGACTTTCATTAAATCCAGAATAAAGACTGCCATTTAAATAGCATAAGAAGAGGGCAAATGCTGTCAGTAGACATGGCCCATGAGAAATACGCCTCCTTATCTACCAAGTTGTTTTGACAACCAATGATGCTGTTGAGTCCTCTATTCTAGTTTCCACCCTGAGGCCACACTGACAGACTTACACACAGGTGGTCATATGGGGAATCCATTTGGCCTTCTGTCATAAACTCCATATCCACTAGAAATCGATCACTTCTGGCCTTGCTGAATCACTTTTCCTGATGCTACATAAATGGCTTTAGGTGTTGGTAATCAATCATGGAAAACCAAAAACATCACTGCAAAGTTTCAGATAATCTAGATTGAAAAACAACAGTCTGTTACTCATCTGTGCCCCAACCAGTATTAGAAACTTCTCCACAAAACTTGGTAGAATGCAGGGAGGTAGATATGTATTAAGCATGTATTGTATGACAGACATCATCTATTTTATTTTAGTTAGTCCTCCAGTAATGTGCTGAAATAAATGTCATTATTTTCCCTTTGTTGAGATGAGAAAACTGAAGTCAAGGAAGGCTAAATGATTTTTGCAGATTCTTTGGTAAGAGATCGTCACATTTTAGGTGTTTTTTTGTTTTCTTTTGTTTTGAGATGGAGTCTCACTCTGTCGCCCACGCTGGAATGCAGTGATGTGATCTTGGCTCACTGCAAGCTCTGTCTCCCAGGTTCAAGTGATTCTCCTGCCTCAGCCTCCTGAGTAGCTGGGATTACAGCCACATGCCACCACCCATCACACCTGGCTAATTTTTGTATTTTTAGTAGAGACAGGGTTTCACCATTGCCCAGCCAAGACTGTCACATTTTAAAGTCAGATTTGCCTGATTCTTGAATGAGCCATTGAATCTACTGAGTATCTCAGTGTCCCCAGAATTCTCCAGGACATCCCTGGGAGACTGAAGGCATAGTCAGGCAGAGAAGAAAAAGTGGTACAAAGAGGAATGAGGCAAAGGAGAAGTCAGGGAAAGGAGAGGAGAAAACAGAGGACCTCATGGTATGGTGTGGAACTGTGACCAAAATGATTATTACAAGCATTTCTCTTGTAATGTTCTGGAGTATCACCTAGCTGCTAAGGGAGAATCAAACTCCTTTCATGTGAAGGGGCTGAATGCTCTTGGGAAGAAAAATGTCAAGGGTAAGACCCTGCTGTGTTCAGCTCTCCGTGCTGTAATAGGGATGGAATCGTATCTCAGATAGCAGTTCCCCATCCAGTCCCTTTCCCCCAGAACACACAGGATGGCCAATGGGTGGGACAATAGCCAGAGGGAAACATGCAGGGATTCAGGACAGGCTAATAATTTGTCACACCTTTAAACCAATATTCTTTCAATATTAGTTCAATATTTATGTAGAGGAGATGAATACTAAGTGGAGGAAGAACAGAGCTTCCCTCTTTTCTTTTAACCTGTTGCTGAAATGTAACTTACACATGGAAAATTACACATATCATGAGTACTCAGTGAGTTTCCACAAACTGAACACACATTGTTACCAGTACCCAGATTTTTAAAAATAATGATAACATTACCAACATTCCAGAATCCTCCCTTATGTTCCCTTCCTGCCTCCTTCCAAGGATAACCACTATCTTGACATCAAACGGCAGAGATTAGCTTTGCCAGTTTTTGTTCTTTTTGTGGATGAAATGATATAGCTTGTTGTCTTTTGTGTCTGACTTCTTTTGCTTGTCATTGAGTGAGATTCGTGCACATTGTTATGTGTAGCTGAAGATTGTTCATTCTCTTTGCTGATTGAATTCCAGGGTGTAAATATACCACAATCTATTTATCCATCCTAGTGGTGTCGGGCACTTGGAAAGTTTCCAGTTCATGCTACTATGAATAGGGCCACTATGAGCAATCTAGAAATATCTTTTGGTGAACATATGTAGACATTTCCGTCAGAGAGATAGATATAGACATAGACATAGATAGAAATAGAGAGAGACAAATTGTTTGATCATAGGGAAGGCACATGTTTATCATTAGTAGATGCTGCCAAACAGCTGCCCAAAGTGACTGTACTCGGTTACACTCCATCAGCATATCGAAGAGTATTAGTTGCTCTATATCCTCACCAACAACTGGTGTTTTCTGGGTTTTTTATTTGTTTTTTCACATGTCTTTTAGCAGGGTCACCACTCCTACCCCTCCATCCCTGAACTACTTACGTATGGTTTGCCTTCTAGGAATTCTGGGAACTGCAGTTTTCTTCATTGTGTTAATTTTAATGATGCTTTAGTACTTAGCACTCTTTGTATACTGGCATTCTGGGCCAGTGCTCCCAATGGGCCATCCCTGCCTTACCCAGCTCTAGAAAACAAACTCATAGGTGTAGCCATATTATCTTCCCATTGGGCTAGTTTCAATTCCTTCCCTCTGCCTCTCAAGAAAGCACATTAGTGTAAGTGAGTAGGAGTAGGGTTATCATGGGAATGACCATAAATCTGTCCTATTTTTTTTTAATAAAGCATTTGCAAGCTTCAGCCTCATAATAATTACTAGTAATAAACTTCTTGGTCATACCTCACTGACAATACAGGTTTGCCAACACCCGGCCATGTGATCCTGAATAATTTCATTCCCTTAGCACCACACTCAGCTCTGAACAAGTAAGTGGGGTCCTTGCTCCAATCCCTGTTCCTTAGCACCACCTCCACCCCCCCCCACTCCCAGTCCCCTAAATGTTTCCAACCCCCAACCCCTATATTGGAATGCCTTCCTCAAGGCATTCCTAAGCACACTTCAGTATTTGGAACCAGCCAGGGCCAACATTACTATTTGGGTGGTATATCCTGAGCATGGACCAGAACCATGTGAGCCCCAATCTCCATTTCTCCTTTTTGGACTGCTCTCTCACCCTCTATTCCATGGATAGGGTTGCCCTGCTGTGCTGAGGGGTTCTAGGACTTGTGTTTACAGAGTGGTCATAGGGCCACCTGATGCACAGACTGTTCCACTGACTGGTGTGGTATTTCTTTCAAGAAATTTTGGCCAGGCATGGTGGCTCCTGCCCGTAAGCCCAGAACTTTGGGAGCCCAAGATGGGAGGATTGCTTGAGGCCAAGGGTTCAAGTACAGCCTGGGCAACATAGAGGGACACCATCCCTACAAAATAAGTGCAAAAATTAGCTGGGCATGATGGTGTACACCTGTAGTTACAGCTACTTGGGAAGCTGAGGTGGGAGGATCACTAGAACCCAGGATTTCAAGGTTCAGTGAGCCATGATTTGTGCCACTGCACTCCAGCCTGGGTGACAGAGCCAGACCCTGTCTCTAAAAAATAAAAATAATAAATAAAATTATAATTTTTTAAAAAAAGAAGATATCTCACAAGATTGGGCTGCCAGATGGTGCTGATATTGCTGATCTGAGTGACGCTCACTCACATCAGACACAGGACAATGTCAGGGCTCTGGGCTACCAACAATTCAACACCAGCTCTTGACTTTGGACCTGTGCATGAGTTGGCCCATCCACATGCCCATGCCCCTGTGTTGATTCTCACCCAGTCATATTCTGACCATGTTGCTGCATTCCATCTGTGACATCTGAGGGCAGCAGGAAATTTTACTCTGTACCCCCTAGTTTGGACACCCAGAGCACTCACCATGCCTCCTCTTCAGGCTCTGCTCCCTTTCAGGCAGTCCTCCAGAGTTGGCTCACCTATCTTCTCCAAGGGCTTTCAAGACTGTTGTTCCACAAAGCCAATGGCCTATTGGATCAACATCCTTCCTTCCCATCAACGGATGTGCTAATATTGTGTTCTCTCAGGTCAGTCTTAAGCCACCATACTTGGGCCTGAACCTATCTACTGGTGTGAAAGGAAAGGGTGCAGTCAACATTCAAAGCAATCACAGTTTAGGAATATATTGATTACAGCCTAGAGAGTTCAAGAGAAGACAGGGTTGGAAGACATGTTGCATGTTGTACTACAAAATTTTAAACAGTAAATTTAACATGACCAGAACATGCAGTCTCATTCATAGTTTCCAGCATACTCTGGATAAGACTTGCACTTGTAGTTGTGATGGTTAGTTTTATGTGCCAACTCAATTAGGCTATAGACCTATCGCAGTTATTCCATCAAACACAAATCTAGGCATTGCGGACGTGCTTAGCATCTACAGGCAGTTGACTTTATGTAAAGATTAGCCTTGATACTCTGGGTGGGCCTCATCCAATCAATTAAAAGGCCAAAGAACAGAGCTGAGGCTTTACTGAAGAAGAGGAAATTCTGCCTGTGGACAGCAGCTTTAGATCATGTCCAGAAGTTCCAGGCTGCCCTTCCTGGCAGGCTCCCCTGTGGATTTAAGACTTGCCTAGCCATAGCCAGCCTCCACAATCATGTAAGCCAATTATTTGCAACCAATCTCATAATATATATACATATCCTACTGGTTCTGTGTCTCTGGTTGGCCCTGACTGATACAGCAGTCATCATCAGTGATGCACAGTAGCAATCTTTGAGAGAGTCACTGGAAACCATCATTCACAAGCAGCATAGCACATGATGCAGTGTCACAAGTAATGATAAAGCCAGCGTTAAATACATGGCATTAGGGAAGCACAGAGGCAAGAAAATCTATTTTGTTTCAGTACAAAGAGATTCCGAAGACCCATGGTATTATGAGTGTTGTTACCTTTTTCTCACAGTGGGAGATATGAAATCAACCAGGAATGGTGAATTTCACAATAAAAAACATGAAGGGATGCTTTCTAGACCTACGAAGGGGGAGTCAGTGCATGGATACCACAAAGAAACTTCAGGTGCACTGATAGGACAATAAACAAATGCATAAGTACCTCTTCTCTACACATTATTCTAAATCTTTACTGATAAATCATTATGCCTTAGATGGACCCTTGAATTTTCTAATAAATTTATTATCTAATGGTCTATATAGACAGGGGCCCTGCAAAAAATATTTGCCCAGGGCTCACACACCCTAAGAGTGATCATGCTGTATCTGTTTCCCCATTGGTAATGAAAAATTTGACTGGTTCTTCTTCAGAGTTCCTTCCACCTCTAATATTCTGCTTCTTTCCCTAAGGAATGCAAAGACCCTTTCATCTAGACCTAGAACAAATTACTGCCCAAAGAAGTTGAGTGTTTTTATTTGTTTTAAAGTAAATTCTCCCTTCACTTATTCACTCAGAGCCTCTTGCTCCATTCAGAGAGGACTTCACTGCTCCATGCTCACACCAAGAGCATCCTTCTTGGGACATCTCCCACCTAGACTCTCATGACAGGTATATAGCCCAGGTTGAGTGTAGGTTGGGTTAGAATACTAGGCTCACATCTTCATGTCTTCATACAAAGACACTCAGCCAGGAGGCCTTGCAGGTAAATTCTGACCAGTCCTCTTATGATTGCAGAAAAGAGTCACATTGCCTAAACCGGACCTTAAGGCAGTGTAACCACTGCTGCCAAGTATTTCTATACATAGTACTTTGACCCGTCTCTGGCCCACACACTTGTGCATCGATGGATATATAGTGAAAGGATTGTTGGCCTGGGAGTCAGGTCCTCCAATATCAGCTCTCCTCCTAATTAGCTCTGTGAAACTGGGAAAACTCCTTTTCTCTCTGGACTCAGTTTCTTCATCTATAACATGTGTGAGGTAGACTAAGACACTAAAGTTGCTTTCAGCCCTTACATGCTGCATTTTCTTTTAATACATAAAAGAAATTTGAAAGTAAAGTGCAAAGAATAATGTAGAACCACTTATATCCCTACTGCTCAGCGTGAATGTATATGTGTGTATGTGTGTACACTTTTAACTTGTACAGGTAATATATTTATTCTCCTTCTTAGGAAATGAAGAAATCAAATCAAGTATCAACACCTAGGAGACTCTAAGCAGGACACACTGGCACCTGGCAAGATACAGTCAGGTATCAACACCTAGAAGGACACGTGGGTCAGGATACACTGGCACCTGGCAAGATACAGTCAGGTATCAACACCTAGAAGGACACGTGGGTCAGGAGTTCCTAAATGACAGCCCTTGATCCTGATTGGTTCACAGGAATGATTGGTTTGACCAACAATGATTTCTAAAGGATGAATGTTGATGCCTTTCAATGGAGCATGTCTATGGGGCCTGGTTCCATTAGAGCACCCCTCTCCCCAACTTCCTATTCACCGCATCACTCACATTTACATATCCCACGAGACCATCAAAGGCATTTGATTTTGTGAATATAAATGTATTATGCCTGCCCAAGAACAGAAGTAATAAGAATGTTTTCTACCTTTTCATTTTACCTCCACTATAGCTCCCAAGAGATATTACATGGACAAGAAGGGCACAAAGAAGTTTATACTTCCTGCTCTAGATTAATTATATCCCGATATAACACAGGAAGGACATGGGCTTGAAATGAACAGACTTGGGCCCAGCTCTGTTCCAGCTCCATCATTTGCTTCTTTATCCAGAGCCTCCAATTCATTTGCCTTCCAGAGTTTCTGCAGTGATCAGCAAAACCATCTGGCACAGGGGAGCACACAGCGGGAACTCAATAAATGCTAATTCCTTCTCTCATCCTGTTGCAGAGTCAGCCCGAACCTCTCTCCAATATCTTCTCCAGGGAAAAGGTCTCTTGGGCTCACCCAGGCTGGGCTGTGGTGTGCAATTCTTCATTAAGAGATATGAAGAGCCCAGAAATGGAAAAGCTGGAATAAAGGAATGCAGAGTGGGGCTGCCCATTTTGTTCCTTTTGCAATCACACACAAACATGTTGGTGGGGAACAGCACCAGGGACATGTCAAAGACGACAGCAGCACTGGTCAGATGCAAATTGCCCTTTGAAAAATGCCTAAGGCAGCACAGCTTTTGGCAGTCTTTTTTTTTTCTTCTTTTCTAATCAAGGCAAAGATTTCTCTAAAAAAGCACATAGTAAGGGAAGCCAAAGGAATGTTAGTGCCTGTCTCTGGAAGCCACATTTATCTATTTTTAGTCCCCAGCAAAGCCCAGTACACTGTAATCAGTATAATAACATGCTGTCTTTCATAAAGACAGATGACACAGTTGACCTCCATTCCCCATCTGGACACAGGACGTGTGCTGTGGGTTGTTTTGTCAGCTGTGGGCTTGGATTATTTGTCTGTACCCTCTCATCTAGTTTGGATCAGAACCAGGCATTTGCAGGAAGACTAGAAAAGATGAGTGTGGGGTCAACGACCTCTGAAGAAAGAATTGGTAGCTGTGGAGTCTGATGGCATCATGGGTGGAATTAGTACGGAATTTTGCTCAAGTTACTTACTTCTGTAAAGACCTACTGGCCCCTTACACTTTGTGGAATAAAATCTTCACCTTGATCTTTTTCACCAAAGTTGATAACTCAGTGCAGTCTTCCTGCTGGACCACTTCCTAGTCTTGGGACATCAAATATATACTCTCAACCTCCTTGAACAAAATGAAACTTAGCTTTCTCCAGGTGGGAAGCCATGAACACTGCATATTGCACATGGGACCTAAAGACATGGGAGGAAGAAACAGCATCAGGTTGTCTCACGTGGTGAAGCTTTCAGAATACCCTCCCTTACAGGCAGCACTGTCCATCCACCTGGAACCTTCTCTTCCTACTCTCCACAGCAATCTTAACCATCTCTCTGGCTTCAGTCTGCTCTTCTCCCAATCTAGACTGGGTTCATCCCACTAGATGACCCAAGTTTTTCAATATTACATGTAAATGTTATGGCTCTTTTGGTCCCTGCCTACTCCTGAGTCATTGGTCTGCAAACCTCAATGTCATTCTGCTAGTCCTGGGAAAAGTACAAAGAAATCTCTTACCAAGCCTCATTTTCCTCACTTCTAATTTACAGATGAGTTCTTAGTTCCCTTCCAGTTTGAAATCCTAGTCCCAAGAATGGCTTTTCCAACTGTGAGCAACCTGATATAAGCCTATCATCATTTGATATAATTGGGCTATATACATACAGGTAGAAACAGGTATAACTATACACAGAAGACTCATCTTTTATACATGCCATCACAACCTACAATTGTATGTAAAGACCTTAGTCATTTACATTGTAGCATTCAACCTTCCCAATAAACTTAATAAAGGCAAGGGCAGGTGTTGCCACTCAAATCCAGATCTTCTGACTTTAGGGCCAGGGCACTCTATGTGACCCTACACTGTATCCCTGGTAAGCAGAGGCACTGGGAGCTTATACACCTCAGAGAGAGTGGGTAATGCAGTATTCTCCCCTCTGAGTCCTCTGAGTTGGTATAATGCTATAGTTAAGATCAGGCCCTGCATCAGACTGAGCTAAATTTGAATCTTATAATTTAGTAGCTGTGTACTGTTGAGCAAGCTATTCAACTTCTCTGAACCTCAAGTTAGCATTCCGTAAAATGAGGGAATTAATAATATCGCAATGGAGTTGTGAGGACTTAATGAGGTAGTCCACGGAAGTGCTTAACACAGATCTAGCACATAGTGCCCCCAAAATAATAGTATTATTTAGATTAATATTGTATATTAACTTGCATTGATTCCCAAAGTATTTCCTGCCCTTTCTGTTCAGAATAGTTTTAATTTTTAAAATCCAGGAGCAATACACTACTCCTAGTGGAGAACTTGAATCCAAGGTGAGATTAGATGAGCAGGTTCAGAAAGGATGTTCAAGAAACTTGATGGAAGAAAAGGTACCACTTGTAGAACTCTGTGGTCTTTCAGATTGTTGTAATGCCAGTGATTCATTATAGCCAACACAGAGCAAATCATTTGTTACTAAACAGACCGTCTCACAAGGAATGCTAACAGGTCTCTTTAAAGGAGCACCAATCCCACAAAAAGCCAAAAGAAAGAATAAATAATAGCAAGAAACTTGACAGTCAATGCAGGACATATTTCCTGCATGGGACCTGCTCGGAACACTTAAAGGTCCGTCTGGAAACAGCATCATGCAGAAGCGAGGTCTGCAGCCAGGTCAAGCCAAGCCACCTTTCATGCTGAGACCCCGACTCTTCTGAAGTTACAAAGTTCAAGGTGAATCCTCTTCCACATCCCAGATAACCAGCTGCCACTCAGGCATTCCTGATAAAAGCTCATCCAGGCTTAGATTGAATGAAGTATTAGGGAGATAACTAAAAAGTACCCAGGGTCAAATACAATGGAATCCACTTCTCAAACAAGATCACAACTGTTGAGTGTGCAGCTCCCATATTCTCTAGGAATCCTCTCTCAGATACATCTGGTACTTCTAAATCAGTTTCATCTTTTAGATGTATATGGAAGAGTGGAGGTTTAAGTATCTTAGGAGGAAATCTAAGGAGATACAGAATAGAACAAAGTGAAGTGCTGTGCTCCAAAACTAGGGATCCCTGGGTTCTGCCTCTGGCTTGTGCACTATCTATGGCCCATGGCTCACACTTCTGATGGAGGCTGACTCTCCGCCTGTGAATATGCTCAGTGCAAATGAAAAGCTTCCAAGTTGGGGAGGGCAAGAAGACTCTTAAGCCTTTCATACCTTGAGGTTCTATTTCCCTTCCTTTCTCTGTACCTCAATTTCCTAATCTGTAAAGCATGGAGCCTAAGCAGGCCTCTCTAGACCATACATGATATGCTACAGGTCTTCTTGAATCCAAGGGGTCATCAGACATCCTCTTTCTCCAGCCTAGCTCTGGCCTTAAGCCAATTCTTGCCCACCTTTTTAAAAATGTGCCTGTGTCACTGACTACCCTGATGTTCAGCTCTGGAGTTGGAAGTAGGATCTGATCATAGCATCCTCAGTGGAAGGCATTTACCACATGACATATAGATTAACTCTGGGAAGACATGCTTAGCACCAATGGCACATTTAGTCTTTCCTGGGCAGAACCTGACAAATCTAACCATTTCTGAAGCAGGGTCTTATACTCAGGGAGACCCATTGGTCTATCATCCAAATAGGGATACTTCTGAGAGTGACAGGGGTCACTAACGGCTATTAATTAATATTAATTAAATGACTAAGGGTTATTAATAAATACACCTGAACCACAGGACTGTCCCAGGTATCCTAGGACATAAGGTCATCATACTTAAACATATTTATGGAGGACAACCTGTGATAATTTCATCATTAGCCCAAGACAAGAACAGATGCCCCAGTGTGGACATGCATGGGGTCAGATTTGGTTATCACATAGACCTGAGGACACTGCTGGCATTGAGCTGGTGGGCATCAGGGATGCTAAATGTCCTGCAATGTACAAAATAATCCCACACAACAGAGAATTATCTGGCTCAAAATGGCCAAAATTTCTCCACTGAAAAATACTCATATGGTGGGATAAGAATAATTGTAAACAATGATATAAAACGCAGGATGACAACTTCAAATGCCTTCAGGGCTAGTCAGGAATTGAAAGATCTATGCCCCTTCTTAAGGAGTTTAAATTTAAGTCTTTAAAACAATGCCAAACAATTTCCATCCATAAGCGCTAAATTTGGCTTTTGGCCTCCAGATTGTGGCCTTCTAATAGACATTTACTGATCAGAAATTATGTTTATGTTATATTAAGTAAAAACAAAAAGCTACAGCATAATCCCATTATATGTGTGTGTGTGTGTATATATACACACACACACACACACATATAATGCATATATATATATATATATATGCATTCTCTCTTCATACATATATATGGAGGGAGAAAATTCCTATATGTATGTATGTCAGTCCATACATGTATGTACATATGTGTATGTACACCAAAATTCTGGAAGAATATAGAATGAAATTTAGAGTGACAAAAACAGTAGATGACCCGAAGTATAGGTATTTTCCCCTTTAAAGTTTTCTATAGCCATGGAGAAATATGAACATTTTTAGCAGCTATTGGCAACTACTTATGATGAAGGCCCCCTGGGAATAGTCTATGAAAAGAAACAGCAGCCACAACTCTAGGGTCTGTGCCTGTGATTGTCATCACATCCCAAATGATTTTTCCTAACCCTCAATCAGACTTCTGATGGGCATAAATCCACACCCCTGGGCTCAGCCTGTTGACCCACAGGAATTAGAGCAATGTTGAAGGGTGGGGTGCTTGCTGGTGGGGAATGGGAGGGAACTGGTTGCAAAGGAGCAAACCATTCTCCACTCGCATGTTATTCTGTGAGGAAAACACGTGCCCAGGCCACCAAGGCAATCATTTCTGGGCTCGAAAACAGGAAGAAATTCACTAAACACTACTTCGCCAACACAAAGAGTAGAGAAGATTTGCCAAGAGTGCAGTCCTGTCTTGACCGGGACATCAGCATTAAAGGCAGGACCCACTGCCAAGCTCATGATTTCTGAAGCAAAGGGGCAGCCACTTGCCTTTGGCCTCCTCTGATGGCTCTCAGATAATCTTAACTTGGGCCTGTAGGTGACAAAGGGTCACTGGGACTGTTTTCCCATTTATGTGGGAGGAGATGACTTTTCTAAGCCCCTCATCCTCCATGATTTCCCCCACTCTCATAACAATCCTATAATGAGCTGAGCCCCTTCCATGTACTAACTCATTTAATCCTAACGATAACGCTATGAGGCAAGCATTACTGTCCCCATTTTACTGATGAAGAAACGGAGATTCAGGGAGGTTAAGTCTCACAGCTAGTCAGTGTCAGGTTTCAAGTCTAGACTTGT
The DNA here is from genome assembly GCF_028878055.3 of Symphalangus syndactylus. NCBI lineage: Eukaryota > Metazoa > Chordata > Mammalia > Primates > Hylobatidae > Symphalangus > Symphalangus syndactylus. The sequence goes on along the minus strand of NC_072423.2, from coordinate 119,804,310 downwards.
CAGTGCCACAGCCTGTAACTTCCTGTGTTCACCCACCATTGCACACCTTCAAGGAGCGGCAGACAGAGCTGAGGTAGGTCCTTCATGGGCAATGTAACCATTGCAGCTAGCGCTACTTGAGGATAATGTCCAAAGACACGAGGGGCTCTGGAACTGGGCCTTTGGAGACAGGACGTGGACTGACCATCCAATTGATCTGCTGTGCCACTGACCCAGAAATCAGCCAGAAATTTCCTCAATAATGCCTGATAAAATTAAAAAGCAATGGTAGTGAGAATTGGATGTGGAGAAAGTGATCACTTTCTTTTTTCTTTTTTTTTAAAACGGAGTTTTGCTCTTGTTGCCCAGGCTGGAGTGGCATGATCTCGGCTCACTGCAACCTCTGCCTCGTGAGTTCAAGCAATTCTCCTGCCTCAGCCTCCAGAGTAGCTGGGATTACAGGTGTGCACCACCACACCCGGTTAATTTTGTATTTTTAGTAGAGACGGGGTTTCACCATGTTGGCCAGGTTGGTCTCAAACTCCTGACCTCAAGTGATCCTCACCCACCTTGGCCTCCCAAAGTGCTGGGATTGCCAGCGTGAGCCACTGCGCCCGGCTGGAAGTCATTACTATCTCTGAGTCTCAGATCCCACCCACCTTTGTGAAATCACGTATTACTATCTATTGCTGTGTAACAAACAACCTTAAAACTAAGCAATCAAAACCCACCATCATTCACTCAGTTCATGATTCTGAGTATTGGCAATCTGGGCTGGGCTCAGCTGGATAGTCCCTCTGCTCTTGGCTAGGCTCCCTCGTGTGCCTGCAGGTCAGTTGTCGGTTGGCTTTGCTGATAGTCACTCTGCTCTCTCACATTTCTCAGGCCTGCCCTGGACAGCTGGGCTGACTTGGCTCTGGTTTACTTCGTCTCTCATCATCTAGCAGGTCAGCCTGGGTTTGCTCACATGACTGGACAGGTTTTGAAGAAAAGTTCACAAAGCCTCCTTGAGGCTTAGACTCAAGAATTGACATTGACACTTCTGCCACTGCCTATTGGCTAAAGCGAGTCATAAGGCCAACCTGGATTCAAGGAGTAGGGGAATAGACTTCACCTCCTGCTGGGAAGAACTGCAAAGTCATATTGCAAAGAGGCATACTTACAGAGGGGAATAATGGTGGTCCTTTTTATAAATAACTGTTATTTATTGGCTTGACATAAGTGTAACTGGTAACCACTTCATGCTTTTCCAAGATGGTCCTCACTACTGCCCCTTCCTATTCAATTCACATTGTCCTGGAGAAACTTAACCAGGTGGATGCTGATACCCAATCCCCACCCCATCTCCACCCCATTTCCTGCATATTGTACCTAATAGTCTTCTTCAATTCTTCTAGAAACTGTAGCCCAAAAAGATAGCCCCCCTATACACACACTCAATTAGGGTGAGAGAGCCCATTGCCTTACCTTTGGGGGACCTCGTCTCAGCTGGATCCCAATCTATTTCTCTACGCACTCATTATTTTTTAAAAAGCATTTACGAATACCTTTCACCTGTCACATATAGAATATGCCTATCACTATGCTAGCATTTAAGAATATAAGGAAAAAACTAGATCTGTTTCTGCCCTCATGGAAGTCACAGACTACTTCTCTAGGGAGAATAGACACAAACAAATATTATCTTCATTTCACAGATGACATGAGGCCCACCATCACAGAGATGATATGGGACATGACCTGGATTTGAACTCAAGCAGGTCCCCTTCATAGCCCATGTGCCTATTAACCACCATACTTCACAGCAATAGCAGGACCAACCTTTGTAGTGTAGTTGGGTAAAGGCCAAATCATGAGAGACTAAGGAATACTTGGGAGATAAGGAGCAGAACTATAGGAATGTCCCTGCAGAGTGACAAAGTGTGGGAGATGCAGAGAGAAGGGAAACAGGCAGAGCACTTCCTGCTGCAGACTTGCTCAGAGGGCTACAGAGAAGGTGGAAGTCCACTCCCTCCAGCTGAAACTTGGGCTCACACGGGGGCCTCAACAGGGTCTTAAGAATTGGGCATGGTTCCTTTCCTCCTACCAAAGTCATTCTCCTAGCTTTCAAAGTAGTCTTCAAGGGAAATCTTACTGCTTTCCCCAAGTGCCAGGCAGTATCAGCTTCTTCAAGACAATAAGGAGGTATGTGTTGGCTCTCTGGAAGCGTTCAGCCAGTGAGTCAATTTATATTCATTGTGATTCAGTAATTATTTATTGCATTCCCACGGGTGTAGCGCCAGCTGGAGTCAAACTTGGTAATTGTTTCCCACCTTCTCCTCAGCAATTACATTCCAGCTGATGGTATGTACACCGATCTAAATTGTTCACCAATAAACACGTCTCTTAAGAGCCTTATTTATCTTATGGAACCTTCATGAAATAATCATACAGATTCATCATGCCATATTCTGCCCATAGACTTTATAGGGGATCCCCCATTAACTGTAATGGGGAAGTTTGTTAGGTGTCTTTTTCCCCCTCCCTTGGCATAGATCAAAGTTAGTGCAAGGACAATAAAACACACATTTTTCAAAAGATCTCCTGGGTCGTTCCTGCCCACCTCCTCGGTGACTGCAAGAGTGTCTTCTATTCTTACATTTTGCCTTCTCCACAGTAGATCAATTTCTGCTATAGGCCCACACTTTGTCCTCAGCCCCTACTTCCCAGTACGTACTGACCTCATGCTGGGAAAATATTCCTGCCTTAAAACTCCAGTATTCTTTCTCTCCTTCGCCCAATGTCTTCCTACTCACTGTTGCCAGTATAAATCTGTCTCCACTGTTCCCACCTAAAATCATGGCCTTCTGTGGGTGCTTCCAGCTACCGGATGCCCCTTTTCCCTTGGTTTCCTGCCATTTCGTACTCACCAAAAGTTTCTGATCCTGCAGGCTTTGTCATCAGTTGGAATATGTCACTTTCCACATTCTGATTTTCTGCTGATTGGTTGGTTTGTTTTGGAACTGGCTTTTGAATTAGAGGAAAGTTTAAGCCGCTGTAATAAAAAGACTCCCAAGAAGCTTTGGCTTTAAAAAGCTTATATTTTCTCTCTGATGTAACAGTCCTGAGTGGGTGAGCAGCTTTGCTTCACATGGTCATCCCAGAACCTCAGTTCCCTCCACCTTACTGCTCCACAGTTCTCGGCTGTATGGTCAAAGCCAAGTCATAGGCACATCTAGCACCTGTGTTTGAGCTTATGGGGTAAGGAAAGAGGAATTCCAGAAAAATGGCTTTCCTTTCATGTGACAATCACCTGGAAAGGACACTTCCACTCACCTCCCCTTGGCTCCAGCTTGGTCCCAAAGATGCATCTAGCTGCCTCATGCCTGGTGCAGACTCTCTACTATGCATGGGAAAGGCTGAGACTGGAGTTTTGCAGACAGCTAGCACTTTCCCGGCAGCTGCATTTGGTTAGCTTCTTCAAACCAAACTGCTCAGAGTCAAACAGGGTGAAAAGAGAGTCTTTGCTCACAATAAGATTTCTGTAGAAGAACGAAGTATAAGCCAAACACTGCCACCATGCCACAAATTTTCCTGAACTAAAAACACTTTCTTCAAAGTTAATATCAGGGCTGCCCATGGTGGCTCATGCCTGTAATCCCAGCACGTTGGGAGGGTGAGGTTGGAGAATCACTTGAGCCCAGGAGTTTGATGCTGCAGTGAGTTCTGATTGTGCCACTGCACTCCAGCCTGGGTGACAGAGCAAGACCTATCTCTAAACGTGTGTGTGTGTGTGTGTGTGTGTATGTGTATGTGTGTGTGTATATGTATGTGTGTATATATATATGTATATAAATATGTATATATATGTATATATGTATATATGCATATATAAATATATAGAAAGGCCTTCACAAAAAGGCATATCCTTGCCTTCTTTGTGACACACAGTCTATCTGATCCATCAGTAAATACTGAGGGTTCTTCCTTGACTATGTATTCAGAATACATTTCTCACCACATCCACCACCAATCCAAGCCACCATCGATTCTGTTCTGGATTATTTTAATAGCTTTCTCATGATTGAAATTCTGCCTTCCTACAGTTCTATTCTCAACACAGCAGCCGGAGTGATCCCTTTAAAACATAAATCAGAACCTTTTACTTCTCAACTCAAAATTCTTCAATGGCTTCCATCTCAAATCAGGAGGAAAAGCCAGAATACTTACAATGACCTACAAGGCCTAATCTGATCATATCACCTACCAGTCACCTCCCTCCTTGCCTCCCATCTCACCTCTTACCCATTTTTTCCTGCATCCTACTCTCTCCAAATCTGCTTCAGTGGCCTCCTTGCTGGTTCTAAAACATGTCAACCCCATCCTGCCTCAGGACCTCCCACTGGCTTTTCCCTCTGCCCTCGCCCAGATTCCCAGATGGTTCCCTCCCTCACTTCCTCCAGGTCTCTCCCCAGTGTCACCTTCTTGCTCAGATTTTCCCTGACTGACCCATACAAAATAGCAATCTTATATCCAATTGTATGCTGGCAAATATTTAAGAACCAGCTGTCCCTGAATTGTAGCATTTTTGTGTGGAATCTAAATACTCCCACTGTGGCCAATTTCAAGCTACCAAGGTCATTGAACATGAAGCCGGGGAGAGAGACATACAATTTTCAAGAGCTGACACAAGCCAACTGCAGCACATCATTTCCCACACCTCTCCAGCATTCTCGGTCCCTTTATCTCATGTTAGTGTTTGTCTCCTTAGCACCTATTACTGCCTGGCTTATACATTCACTTACTTGCTTGTTGATAGTGTGTGCCTTCCTGTACAATGAGAGCTGGACAAGGCAGAGCCTGTATCTTCACTGTCATATCTCTACCATTCAGAATATCTTAGGCATTCAGTAACATTTATTGAAATGAATGAATGAAATGGTAAAGAACATAGACAACTCCCACAAGAGAAAACACATTATAATCAAATGTATGGGAAAAGTTTCTGCACCACTTATACTAATTGTCTAAATCGGTGCCTACCAGTGGGAGAGAAAGCAATGCTATCCAGAGAGCATGGAACAATAATTCCTTAATTGAAACAACTGGACAAGTTGACTAGATTTAAAATGTGCTACACTGAAAGAAGCTGGAAGAAAATAAAATCTGGCAGGGTCCAGGGGAAGACAGGGAGATTCTAGTTGGGTTTAAGAATCAATGAAAATAAGCAGGACGCAGTGGCTCATGCCTGTAATCTCAACACTTTTGGAGGCCAAGGCAGGCAGATTGTTTGAGGCCAGGAGTTTGAGACCAATGTGGGTAACATGGCAAAACCTGGCCTCTAAAAAAAAAAAAATTAGCTGGGCATGGTGGCGACTGCCTGTAGTCCCAGCTATTGGGGAGGGGGGCTGCAGAGGGGGCAGGCGGAGCTGAGGCAAGAAAATTGCTTGAGCCCAGGAGGTCAAGGCTCCAGTGAGCCATGATCATACCACTGCACTCCATCCTGGGTGACAGAGCAAGATCCTGTCTCAAAAAAAAAAAAAAAATGAAAATATATTCAGGATTAAGTTGGTGTTTATGAGGATGTCCTAGAAAGTTAAGACCAGCAGATGACAGTGAATTGGTAGGTCTTTCTGCCCTAAGGAGCCAGACAGAGGGGAGATACTAATAATTCAAGAAACACAATGGAAGCAGAAGTAGAGTACTATGTTTCTAAAAAGTTAATAATACACATTTTGTTGGCAATGGCCAATGTGAGAAAATTTGAGAAGGAAATGGTACCATCATACATAGCTGGTAATATTGTACATTTGGTTTGATCCCTTTGGAAGGTAATGTGTTAAGAAGAATAAAAATGTTCATACTTTCAACCAGTAAGCAAAAGGAAGAATGTAACAGAAGAAATTGACTATAAACACAAACATTCATACAGCGGTCACCATCACAGCCCAAAATAGAAAATAATCCAAACGTGCATTAGTAGGGAATGATTAAATAAATGGTGGCATAGTAACTCAATGGAATACATGCCATGAAACCCTAAAAAAAAATTATAAAAAACACAGCAATGCCAATGATGCTGTCGAGTGAAAATCCAGACTACGAACTGTAGACTATAGGTTGCAAATCTTTAGAACTATATTCACAACATGGCCAAGCTAAAGGACAATGTGCAAAAAGAATTGTGTTAGTGAGAAGGGGATTTTTTCCTAAAATTGACTTTATTTAATTACTAAAATTTTAATGTTAAGCCTTTCATAGCAGAAAATTATTTTTACACAAAAATGGAGGAGAAGGCTGAGGAATGAAGGGAAGACATCCTTCTCTTGGTGGCTGGTCAACTACTAATGTCCCAGAAAGTCCTCCATCACTGAGATTGCTGAAGAACGTGGAGACACAGGCCTTCTACTCACAGACCATCAGGCAGCTTGGCCACGGTGAACACTTGATCCATCCTACATACCCAGACTGGGACAGAAAATCACAAGGACATTGGGCTTGGGGTGCTCTTAAGGTTCCAGTGGTCACACTACATTAATAACTTGAGACAATGAAATTCATGAGGACACTTCCTGCCTTCCAGGCTAAATGCTGAGCAGCAGCACCAGGCTCCAAGGACAGGGCAGGAAAGACCCAACTTTCCTTGATTAGCAGCTAAGGAATCTTCTGCCCCTGGAGCTTCTGCTGCCAGAAGCTTGGGGCTTTTAGCAACTACTGAATTGGTTTCTGAGCCTGCCAGTACTTTACTCTCAGAACAACCAGAGTGCAAGAGCAAGAGGGGAATGCTTTCTTCCTTCCACAACATGTCTTTTTTAATAGCTCACTTTTCCAAACTCCTCCACACCCTATGATGACAGCCATATCACCTCAATGAGACAATACTTGTCCAGGTCAGATCTGACTCTAGACAACACTACATTTAAAGTCCCCCATAAAAATAGTTGTCAGTCCTAGCCTGAATCTTATCCACAGAAAAATATTCTCCAACCTTCTGCAGCTCTGCCCATTTGGGAGGCAAAGCTGTGTCCCACAGCTCAACCCATCTGAAAGTTCTGCTAATTTAATCCCTTTCTACATGGCTGCAATTTTACCACTCTCTTCCTTTTCTTTCTGTCAGCTGACACAGAAAGCAGCAGCACCTCGGAATTATCACCATCACACTTACTGAGGCTTCATTTATACCCACAGCCTGATAAACTGTTTTCATCCCTTAATTTTACAGCAATTCTATGTAGTAGATACTGTTATTATCCCCATTTTATAGATGAGGAAACTGAGACAGAACAAAGCTAAGAACCTGCCTAAGGCCACACAGTAAGTGGCAGAATCCAGATTTGAACTATTGCAGTTTGATTGCAGAACCCATCCCTCTCCATTATGTCCCCGCTCTCCTCCACAGAATTCCTGACACTAAAGAAGAGAGGCACGACATTCACAATAGAAATGTTTCCAAAATTCAGTTTGCTTTCTAAAATATTTCTGACTTGCTGGGAATTTACTTTAATATAACCATCAATTCACACTGATGACCTAACTCAGGGGAGGTAAAAAGCTTTCAACAACAGCCCAAACCAACAAATGTTTCCTTAAAAATGAGCCTCAAATCTAGATCTGTGCACTGGGAAGAAAGGCATGGTTCTCAAACTAAAGAACAAGTTTGATTAAATCTTGTGATATTTCTAGGCCTAAGTAACTCTGCCATGGGCTTGCAGATTTTTTAGACTTTTCTTGTTGATTTAGACACAGCATTGTCTAACCTATTGACTTAGGAATCCTTTCCATATGTTAATAGGATTTGACTCAAGAGCTGAAAGGAAAGCAAATAGAAATGGGTGTGAGAGATAAAGATGAGAGATGAGGACAGAACACAAAGGAGCACCTTCCCTACCTGCAAAAAAACAGATGATGAGCACAGGTGGTCTGAATGAGGTCAGAGAACCTATAGGGGGCAGGGAAGCAACCTTCCAAAGTCTGGGCAGCTGCTGAGTGACCAGGCAGCAAGAGGCCCAGAATTACTGGCAGCAACCACCCCCACTTTAGGGCCTCCCTAAGATACCATAGTTGAATGGAGGCTGGTGTCCTGCAGTTTAGCAGATGGAAGGGGCATAAAAAATTACAAGAGCAAAACACCAACTTCACTATCAACATAACTTCATTTATACCTACAGCCTGATAAGGAAGGAAGAAGACCCTGTCCTAGTCCTAAAACAAAAAGCTAATCACAAAACTTCCTGTTCAAAAACTTCCACAATACCCCAATACTCCTGTAGGTTACTACAGGATAAAGCCCTGACCCCTCCACCTAGCACACAAGGCTACTTTCCTCTCCAGCCTCAGCCCTCAAGATTGAAAGCTGCCAGAGCACAGTCATCCCTGTTCTTTCCTAAATATGAGGAAGAAACACTAATATGCCACGCCATTGCTGACCTCCGCACCTGTGCCCACACTGCACAGGGAAGGTGTGAGCCTTCCCTTTCCCTACCCCAATACTTATTTTGCAAGGCTTGCTATAATTCTCTTGACTTCCACCCTCTTTACTTATCCTTTCCTTTAGGAAAGGATACATTACTCGTCCTTTCCTCTGGACTCCAAAGTGCAGTGTTTCCTCTGGGCTCCTTCCCTCTGGGTTCCAAAGTGCAGTGTTCAGCCTTGTTTAAACACCCACTGTATGAAGTAATGGTTGGTTACCATACCTGTCTCCCTTACTCTGCTGTGAGCAGCCAGCAGACAGCCAACCTCACTCATCTTTATCTGTCACGCCCATTCCTATCAGCTTTTCCTGAGGCTCTTGAGTCATATCCTATTAACATATGGAGAAGATTCTTAAGTCGGTAGGCTACGTAATAGTGTGTCTAAGTCAACAAATGAAATCTTTAGAAATCCACATGGTGGTAGATATTTTTGGAAGTGAAGGCCCGGAATGTGGTGTGCTAGATGACACAAGTACAGATGATCTGAGAAATTAACCTGCATAATGTGTCTAGAGTGAAGTGGACATTCAATGAATGTTGGTTGAAACCACGTTTTCCATTGGCCTTGACTTCCCATGTGCCTATAGATAAGATTGGGTTTGCACTTGGCACCTCTTCCCAGAAAGACAATACCTGTAAGAATTTCCCTAAATCATTCAGAGGAAACCACCTTTTAGCATTAAAAACTAGTTTTTTTATCCAAGAAACTGGGAGAATTGAAAAATACTGCCTGGCCAGTATGTCCCCATCACCATGTCCCCATCCCTGCCTGGGCTATTGACTCCCTTCTGCATTCCCTCATTTCCTGGTTCCCTCTCTTTCCCCTCTCTCCAATCCCACCAGCTTCAGTGTTCAGAAAGGCCAGCCTCAGGCCCGCTCCTCCTCACTCTGCTCTGTCACGGTAATTTACTAGCCTGGTTGGTTCAACTTCCCTGTCCACATGATAAAGGATAGTGTCCACAGCACCAGCAGTTTCCACGATGCAGGTCACATTACTGAGTCACCTGTCAGTATGTCATCAAGCACACCGAATTCTAAACACTCACTTCCAAAAGTGTCTCTGGCTGTTCTGATTTCTAAAAGGCTCCTCTTGTAGATTTATTGTGGGGTAGATACAGGACTTCCTGGCCTTCTGGCTTAAGAATCTTCTCCATATTTTAACAGGATTTGACACAGAGCCTCAAGAAAAGAGATAGGAATTTGCCTTTTCAGTCTACCCCAAAAGATTTTTTTCTCTTAATTTATCCCTCGAAATCAGCCAGGAACTCCTAGGCCAGCATGCTTCAGAAGACCTGTCCCCTTGGCTTCTAGGGAATGCAGTAGGATTTCTGGAGAACCAGGGCTAGGGGCCCAGAACTGGATTTCCTCCTGCAGGAAAACAGCTTGGGTCCGCTCTGTCAGGCCCTGGAAGCCCTCCAGTACAACTCAGACTCAGGTACAACTCTACAAGCTCTGCTTTCTTCCTGGAACAAGTTCCATGCATGGCAGGGGCAAGGTTGCAGCAGAAACAGGGCTTTCATCCTTACCTGGTCTGGCTGCAGGACATAATTCCTCTACAGAAACAGCAGCATGCCAACAGCCTGGCCCAGACCCTGAGTCTGGCCCAGGGCCTCAGAGCACTCTTCCTACAGCCCCCAAAGCCACTGTTACTGACCCCAGAATTATACTGGCTCCTAGGGTTCCTGGAATCAGCTGGGCTTCCTGTGGGCATCTGCAATTCGAGTAGACCCTCCAAGTTCTGGTCTGGTCCTCGGAGTGAGAGGCAGAGCCTAGGGAGACTTCCTTGTCAGTTCTCCAGTGTCCAGTTCTCTAGCACTGTCCAGTTCTATACCTGGATCTATTCTAATTTCTAAGAAGCCAATTGCTCCTCCTTGGAATTCCCCTAGGATAAAACCTGGCTGCAGTCTAGTACTTTGGTGTGGGAAGCGAGTTAGCTGTCTGCTGCATCCCAGGACCCACCAAGGCACGGAGTTATGTGCCAAACCCAGCTTCCCCTGGAGGACCCCAGAGCCACCTGACTGACAGAGTGGTGCCTGAGGAAAATGGGGTGACTGGTAGTATGTGTCAGTCACAGGGTAAGGCAATCACAGACAGCCAGGACATTTCAGAAGCAAAAGACAGCCCAGCAGTGGACCAGTAAGCCTGGAGTCAGGAGCTAAGCCCCACGTCTCAATCAGCTTTGGCAGCCAGACAACAGTATCTGGGGACACAGAAAGGGGCAGGCAAGATCAAGGGCAAGGCAGAGCCACACTGGAAGACCTGGGGCACAGACAGGGGTCCCTCAGCAGCAGGAATGAAAGAGTGGCCAGAGTAGAGCCTGGGGCTCAGCAGAAGCTTCTTAATTCCCTTTAGACTGAAAACAGAATTGTCATGGAAACCTCCTGGGTCTATGAGAATGTGACAGAGTCCCCATCCATGAAGAGAAAAGGGCTTCATGTTATTCCAGCTGACAGGGGAGAATCAGACCTGCAGAGAAAGAATGACACTCTTTCTTGTGCCCATCTAAGGCCCCTAACCTAAATTAGCCATGAAGAGCTTGAGTTCTCCAGGAAGCCTGCATAGAAAGAGGTCTTTTCATCCTCAGGGAGAACAGAACCTCAGAAACCCTTTTTGCCACCTGGTCTTTTAAGGGGTAAAAGTACTGGAGACTCTCAGAATTGTGGGGTAAATACCACCCCAAATGTGAAATTATACAAACTGGGATGATAAAGGAAAAAGGCTCTCTTGTTTTTAAGATCATAGAACTTCTACACCCAAATGAACTCTGTCCCCCAAAAGCTTATCACCAGGGTGTAAGACGTGTATGGCTTTCCAGAGTAATGCTTTTTGGCAAAAAGCATTTTTGGGCATCCTGGGAATTTAATCGGAAATATATTAACCCCATATATCAGTTTAAGGAGAGTTGACTTTTTTATTGTGTTGAGCAAAAGTAAGTAATTGCTTTTGGGCAAAAGCATTACTCTCCACATCTTACACCCTGGTGATGCCATTGCTGGAGATGTTTTGAGACGCCTCCAATGGAGGCCTTCAGAGACCATTTACAAAGCGCCAGAGAACCAACAGCAGCATCATAAAACCACACCTGTTTTTGACCAAGAATGGTATTATGATCCACTATATTAGTCAGAATCAGGACCAGAAAGCCAAATCAAACCAGCTTTCCTGTCTTTTTCTAAAAGTTTTATAGCTTTACAGTTTACAATTGAGTTTATGATCCATTTTAAGTTAATTTTTATATAAGGCGTGAGACTTAAAATTATGATTAATTAGATTAATTATTATTATTTTGCCTATGAATGTCCAGTTGCTGCAGTATTATTTTTTTAAAAGCCTATATATACTCCATTAAATCATTTTTACATCCTGTCAAAAATCAGTTTGGCATATTTGTGTGGGTCCATTTCTGGGTCCTTTGTTCTGTTCCATTTGATATGATTTGTGTTACCTCCACTATTACTATGTTGTCTTGATTAATGTAGCTATATAGTAAGTCTTATAATTGGATTCTACACAAAATTTATTTCAGGAAATAGAAGTCTTGAATTGGATTCCTCCCACTTTATTCTTCTTTTGCAAAATTATTTTAACTATTTTAGTTCCTTTGCCTTTTCATACACATTTTAGAACGATCTATATCTACAAAAAAAAAAAAAGTCCTGGGATTTTAATAGGAAATACATTAAACCCATATATCAGTTTAAGGAAAATTGACATTTTTATTATGTTGACTCTTCCAATTCCTGACCATGGTATGTCTCTCTGTTTAGTTAGATTTTATTTGATTTATTTCATTAGTGTTTTGTGGTCTTCAGCATATAAGTGTTGCACATTTCATTAGCTTTTCCTAGTCTGGTATGTTTTTGTTAAATTTACATTTAAGTATTTCATTTTTTTCTGAGCAATTACAAATGGTATGGTATTTTTAATTTCAATGGCCACATGTTCATTGCTAATGTATAAAAACACAATCAATTTTTGTATATTTATTCTGTATCCTGTGGTCTCAATAACCTTACTTTTTAGTTGTAGGAGGTTTTCTCTTTTTATTTTTTATTTCTTGGAATTTTCTATGTGGACAGTCATGTCATTTGCAAGTAGGAACCATTTCATTTTTTCCTTTTCTACTTGAATGCCTTTTATTGCCTCTTCCTGTTTATTTTACTGGCTAGAAATTCCAACACAATGTGGAATTAGAGTGGTGAAAGCAGACATGCCTGCCTTCTTCCTAAATTTAGGGGTAAAATATTCATTCCATTAGTAAGTATTAGGTTAATTGTGGAGATGTTGTAGGTTCTCTTAAATTGAGGAGATTTCCTCTATTGCTAGTTTTCTCAGTTGTTTTTAATTATGAATGGATATTAAATTTTGTCAAAATTTTTTCTGCATTAATTGATATGATTGTGTAATTTTCTTCTTTAGCTTACTAATGTGATGATTATATGGAATGATTTTTGAATATTGAATCATCCTTGCATCCTTGGAATAAACTTTATTTTATTCCGGTATAAAATTTTTCTTATATATCACTAAATTCTGTTTGCTAATAACTTGCTAAGAATTTCGCATTCATACTCATGACATATATTGATCAGTAGTTTTCTGTTTTTAGTAAAGTCTTTGATTTTGGTATCAGGATAATACTAGCCTCATAAAATGAATCAGGAAGTATTCTCTCCTCTCCTATTTTCTGAAAGAAATTTGCGTAAAATTGCTTTAAATATTTGGTAGCTTTCTCCAGTGAAAATTTCTGGGCCTAGAGGTTTCTTTTTTGAGAGTTTTAAAATTATGAATCTAATTTTCTTAATACTTAAAAGGCTGTTCACATTGGCCTTTTCTCCTAATGCTAAGTGAGCTGTGATAGTTTGTGTTTGTAAAGAGAGGTTCATTTCCTCGAAGTTGTCAAATGTATGTGTGTAAAGTTACTTGTAGTGTTCCCTTATTATTTTTTATATCCTCAAGGTCTGTAGTGATATTCCCTGTTTCATTCCTGATATTGGTCATTTGTGCCTCCTCTCTTTCTTTTTTTATCAATTTTGCTAGAGGTTTATCCATTTTATTGATTTTTTTCAAAGGATCATCTCTTTTTTTAATTGATTTTTTCTATTGTTGTTTTAAATTTTATTGATTTCTGCTCTATCATTATTATTTCCTTCCTGCAGCTTGCTCTGGGTTTGTTTTGCTCTTCTTTTTCTAGGTTCTTGAGATGGGAGATAGATTATTGATTTGAGACTTTCTCTCTTTTCGAGTGTATTCATTTAGTGCTGTAAATTTCCTTTTCAGCACTGTTTCAGCTATGTCCTACTGTGTTGGTATGTTGTATTTTCATTTTCATTAAGTTCAATTTATTTTTTTATTTCCCCCAAGACTTCCTCTTTAACCCATAGGCTATTTAGAAGTGCATTATTTAGTGTCCTAGTATTTGGAGATTTCTTGGTTATCCTTCTGTTTGTTGATTGCCAGTTTGATTTCAGTGTGGTCAGTGAATACACTCTTTCTGATTTCAATTCCTTTACATTTGTGGAGGTTTGCTCCAGTGGCCCAGGATGGGGTCCATCTTGGTCTGTGTTCCAAGTTCACTGAAAAGAATGTGTATTCTGCTGTCCAGGTGAAGTGTTCTATAAATGTCTATTACACCCTACTGGTTGATTATGTTGGCATCTATTGATTGTCTTTTTTATTCAGTTGATATTGTCCTGGTTCTTGGTATTACAGGTGATTTTCTATTGAAACCTGGACACTTTCGTACTGTAAGTCTCTATCTCTTATCTAAATCTTCTGTTTTCGCTGGGGAGGAAGTTCTCATCATTGTCTGGTGGGGGTGAAAGTCCCAGCTCCCACTTTGGCCTTCTCTGACACCACCCTGATAGGGCATTGAAATGCCTCATTACAGTCTCAAGAAGGTGGAAATCTATGCTCCCCACTCAGCTTTTGCTTGCATGAGTGGGGATGGGGAGACACATTTTCTGTGGTGGCTGGAGTAAAGGAGTTATTATCTAAAAATTTGTTGTGTTGATAGTCTGCCTTCTTACTGGTTTTTTAGCTGAAGAGATCGGGCTTTTGTTGGGGTTTTTTAAAATTTGTACCCATTGGTGTTTTTGGGTTGCCACCTTCTTCAGCTCAGAGTCTGGTATATATGAGACAAAAAGAAAATCCAGAGAACTCACCAACAAATCATTCGTTGGGTCAAGAGGTCTCTAGCTGATCTGCCTGCTTTTCTCCATCTTTCAGAGTCTTCTTATGTTTGTTTCATAGATGGTGTCAAGAGTTTTTTCTGTGCTTAGTGTGAGAAAAAGTAAAAGTATTTGTACTGCATCTTCCCAGAGGCAGAAGTCTACTGGAACACTTACATTCATTTTGTCTTTTTTCTATGCATTTTGAAACACTTGAGAACTTTCTGTATATACAATCCTGCTTTTTAAAAATTTACCCTTATAAATATGATTTTAAGGGTTACAGAATATTCTATTAAGTTGATATCATGTAATTTCTTAGCCATTTTCTTCTTAATCATTTGATTTGTTTCCAATATTTAATTGTGTAGTTATTTAGCTCTTCTCTTAATGAACATGTGGCTTGTTTCCAAGGGTCTACCAATGTAAGTATCACTGAAATTAACATCTTTATGCATAAAATCGGATTTCCTTACTTGGGAGTTATTTTTTCAGTATAAATTCCTATATATTGAGTTACTAAGTTAAAAGGTAAGGGCATTTATTGCACATTGTATATTTTTAAGGGATGGTTTGGAATGCGTCTAAGAGAAACATTAATGGAAACATGCCTATGGTACTTGGATTCAAAGGGGCCCATATTCCCTCACTCCCATTTCACTTTGAGATTGAGAACATCACCAGCCTGACTTAAAACAGATGTGACTGTCATGGTCCTTCTGCAGGGGTCCTTTACCAGCGTTCAAGTCAGGAATTAGTTATTAGTGTTTGTCTTAGCATGTTACCTCCAAGGAATGATCAGCAAATCTTGCGTTACCCCACTACCATGTTTCTTATCTTCACTGGGGTGTATATTCTAGCAATAAATCATTTTCAATTATTTATATGTGCTATGGTTATATGTACTTTATGTATAACGTTCTTATAGCTTCCATCAGTCACTAAAAAATGAGGGCTACATCTGTGCCGTTCAAATCAGTAGCCACTAGCCACATGCGGCTAAATTTAAACGAATTAAAATTAAAATTTTGAGTTCTCATTTGCACTCACCAGGCTTCAAGTGCTCAATAGCCACATGTGCCTAGTGGCTAGTGTGTTGGACAGTGTGTGGTTCTATTGGATAGTGCTGCTGAAACAATTCCTCTTTGGCCTCAGCTGTCACAGAGAACCTGTGTTTCATAATTACCTTTCCACAACTCAGTTCAGATTTGAAGTGAAGTACATCCTCCTGCTCATCGAAGACACAAAGGAGCACCCCACCTGAGGAGGCTGACAGTGACTAGAATCATATACAGTCACTGAGGACTCACTAGGCACCAGGCACTCCACTAAACACGTCTACCTCCCAACAACCCCCAGGCATGGGTGCTACTTTACACACAATGAGAAATTCTGGGAAGAAAATTCTTCCATTCAATCTAAGTAATTTCTTGGGAAGGAATGCTTTAATATGCTGCTCAGGAGATGGGGTGAGCCTCTGCAATGCTGCCCAAGGAATAAAACGTACTCATCAGATTGCTCTATAATCATTTAATTTTCTGAGGCAGGGGCAGAGGATAGAAAAAGGTATCTATCAGGGGAATGGAAGCATGAAGCACCTGTGGAGCTCCTCAGTCTCTTTGAAAAGCCTCATGTGATGTAGGAAGGACCCTTCGGTGCTTTTCTCCACACAGACCTGCGGGCAGCAGGGCAAGGAAAAAGAGACATGCAGACTGGTGTGTCCCACTCGAGAGTCAGAAAAACATCAGTTCAATATTGGATTCTATCTCTCACTGGCTGTGAGAGTTCATTGAAGCCTCAGTATTCCAACCTGCAGTATGGGGAGAATACCACATAACATGGACGTTTGCCTGAGGCCTGAATTGAACGAGAGAGACAAAGGCTTCATCAATGCTGCCTCCCAGGTCAACTCTGGGCTGCATGCCCCCGTGACCAGACTGACACAGGTGGCACTTTCACCCCACAGCCAACTGATACAGAGCTACACAGCATTAAGGAGGGGCTTATCTGTGCTCCCTGAGAAGGAAAGGGTGGGCTCCCCTAGCCTAGGGCTGGTGGCTCACCCTGGGCTCCTGGGAGAGGAGACAGGTTAAGGTCAGATGACACTTTGGGTCCTCCCAGGATCTTGCTGCCAGAACCTCAGAGTGGAGGAGATGACAGAAACTCGTAGCCCCGTGAACTGCTCGCTGCTGCCGAGAAGCAGCAAGGTGTAGCATCTTTGCAATTCAGCATGCAGCGGAGTGGGAGCTCCAGCACTCCCTGAGATATTGAGCTTTAAACCTGTCACAGTAAATAGTCAGGAATTAATACACCAACTCCTCAGCTCTGGCAGTGCAATTTGCCATCTAAATTGTTGCCTTCACCGGAATGGTACATAAACAAAGTCAGCAGGTTGCAGGAACTTTTCTGCAGACATGGTGAAACTTGTTCTTCCCTAAGAAGAGAGAGGGAGGAGTAGGGAAAGGGAGTTGGCATGTCACACATCCCTGTGGTGTGCCAAGCAGTGAGCCGGTGCTTAGCAGGCACTGCCTCTTTTATCTTTACAACTCCCTGTGAGGGAGGGATTATCATTCTCACCCTGCCAGTGAAAAAAGTGAAGGTCAGAGTCATCTGCCCAAGGCCACTAAGCTGGTAAGTCAAAGAGCCACCCTCAGCCTCAATGGTTCTGACCCAAGATTCATGCTGCACCTACTGAATCAGGTCTTCAAACAGTTCCCGGAGAAAGGAGTCAATATACAGCATGCCAGCTATTCAGCAGTGAAGTGGAACTGTGGACAGAGCTCTGCCCAGACCTCAGGGACCTTCCTTTTACCCTTTCTGTGCACCCTGTCACCAACTGCTGTGTTGCTTCACTTCTAACAGCCACATGTGCCTCTCCCTTAAGAGAACTGACTGTCTAAGGGCTACAGCAGCGCTCTGCCCACATGAGCAAAAACCTGGAAGTGCCTGGAGGCCCTTGGACAAAGAATGACTGTTTGGGGATTATGAAAGCGCAGCTCCATTGCCTGCAGTCAGGACACACTCTGAGGTGTGACACTTTCCAGAGCACCCTGTGGGACAAGGTAGAGGCTGGGACTCTGCCTAGGATCACCTTCTGAGGTTTCCCACTCTGCCTTGCTTCCCCATCCCTTCCGTCGCTTCTGGATGCACCTCCTTAATGAATCAGTTTTCCATGGATGCCTGTCTCAGGGTCTGCTTCTGATAAACCTACCCTAAGACAGAGTATTTCCTTACTGAAGGGAACCAATTTGTATGTGGGACAGGGTTGACTTAATAACCCAGGCTTCTTATTCTACATTAATAAGTTTCTTGAGTCCAGTACTTCTCTTTCAGCATCCATCAAAGTGCTAGCAAATGAATCTCTAACCTATTGATAAAACAGAAATAGTTTTGGAGGTATAATGGGTCAAATTTTGAACCAAAATTTCAAAAGTACGTATTTAAGTCCTCTTCCAAAAAAGTGTTTGTTCTCTACAAAGAGATCTTAATATGACGGGCATGATGCCTTCAATCAGCTTAGGGCACAAACCAGTCATATTCCTTCTATTTTTCAATCACTCAAGTCCTACCTTATCTGGAAATAAAATTCCTCCTTTGGCCTTTCTCTAACCCCATCTCCCAACATTCCTGGGCCTTACTCAGACTTAGGAAGTCAATCCTGCTTCCAAATGTCTGGTAGAGTGAAAACACGAATCTGCTCAGCTCCCACTCCTATTATGGTTTCTGTGGCTGCCACATGGTGTCACCATTAAAAATGGGTTCTGCGGCCGGGTGCAGTGGCTCACACCTGTAATCCCAGCACTTTAGTAGGCTGAGGCAGGAGATTTGCTTGAGGCCAAGAGTTCAAGACCAGCCTGGGCAACATAGTGAGACCCTATCTCTATAAAAAAAAAGGAAAAAAAAATAGCCAGACATGGTAGCACACACCTGTATTCCTAGCTACTCAAGAAGCTGAGGCAGGAGGATCCATTGAGCCCAGGAGTGTGAGGCTGCAGTGAGATATGATCACACTATTATACTGCAGCCTGGGTGACTAAGACCCTGCCTCTAATAAAAAAAAGAAAGAAAAAGAAGAAAGGAAGGAAAGGAAGGAAGAAGGAAGGAAGGAAGGAAGGAAGGAAGGAAGGAAGGAAGGAAGGAAGGAAGGAAAGAAAGAAAGAAAGAAAAAGAAAAAGAAAGAAGAAAGAAAGAAAGAAAGAAAGAAAGAAAGAAAGAAAGAAAGAAGAAAGAAAGAAAGAAAGAAGAAAGAGGGAGGGAGGGAGGAAGGCAAGGAAAGAAGGAAAGAGAAAGAAAGAGAACAGTTCCTTCAGACTTGCATGGATGCTCCTCCTCTAGGGTCAGAGCCACAGTGCCCAGCAGCAGCCCAACTCTAAGAGCACTGTTCTCATACAGTCACATGACTGAAGGAACAACCACTGTCATATGCAGCTGGTCCAGCTGTGCACAGAGGCCTCACCTGTACAGGTCTCTGCACAGTCTGTGTTGCCCCAGCTTTGGTTCCAGGGTTGCAGTTCTTTTGATTGACATCAACATGCTCAGCCAGTTCCATACGCACAGCTGGAAGACCATCCAGTCACAGCTGTCCCCCCTATCTCAGCCCTAGCCCTTGCCCCACTCCCTGTACCCCCATTCACCAGCCTCTAGTCCCTGCTGGTGAGCCTGGGTCACCAGCGCAGGCCTCCTTCCTCCCTGGTCTGTTCGCCTTTGGGCTTCTTGACGTCCTCCTGCCAGGGAGCCTCAGTCAGGATAATCCAGTGCACCAGAGAGGTCGTAATGCCTCAGAACATTAACAGCTTGGGGTACCCCACCAGTCACATCCCCTTCATTCTCCTCTATTCTTCACTCACTCAACTTCCATCTTCCTCCCTCCCCTCCCAGGAAGCCTAATGATACGGGCTGAATAGTGTCCCAGTAAAATTCACATGCTGAAGTCCTAACCCAAGTACCTCAGAATGTGACCCTGCTTGGAGATATGGCCTTTAAGAAAGAAACTCAGGTAAAATTAGGTCATATGGGTGGGCCCTAATCCAATAGGACTGACTCCCTTATAAGAAGAGGAGATTAGGACACAGACACACAGAGAGGGAAGACCGTGTGAAGACACAGGGAGATGAGGATGGCCTCTGCAATCCAAGGAGAAAGACCTCAGAGGAAACCAACACTGCCGGTACCTTGATGCTGGCCTTGTAGCCTCCACAACTGTGAAAAAATTAATTTCTATGGTTTTAGCCACACAGTCTGTGGTACTTTGTTATGGCATCCTGGCAAACTAATACAAAGCCCCTTGCAAACTTCCCCAACATCCCTCCTTCCAGTTCTGCCTCCCAAGGGATATTACAAAGAGCCAGCTTTGTTCAGGCACAACAGGTGTCCTCCCTTCCCTGAGAGCAGTGGTGGCCTCCTCATCTTACATTTTAATGAAAAAAAGGAGGCATTCTCATTTCCAAGGTAACTTCCTGCATCCCCCGGCCAGAGAAGACACTGTTGGCTTCTTCTACTACAATGTTTCATTACCGTAACTGAACCCACCCAGCTATCCGCACTGACTCCCAAACTCAGGTCTGTGAGCTTTTGTTCTTGCCTTGCACTGTAAGCAAACGTTGGTCCTCCCAATGCTATGGCATGGTAATGACACCACTTAATTCTCTATTTCACTTTCTAGAATTGGTGAGGGAATATACAAAATGTTATTTTTCAAAAAATTTTTAGCTGCCTGGAAGGAAGCCTCTGCTCTCATACATAGAAAAGTAACAGGAATATTATCTCCCTCACGTGCAGAGCTACCTTGAGTGCCTAAGGGACTTCCCCAGAGAGATCCAAAGCAACATTGGGTCTCTAAGATGGGAGTCACTGCTAATTTGGTTCCCTAGGTCACACAGAACTGGAAGGAGGTGGCATAGAGAGAGGGAGGCTGGTATTTTCTCTCTGCTCACAGGACTGCTCTACACTTTACATTTCCCAAAGGCCATAATTATTTCCCGGAGAAGAAATTCAAATGACCCAGATAGTTAATTCAGTGAGATTGGCCCAGAAAGTATTTACCTAAAAGGCAGTTTTGTCGAAAAGAACGTCACAACATAGTCAGGGCTTGCTCTCATTGCCTGAAAAATGCACGGGCCAGATCCAAGGCTGTAAGCCTAGTAATTAGAGAGGGCAGGAGGTTCTGGAGTTTGGAAGGCAGAGACAGGAAGGGAGAGTCAGAGAGAGGGAGGCAGAGTGTGAAGGCAGGAGGGAAGGAGAATGAACGAGAGAAACAGAGAGAGATTGTCTTGCCAGCCACTCAACACAATGACGAGCTCAGGGGCTATCCATGATGCGCCTGGATCCTAGAAGTTCCCTCTGCAAGGAAAAAAGTAGAAAAGCAGAGAAGCTTATCTTTGGCTGCCTCCATCTCCCGTTTCATGCTCATCACTGACCAGCTAGAACCATGTTTCTCTTCCTCCAAGGCCCCAGGTTCTCCTCCCACCATGACTGAGCAGCAACTTCACATTATCCCCTGCTGTTATCCCTAGTCCAAACACTAATTCCCTTAGTATAATACAAAGAGCTCAGCTTTGAGTCAGGAGGGCACTTGATGGTGGAATTAATTCACACAGATACTGTGTGTCCAGCACCATGCTCAGGATTAGACATGAGCTGACTACGTCGCCATTGTACAAATAAGAAAATGGAGAGGCAGGTGCTCTATGGAAGTGTGATGATCTCAGCACAAGGCATTCCACTAGACATAATAAAAGCAAATACTCATTAAGCAGTTACTGCATGCCAGGAACTGTGCTAAGGACTTTGTTGGAAATTATTTCATTAAATTCATGTTTTAAAAAAAAAACAGTAAGTATAATGATTATCTCCATGCTATAGATAAGGAAATTAGGAAAAAAGCCAGGACTTAAACCCAGGTTTAATCACCATGCCATTAATGACCACATTACTAGGCCTCTTTGTGCAGGAAAATGTTGCAACAGATTGTCAAGGTCCTTTTCTCCACCCTCTCATCCCTGTCCAATGAACAACCCCAGGCAGCTACCAACAAATTGACCTTCAACCCCTGAACTCAGTGATAGGTCTTCAAGACAGCCAGAGTTGAGTTACACGGGGTTAGAAAGGCTGTGCTTATGGAGAGTGACTTTGTCGTTCGTGTAGCTATGGCATGGTTTGCACTCTTGAGGAGGGGCTTTACCTGCTTAATAACCCTGAACTTTACCCACCCTGCCCTCTTCCCTGATTGGATGAGGTCGAAAAAAGCTACTGAGAAGTTCTTCTGTCTTTGGGCTCTGGCAGCCTGCAGGAGACCTGCATTCTTCCCTGCTCCCCAAATGCAGGGTCGGCCGCCCCCACCTGGGGAGGACTGCAATGGTTCAGCAAAGCCTGTTTGGGAGGTAAGTCTATCTAGTCAGAAGTTTGGTATTTTGATATCCACAGATGCCACATAGCTAAGCTTCATTCTCCACCATCAGCTTTGCTGGTGAGGATGCTGATTTTCCTTTGTCAATCCAGAGGCTTTCTAGATCTGCCTCAGTGATTCAGAATCCAGGTGGAGAAGAGACATGCTATACACTGGACTCTCTCAAATTCCAACAACAGAAGTTGTTTTGTACACAGCAAGAATGGCAAATGGGCTGAGTAGAACTAAGGGAGCCCTAAAAGAGTTAGACTAGTTCTAGGTGCAAATGTCAGTACATAATCCAGCCAATGAGAGTTCAATGACCCAAGATTTAAAAAAAAAAAACAGGCAAGGCAGTGGCTCGCACCTATAATCCCAGTGTTGGGAGGCCGAGGCAGGAGGATTGCTTGAGCCCAAGAATTAGAGACCTCCCTGAGCAATATAGCAAGACTCCATCTCAACAACAACAACAAAATTAGCCAGATGTGGTGGCACACACCTGTAGTCCCAGCCATTCAGAAGGCTGAGGCAGAAGGATAGCGTGAGCTCAGAAGTTCAAGGCTATAGTGAGCTATGATCACACCACTGCACTCCAGCCTGGGGACAGAGTGAGATCATGTCTCCAAATAAAAAATAAAAATAAATTAAAAAGCACGTTCTACTGTCCCATTACTTGAGTCATAATATTTCAATGCATGCAAAAGTATACATAGGTATTTATCCAAATAGGTACCTATCTCAGGTGGGCATATAGGAATTGTGAATTTAGTTTCATTTCTTTTCATTTCTTAGGATTTAGAGTCTATTTATGTGATATTTGGAGGATCCTGCTTCCATGGACTGACATTCTTGCAAGCCCAAGCACAGAGCTGACTCCGCCAGCATCTTTTCCAGTTCTACCCCGCCTGTGAGAACCCTAAGAGTTAGGGTCCACACAGGACAGATCAACCCTCTTTGTGATCCTGGCTATGCCACTCATCACATTCAGGCTGTTTCCTCCTCTGGAAAAGAAAAATAGCAGGACGTCCCTTGCAAGGTATTTTTGAGGACTAATTGATAAGTGCAAACAATTTCTGAATGTTTATAGTCTTAGTTTGAAGGAATAAAACTTAAGTGGAGCTAAAGACATAGGGCAAAAAGACCAATGAGAGAAAAGGGGCTAGAGACCATGTGGGGATTTAGTGGATTTAGTTCTGCTTGGAGGAAAGCCCCTGGGCAAAAGCAGATTAACTTCTACAATCTTCTCCAGATTCTGAGAATGCACCAGATCACGGAGCCTAAGACCAATGTCTTGGTATTTGGCCTACACCTTGCCACACAATCATGCATTAAAAGCATAGCTCAGGGTCAACAGGACCCCCTGGTTTCCTGTGTGTCAGTCTGGCCTTCTCAGTCAGAACATAAGCTCCTTGTCTCACACAGGGTGTCTCTGTGTGCCCCGCAGCCCTGGGTACAGAGCAGACCCTCAATAAATATTTGCAGATTGTCTGCTGGGAACGAGGCCTGACTTACTCCAGCTGCATCACAGACCTTCTGCCACCTCTGGGGCCCGTGGCTGCCTTTCAGACCTCAATGATACAGACGAAATGTGATTTCTACCAACTGTGGATAAAATAACCATTTCCTTATACTCCAAGGGGAGAAAAAGCCAAGGTAGAGGCCTGGAAGGCTGTGGCGGCCACTGCAACAGGGCCCATGTGAATATCACAGACCTTCCATTTCTGTGACATAGGGAAAGGTCGGGTGAACGCTGACTTTTCTGGCTGGCTGGGGCATTACCAGGGCAGTGCAGCAGGGCCCATAGGAGAAAAAAATGGATGGGAGGACAGGAAGTCACCAAAGAGCCCTGCATTCTGCAGTGATGTGGCGCTCTGACCACGCCCAGCCGCCCAGCAGCTCCAACAAGGAAACAACTTCCTTTTGTGGTCTGACCCTGGCTGGCCGCCAGGGCTTCAACAAGAGCCTTGTGATGTGCACTTTTGAAATGTGTTGGTGGTGCGGAATGGCATGTCTAACTTGTGTTTAGTGCCCTTCAGCGTTTACGTCTCTTTCCCACGCCCACTGACGCAGACTGGCTGCATGTGGGGAGCTGGGGTGGCCTGCCAACCCAATGCCTGACCTTGTGGCCGGGGCACTTGGGACACGCTTCCTTTTCCCCTAAACCTGGCCTCTGTTAGGCCAAGGGTATGGCTCCCTGAAAGGACAAAGAGAGGAGAAAAGGAAGCCTAACTGATACTCGCTGCCAGACAGGCATTATGTTGTTTTTAATCTTCATGACAATTCTGTGGGATTTTATGGGGAAACTGAGGTTCAGAGAGATTAAATCTTTTTCTCAGGGTAAACACAACTAGAGCATGGGGAGCAGGGACTCCACCCTAGCCTGTCTCCTACAATGATCAGACTCTTTCCAGATACCACAACTCTTCTCTTAAGACCCCAGGGTCACTCTCCTTGGGGTCAAAGGCAGCCACACTCCATGTTTCTATTGCCTGCATCCACATCACAGATCAGAGTTTGAGAAGGGCCAGAATCAGCCAGGTCAGTTCTCTCCATGCCCATACTTTGCTTTAAAGGCTTTTCGCTTGATTTGGGTTGCTAATTCTCAAAGTATGTCCGTCAAAGTGCAAAAGTTGCTGTGCTTATTCTTTTTCCCACTGTTTTCTTGTTTTTCTGTTGTTTGTTACCTAAGGTAGCTCCTGCCAGTGTCTGTGTCTACTAGGCAATTCGTGCATTGCTATAAAGAAATACCTGAGACTGGGTAATTTACAAAGAAAAGCGGTTTAATTGACTCACAGTTCTGCAGGCTGTCCAGGAAGCATGGCAGCATCTGCTTCTGAGGAGGCTGAGGAGGCTTTTACTCATGGCGGAAGGCAAAGCAAGAGCAGGCACGTCACATGGTGAGAGCAAGAGCGAGAGAGAGAGTGCCGGGGGAGAGGTCCCACATGCTTTTAAACAACCAGATCTCACAAGAGCTCACCACTATCGTAAAGACTACACCAAGCCATGAGAGATCCACCCCCATGACCCAAACACCTCCCACTAGCCCCACCTCCAGCACTGGGGATTACAATTCAACATGAGATTTGGGTGGGGACAAATATCCAAACTACATCACTGTGGAAACACCAGCAAGTTGTCTGAGTGGTCTCTAGGAAACCCAAACCCCAACCAGTGGATGATAAATAGCCCCTCATTTGTGAAGTGCTAACACCGTGGTGACACAGCCCTTCACGTCCCCTCCACTCACATGATCTGGGAGGAGCTGCTCCAACCGCATGGCCCCTGCCTTGGACTAGTGCCCACAGGAGATTAGAGTTTGAGGGCACATTGTTTATTCCAGAGGTAATCCCAGGAAATTCCAATAGGATAGTAAGGAAAGTGAGACGGGGAAGAAAAGGACAGTACAGGGGGTGTTCCTGATCAGGACACCTCTGTGCACAACTGGGCTCAGTCCCATGATGGCTCTCTGGGAGACTGGACAGGACATGCCTCAAAGTTGTGCCATCCAAGGGACAAGGAAGCTGGTGAATTTGTACACCAGTCATTGGTTTAGGCCTGCTACCAGGTCAAAGTCCCTAGGCAGAGAGAGACATGTGGCTGCACACTTGTGGTGGCTCATACCTATAATCCCAACAATTTTGGAGGCCAAAGCAGGAGGATCACTTGAGGTCAGGAGATCGAGACCAGCCTGGGCAACATAATGAGACCCCATCACCACAAAAAAATTAAAAATGAAAAAATTAGCAAGTCATGGTGGCCTGCACCTGTAGTCCTAGCTACTTGGAAGGCTGAGGTGGGAGGATGGATTGAGCCCAGGAGTACGAGGTTACAGTGAGTTATGATCACACCACTGCTCTCCAGCCTGAGTGAGACCCTGTCTCTTAAAAAAGAAAAAATTGCATGCTTGAGGTCAGCAAGTATATGAAAATAAAAGGTGCCATGGGAGATGGGCAGCTGCCAAGAGCACAGCAGGAGCCTCCGTGGAGGTGCCATACAGGCTACCAGGAATGCAGGACAAAGCTCTTGCTCTCTTCCCCTCCTCCTCCTTGTTGGTTTAAATTTGGAAGATGCTACAGCAAGGGCTGTAGACTGCCTTGTCTGCCTGCCTGCACACTTTCTCAGAGATCTCAAACCAGGGAAGAAGCCATTAGGGGACCCTGTCCAGATTGGGGGAGTCTGAGGAGATAAAGATGGGGCACTTGGACTGGTAATCACTCAAAGGCAAACCTTCCAGAGAGCAGAAGAGGACTGACCCAGAGATCCCCCGATGCACCTAGCACATCTGCTAAGTGACCACTTGTCAAGCTGAAAGACTGCAGTGAAAGCCTGCAACAATTGTAAGATTTCCAAACTTTTCCCAGGAGTTGTCCGCTAGAAGCAAAGATGACTGCAAAACAAAATCAAGCATGGCTCCTCTTATAAACACAGGGTGGGGTTGGGGCACAGGAAGAAGGAATTATTTGTAGCCTGTGGGAGGGGTGAAGGGTGTTGTGCCCCATTCCTTTACTATCCAGCAAGGAAATGACTGCCTCCTTTTCCTCCCATCGACGATCCTCCTCCTTCCTTCTGTTTCTGTTTGTCTGGATTCCCTCTGCTTATCCCTGTGGGCTTCTTATCCCCATCTGGTCTCTCTCTCTCCTCCTTCTCCCCACTCCCCAGCCTCCTCTTTTTGTGTCTCCCGGGGCCACTGGGTCCCGAAGGTGCCACATCATTATCTCCTGTCTCACTGCTCTCTCTTCATTCTCTCTCACTCTCCCCCGCCTTTCCCTGGGCTCCCAAAGGCTCCCTCCTCATCCCTTTTTAGAGACTTGTGTGTGCCTCTGTGAAGGGTTTGGAGTTCCAGCAATAGGAGATGCATACATAATTAGTGGGAGGGAACGAGGCATATGTGTCCCAGTGGCATGTTGCCTGTGTAGGTTGCAAATGGAGGCCTGGCAGCCTCATCCAGTGCCAAGAACTGCTCTGAGCATCAGTCACCAGCAGCCTTCCATTCAACCGCCTCCTTTTAGCCACGATCAACATTTCAAAAGGGAACGCACAAGGCCTACAGTAGGTTCCTATAATTCACCCAAGGGTTGAGCCTGCCGCTGGGAGACAAGCTGCATTCTTCTCTCTGAGTGAGCTATTTTTAAGAATGCTCCCCCCTCGTTTCCAGTTCCCATTTCAGCCCAAGCACTGAATTAGATTCTTTCTTCATTTTGTAGGCTCCCCCTCTCTGTTATTATATAAAACCATTTCAGCCCTTAAGGAGTTGGCATCTGACATCCACAGCTTCTGAATCCCCAGAACAGAGAAGAGAAGGAATAAACAGAAGGGAGGGAAAGAAATGTTCTGTTTCCACTTCAGCAACATGAATTGTCACAGAGTTAAATAGCAACAAAGTATTTGGTGTTAATCTTTAATATTCCCAGGAACTTGTCACCTCCTCCTTCAATCCCAGAGCTGCCGTTCTCCAAGTGATTCTGGCGCCTCTCACAAGATATCACACCTTCTATTATGCTCTTAAAAAAGTACCCACCAGAGGGGAGTTCTTAGTGATTAGACCGAAAAAAAAAAAAATGTGAAGCTGCTCCTTGCTATTTACAAGGAAATGACTGAAAAGTGGTGAGCCATGGATTCCTTCTCCATCAGTCTTGCCTGTGTTAAGCAGACCCTGCCTGAGCTCAACTTCTGATGTGATCTTTCCCTTCCTCAGGCTCCAGATTCACGGATGGTATTTGGCAAATACCAAGGCAAGAAGGCAGCCTGAGAAAGTGGAAATGGAGAGGGGTTGGAGGGCAGTCACCATAGCTGACTGTGCCTCCATTGACAGCAGCTCATTCCCACCCTAGAGGAGGTAAGCCAGGTGGCTTATCTTGTCACGCAAATGACAAGATGCTTCCTTAAAGTACACCATGCATATGTTCCCCCGTAGGCAGATCCTGAAGCCAGGATTTCGGTGGGGGTAGTTTATTTGAGGAGTTCCTAGGACCACCCGTAGAAGAGTCAGAAGTGAGACAGGAAGGAAGGAGCCAATAAGGGTTTCTTGTCAAGCAACGCTGTGGGCAACTGGAACTTAATCCCCCGGCCAACTCTGGGAGTCAGTACAGAACACACCTCAGAGTTATTACACAAGAAGGGTGAAGGAGCTGGAATATTTGTCTACCAATTCCTGCTAACCCTTGGTGGAGGACTACTGGGAGGCGGGCATGAACTCTCTGGCTCTTTGGGCTTGTGCACACTGTCTGCAGAGAATGCTTCCAGCAAACAGATGCAAGCACTGGCTGTTGAAAGCAATGCTAAGCTAGAGGGGATATGAACATGGCACATACAGCAAACATCAATGACCTATATCATCTGTGTTTGCAGGTTACAGCTACAAAATAAAGAGCAGGAATCTAAATTTAGCATATAAACACTGCCCTCACTACACCAAACCTCTTATCCTTGAGTATCTCCTGAGTTTCCAGGTACCAAGCCACATAAGGTCTAGAAGTCTTCGCCCTAATGCCATAGTGGTCAGGGACTTTATAGAGGAAGGGTTTCTCCTGTTTGTAGAAAGAGGTGCCTGGATCAAAGTTCCTGTCCACACCACAGGTTGTAGGACTTTATGAGGCTGACCATTCCTTTCTCCCTTCTTCTGGAAGCTGTGGGCTTAGAGTGTGCCCAAGCAACTCAAGGCAGGAAAGAGGAAGAAGATGAGTTGCTCCCTCCCTGCCTGTTCACCTCTGCCATCAGTCTCTTCCCAAAACATGGATCTTTTGTAGAAACTCTGATTGTTATATAATGTGTCTACTGACACTCTCTCCCTCCTGGCTCCTTGAGGACCAGGACTGGGTCTTTTCCAGAATTGGACCATCAGGTGGTAGATACTCAGTAAGCTCTTCTTAAATGAATGAGTGTCATCATTGCCCAACTTAGAACCTCCTTTGGCTCCCCATTACCTGTAGGATCAAGTCCAAATCCCTTGATATGACATTCAAGGCTTCTTCCAATTTTCTACCCATTATTTCCCACCCAAGTCTCATGCCCTGTCATTCCTCTACATGGGGCTAGTGACTATTTGTCCAAAATGTCACCTTTTTCCATTCCTTCAAGCATTGCATGTGCTATTAGGTTGATGCAAAAGTAATTGCAGTTTTTGCCATTACTTTCAAATAGCAAAAACGGCAATTACTTTTGCACTAACCTAATATTTTCTCTGCCGGGAATACTCTTCTCCCTTTCTCTTGTCTGAAATGGCTATGTACTCTTGAAGATCCACCTCAATTGTACCCTCCTCTGTGAAGAAACTACCCCCGCACCAACTCCTCCAAGAGGCTTACCAACTCCTCCAAGAGGCTTAAGATGATCAACAGGCAGACCTAGCATGTGTTTGGGGCACTAGCAAACACAGACGACTAGCAACACTTTTTTAAAACTTTTGATATTAAGGCAATTAAGCAGCCAATATGGAGAATACTGAGAACCAGTTTGGCCTTCCTTATATATTTTACAGTTTAGAGTATTTTTGTTTTGTTTTTACTTATCAAGCTTAGAGAAAAAGGCATCATAAACATTTTGGAGCCTAGAGCCTCTAGATTTTATTATTGCTCTACTTCCGGGCACTAGAATCATTTATTAATTAATTCATTCACTCATTCAGCACATTACACCAGGCATCGTGCAAGGCCCAGGGCCTGGGAGATGCAGACATGCATATGCCCCAGGCCCTGCCCTTGAGGCCACACATTCTGGAGGAAGTGACCAGCACATTATAGATCATTAAGACACTGTGTGGTTTCTGACCGTTTAAGAAGCCTGCTCTAGCAAAATAAATAATAATAGTAAAGGATTATAGCCAAGTGTCCACACTGATATAAATAAATAATTTAATAAATCAATAAATAATAGAGAAGGAACAGCTCTTCCTTACAGAATTCTAATTAATAGGTGTACGAGGAATAATAGAAATAGAAAATCACCATTTGAGCTGGGCGCAGTGGCTCACTCCCGTAATCCCAGCACTTTGGGAGGCTGAAGTGGGAGGATCACTTGAGCCCAGGAGTTTGAGACCAGCCAGTCAACATGGTGAGACACTCATCTCTACAAAAAAACACTTTTTTAATTAATCAGGCATGGTGGCACACACCCGTGGTCCCAGCTACTGAGGAGGCTGAGGTGGGAAGATCACCTGAGCCCAGGTGGTCGAGGCTGCAGTGAGCTATGACTGTACCACTGCACTCCAGCCTGGGCAACAGAACAAAACCCTGTCTCCAAAACAAAAAAGAGAGAAAGAAAATCACCATTTTGCAATTACCATGCTAGGGGTTGTAGGCAATAATGTGAAGCTAATGCTAAAATTAGTGGACAAATGCATGCTGAGAACAGGATATTTACATAATCTTAAACTATCTCCCCACAAGACACCTATTAATTACAAAGGGAATAATAGTAACTTTATAGTGGGGAGACCTGACAGACACCACCAAGCCATCGAAGTTAAGATCACCAACGATAAAACATGCTCACATTACATCTTTCAAACCCACATTAAGAGACATTCTACAAAATGACTGGCTAACATTTTTTATTTATTTATTTATCTTTATTTTTTTGAGATGAGGTCTCACTGTGTCGCCCAGGCTGGAGTGCAGTGGTGCGATCTTGGCTCACTGCCGCCTCTGCCTCCCAGGTTCAAGCGAATCCTGTGCCTCAGCCTTGTGAGTAGCTGGGACTACAGGCCCGCACCACCACATCTGGCTAATTTTTGTATTTTTAGTAGAGATGAGGTGTCTCCATGTTGGCCAGGCTGGTCTCGAACTCTGGTCTCCTGAAGTGCTGGGATTACAGGCATGAGCCACTGCGCCCAGCCTGGCTAACATTTTTCAAAAGCACCATGGTGACAAAAGGCAAAGAAAGACTGAGGAGCTTTCCCAGATTAAAGGAGACTCAGGAGACACAGCAACTAAATGTAATGTGGGATCCCGAATTGAATCCTGGACCAGAAAAAAGAACATTAGTGGGACAATTGGCAAAATATGAATAAAGTCTGCAGATTGGCTAATAGGGTGACATCAATGTTAATTTATTGGTTTTTATCATTGTACCATGATTATACAAGATGTTAACATTAAGGGAAGTTGAGTGAACAGTGCACAAGAACTCCGTATGGTTTCAGCAACTTTTTTGGAAATCTGAAATTATTTCAAAATAATAAGTAAAAAAATATGGGGGGAAAATGCCTGCACTGTTTCCTCACCTTAATTATCAAAGCACCTGGGGGACTGTTTTGGAATGTTTGTTTCATTTCTTTCTGCCCCTTCCAGGCTGTAAGCCTCTCCACGGACAGCCTAGCTCACTTTGGGATGCCTGTGGTGCTGATGTACAGGAATTTTCACATAATTTGCTCCCCCAACACCCACCCCTTGCATTATGAGGACCATTGCTTAGAAGTGGAAAGGGAACCTATGGAGAAAATTCTGGACTTAGAGAATAGTGCTGCTTGAATATCACCATACCTTTTATAAAAAGAAAGGGCAGTACAGAGATAGCATGATAGGTAGATTATTTGCAAAACTGGGCACAATTCCCCCACCCTTTCCTAATCCATGTCCCTTTGCAATGTACCTTTCCAGATCCCTCTATCCCTTCCCCTGGAATCTGTGTTGGACTTGTACACACTTTGACCAACAGGCAGAAGAAGTGATACTGAACCAGTTTTGAGCCTGTTCATTCTCTTTGAACCCTATCCACCCACCTAGTGCAAAAACCTGGGCTAGCTGCTAGAAGATAAGAGGTCAC
Source organism: Symphalangus syndactylus (assembly GCF_028878055.3). Taxonomy (NCBI): domain Eukaryota; kingdom Metazoa; phylum Chordata; class Mammalia; order Primates; family Hylobatidae; genus Symphalangus; species Symphalangus syndactylus. The sequence continues at coordinate 119,772,565 of NC_072423.2, read as the reverse complement.
ATGATGCAAAGACAAGCCAACAGCCAGCCAACCATTTGAAAGAAATGGTATTTGATGCATGAGCTTGCTAACTGACCACAGGCTCACGAATGAGTCCAAACAAGACCAGAAGAACCACTTGGCTGAGCCCAGCCCAAATTGCTGACTCACAACATCACACGCTAAATAATTGGTTGTTGTTTTCAACCACAAAGTCTTGGCATTGTCTGTTACACAGCAATGGATGACTGACATAGGTAGCAAGACTCTTTTAGCTCTATATCCTGTATCTCCTGTAGTTCTAAGCTCAGAAACTAATGATAATTACCCTCTTTTTGCCTCAAATAGACAAATGCAAAGACATAGATCCTTGTTTTTAAAAAAGGAAAGCTACAACCAAAATAGTCCCAGAGCAGGCTCTCCTCCTAAAAGAGAGAATTTGGACCACTCCTCCCCAAAAGAAAGGAAACTCATGCAAAGGGGTCACATTTGATAAGGAAGCGAAACATGGGCAAGGCCAGCTGGGCAACTCCTCAGTAAAAGGATATTTAATATCGGGGGTCTCTGGGGGCAATGGAGGCAGAATGGAAGGGTAGTGGGAGGAAATGACTGAATAATCTCCCTGCACAAATCTTGCCCACACCTTCTCCCTGAGGGATGGCCAGCAGTCTCCTGAGGCTCAAGTTGCAGGGCAGAAGCCAGCCTAGGCTGCAGGAAGCCCAGAGGAGTTAAGCAGGCTGGGCTGAGGTCAGCACACAAAAGTACTTCCCAAAGGACTGCCCGAGACAGAAAGACAGGAGGGGGACATGAGTGACCAGAGGACTAGAAGGGTGAGACAGGAGGGTATGTGAGGGCTACAGGGAACACCAGCCATAGGATCCCTTGAGCTTGAGCTGGAGGCCTCCCAGAGGCTAGGAACAAGATGGGCAATACTCCCAGCAGACGAGATTACTAGCTAAAATTCCAGGTAAGCCCCCAGCAAGAGTTGCCTTATTTGATACTTGAGGTCTTCACAGTCCATTCCCATGTGCTCAGGGCCCTCATGGCAGAGCTCAAAGACAAAGCTGAAGGAACTAGGTGAGCACAGTACAGAGAGGGATTTAGATCTCTGAATGGTGTTGGGTGTCTGTCGTCACAGAATTGGTGGCTATTGCATGCTTTATCTGTTTCCACAAAAGACAGGCTCAGTCATTGCTTCAAGGTGCATGCCCAACACCCACTTGGATGCTATGAGAGACAAGCTCAATATTTATCCTGTTCTGTCTCCTTGGTCAGGATTCAGCACAGGTTACTGACTGGAATATCCTGTCTTTCCTTGCCTCGTGACATAGGTACACTCCATAAGGTAATAGCTTGTCGTATTCTCACAAAGTACCTTCTTGCCCTGGTCACAAAGGAAATGGCCTCTTGTGCCCCTTCCCCAACTCTGACCCCGCAGCATGAGGACCCTGCTTTTTCCAGGAATTGGCTATCATCTGGCCACTGAGCTGAGAAACACACAACACAGCTACACAGATCGCAAGAAAACAATACTCATCAAATATCAGACTGTTCCAATATTTGAACTAAGGAGTCACTTATGGTATGTTCTGCACTGGGAGGAAGAAGCAGGAATAAAGGTAATGCATTAGGAACAAAACAGTCCAAAGAAATATCGTAGTCAAGATTTCCTATTAGGTGGGCAGTCAACAGACCACACAGGGAGAGGCATTCATTGACACAGGTCATCTCAGTAGACAGGAATCACCCAACCACATCCCTCACCTGGGACTCCCTCCTGCCCCATCTCAGCCCTCCTTGGTGCCACCAGCCAAGCTCCCCGGAATGCTGCATGCTACACTTGGCTGGAAGCTAAACTTGGGTTTATTCCAGTTCTGCTCAGCTCTTTCTCTGTTTTTCCCCCTCAAGATATAAGACAGCTATTAAAATAAACAGCAGGGCTCTCAGCAGTACATGCTGTTTGTTAATTCTTATGATTAACCCTGAAGGGGCCAATAAAGAATAACCTCATACTTAATTATTTAATGACGGTCTCCCCTCCCAAGCTTGAGCTGTCCTGCTCCTTGAGGCTACTGTGAAGGGTTCAATGTGAGCTGGAAAGTCAAGAGCCACAGTCCCTGGGAGATCTATCTGCCTTCAGGGGCTTGCCAATGGACAGGTGGGGCTTAGGGGTGCCAAGGTTGATACCTGACAGAAGGTGAGGATTTTCTGGGGTGAGTCAAATTTGTGCCAAGCATCATCATCACTTGGAATAAGGCCCTTCTTTATATGGTCCAGGCTTCATGTGTCCACAGAACAAGCTGTCACCTGCACCTCCCCACATGAGGTCATGTCCTGGCTTTGATCAGAAATACCCATGCAGTACGCCCAAACCTGAAACTTGCTTGCTTGCTTGCTTCTACAGGGATGGAGCAGACTTTTCCCAAGGAGCTAGAGCTTCTTCAAAGCCACTATTTATAATGCAAATCCCCCCAGAGACGCTTAGAAGCATCACCTAGTAATTTGGTCAGACAAGGGTCCCCAAAAAGGAGACATTGAGACAAGGATTCAAATGCAAGTCATTTTTATTGGAATAAAGAAGAGTGAGGAAGTTAGACAAGAAAGGGGAAGCAGTCAATAAAGGTACATTGTTGACCATTTACTACTATGGGTCACCAGAGTTTAACGCCTCAAGAAAATGAGAAACCATGTAAAATATAGGCTTCATATTATTCTCAAATTAGCTAAGGTATTTTTATACCAACTCCCATAGTCTTTGGTTGAGGGTGAGCAAGGAGACGTGTTAAATCCCTGGCATATCAAACCTCTCACTTGGATGGCTCAAATGGGCTTCAGTGGCCAGAGGAAGACTTTGGGAAAAGCAATGCAGGCTGTGGCAGCTGGAAGTCAGGCTAGCATTCTCTGGAGTCGTGAGGGCCAGGGGTACTGTGGAAAAAAGAATAAATAGCAAATAGCCCTCCTAGGAATTAAAAACCTGATAGCCAAAATTTTAAATTCAGTAAAAGGGTTGGAAGAAATTAAAACAAAAAGGCCAAGAAATAGATAATAGAAGAGCAAGGATTTAAAAAAAATTAAGCAGTTTGTGGTGCTATGTAAACTTTTTTTACCATGACTCATAGCAATAAATGCATCTCCTATTGCATTGCAACCCACTACACATAAATACTCACAATTCTGACACTTGTTATATGATATGCTGTATTAGTCAGTTTTCACTAGAAAAACAGAACCAGTAAGATATATGTAGATATATGAGAGGATTTATTGTCACAAATGGCTCACCCAACTATGGAGGCTGAGAAGTTCCATTATATCCCATGTACAAGTTGGAGAACCTAGAAAGCTGATGGTGTAATTCAGTCCAAGTCCAAAGACCTGAGAACAGAGGGAGCTAATGGTGTAAATTCCAGTCCAAAGCCAAAGATCTGACAACTGGAGGGGTAGCTGGGAGTGAGAGAAGAACACTGGTGTAAGTCCTGGAGTCCAAGGCCTGAGAACCAGGACCTCTGATGTCTGAGGGAAGGAAAATATGGATGTGCCAGCTTAAGAAGAGCAAGGATTTTCCCTTCGTTCACCTTTTTGTTCTATCAGGGCCCTCAATAGATTGGATGATGCTTGCCCATATTGGTGAGACAGACTGAGTCAAAGGTTAATCTCTTCCAGAAACACCCTCACAGACATACCCAGAAATAGCATTTTACTATCTGGACATCCTTTAGCTCACTCAAGTCGACACACAAAATGAACCATCACAAATGCAGAAAATAAAATTTTCTATTTTATTCTATTTCATTTTTTTAAAAGTGCTCATTACAACCAACTAAACTGATGTTTTGACTTTCAAATGAGGCACAACATGTGAAAAACTCTGGTCTAAAAGATGCAACATCTAACTATTTGGAGCTTCAGGAGAAAAAAAGAGAGGGAAAGAAATTAGCAAAAAAAAATACAACAAAATTTCTAAAAATTAGAGGACTCATGTCTCCAAATGAAAGATTCCACTGTGGACCTCAGAGAATGAATTGGAAAAGATTCACATTAAGGCACTTTATCATCAAATATCAGGACATCAGTGATAAAGAGAGCCTTTAAAAATTTCAGAAAGAGGCCAGGCATGGTAGCTCACACCTGTAATCCTAGCACTTTGGGAGGCCAAGGCAGGCAGATCATCTGATGTCAAGAGTTTGAGACCAGCCTGGCCAACATGGCAAAACCCTGGTTCTACTAAAAGTACAAAAATTAGCTAGGCATGGTGGCAGGCACCTGTAATCCCAGCTACTCAGGAGGCTGAGGCAGGAGAATCGCTTGAACCTGGGAGGCGGAGGTTGCAGTGAGCCAAGATCGTGCCACTGTACTCCGACCTGGGCAACAAAAGCGAGACTCCATCTCAAAAAAAAAAAAAAAAAAAAAAAAAATTCCAGGAAGAACAACAAAAAAGTCACATGCAAAGAATACAAATACAAAGATGCAAAGAATTACATCAGACATCTCAATAGCAATTATGAATGCTAGAAAGCAATGGAGCTATACCTCAATTCTGAGGCAAAATTAATTTCAAACAGACATTCTAAATCTAGACAAACTCTCAACTGAGGATGAGGACAGACTAAAGAGAGTTCACATACAATGACTCAAAAAATTTACCCCTTATGCATCCTTTTTTAGGAAGCTACTGGTGGCTATGTTTTAGCAAAATAAAAACATAAACTTAGAAACAGAGGAGCCAGTGATAGAAAATGTCAGGAAAATACATCTGTACCAGTCCAAGAAAGAAACTAGAGCAGATGAGGACAGGAAGAAGCCAACATCAATCTGAAGGTCTCTGGGCAGGGAGCTGATCGATTATTTGATATAGTTGAGGGAAATATTAATTTAAAATGGACAGATATATAGAAGTACTGAGCATGGGTTGGGGACAGAGAAAATGCCTTGGAAACATAGAAAACTTAGCAAAGGAAAAAAATGAAACGCTTTTTCAAGAATAGGACATAATTATACTATACTACTTGATTCAGCAATAAGCAATATTATCACAGTCTTGGAAATATAAACACAGATTTGATTAACCAAAAGTTGTGATGTAACTATATTGAGATTGATGGGGAAGCACAGCATTAGTGGTGTTAGGATGCTGTTTTAAGAGAGGTTAATAAATTGCATACAAATTGACACATTAAGAAATAGCATAAAATAACAATAAATATGCATACGAAAAAGAAAAGCCACAGAAAAGCAGAAAATATGTTTGCTGAAGGTACATCTTTCATTATGTAAAACTCTTGTTATTAGGAAATCAATCTGTTTCTACCCTCCTCCCCCACACCCAGGTAAACATTGAACAGATTCTTAAGACTACTCATCTAAAGGACTGATAAGACTCACTGATTATCACGTTCTGCTTTGGCCAATAAAGGCTAGTTCTGCCCAAAAAGAGATGGCTGGATTGTAAATAATGATTATAAAGAATTGCGGTTTATTTTCGCAGGGAAACTAGACTTTTGTCCGTTCCTCAAATTGCTGTCCCTAACCATCTCATCCCTGGTGCTCCTTGGACCGCCCTCACCTCCTTAGATGTTCCGTGGTAGTCCTGGACCCAGAGGGGTTTTGGGGAACACCTCCACCATTGGGAGCATATCTCCAAAACCAGAGAGACACTGACGCTTTTGTCAAAACTGCCTAAAGGAAAAAATCTCCCTTCAAGTTATTTAAAAGACAAACATGATATTCTTATCCCTGGGAAAATACAAATAATTTTTACAGGCAGACAGCAGTCTCTGTCTGAGATTTTATTATGTGATAAGACAGGAGGCTTTCCTCAATGAAATGAGACAAACTCTGTGTAAGCAAAGAGGTCCTTAAATTTGCGTCTTTCTTTCCCCAGGTATTCAGGTTTCCAACAGGACACCAGGGTAACAAAGGAATGCTGAGTCAAGCAAGCCCCCAGGGGCATGATTCAGCCTCCCCCAGCTCTGACCTGATGAGCAGAGAAGCCCTGGGGTCCATTCCACAGTCTTCCACAAGTTTCTGGACAGAGTTAAGAGTATATGTATTGCAATGAAACGTCATTCCTCAGGGTGAGAGCCGGACAAGTTGTACCACAGGGTGGGCACTCATAGCAGGAAAGGCTGATCAAAAGTAGCTTCGTAGCAACCTGAGTCAACAACGGGCAATGTGCATTCAGAAAGGCACAAAGCTGAAATGAAATTCCCTCCCTCTCCCCAGTTTGGAAATATTACCTCTACCACCTGGTTTTTCCTTTCCTTTTGCTTGGCAGAATTTCAGAACTAAAGTAAAATATGCCTGTGCCTTATCCAATTATTACTCTTAATCATGCTGCTGCTACAACTTGTAATAATACTTTGTATGATTATATTGCTGTACAAATCCCTCTCATGCACATGAATTCATTTGACCCTTAAAACTACGGAGTGAAGTCAGCAGGGCATTTTATAGAAAAATGAGGCGCAGAAAAATGAATGCCTCTCCTGAGAACACCCAGCCAATAACGATTAAAGGAAAGGCCATGTTATTTCTGCCCAGGCTTTTCCCATAAGGAGTTGATAATAGTAAATGTATATAACAAAATAGTGCAATACACGACAAAAATAGGACAAAGTAGAAATTACAATAGTATATATGGGCTGGGGAAAAAAAATTCCCGAGAAAGTCCTGCATAATTGCTACAATTCAAGACGTCCTGGCAGTCTAAGCAAAAAAGGAACCAAGGGCCGGGCGCAGCAGCTCACGCCTGTGATCCCAGCAGTTTGGGAGGTCGAGGCGGGTGGATCAGTTGAGGCCAGGAGTTTGAGACCAGCCTGGCCAATATGGAGAAACCCCGTCTCTACTAAAAATACAAAAATTAGCCGGGCATGATGGTGCACACCTGTTGTCCCAGCTACTCAGGAGGCTGAGGCACGAGAATCACTTGAACCTGGGAGGCAGGGGTTGCAGTGAGCCAAGATCACGCCATTACATTCCAGCCTGGGCAACAGAGCGAGATTCTGTCTCAAAAAAAAAAAAAAGGAAACACGATTAGTAACATAGTTCTGGTTGTAAATGGTGAGCCCAAGCCAAAATCCAGCATTATAGAAAAAAACCACCATTGAAAAGACGGGTCCATTTTCTCATCCCAAGACATATTCTATTTAAATCGGCCTCATTAGGAAACACCTGGGTCCACCAGCTAATAGTTTACACTCGGAAATGCACAATTCTGTCACTGGTTTGACACAGGGTCTGGGAAACATTTCAAGCCTCAAAATCAAGATTTCCCTGAGTCTCAAGAAAATAAGATGCATCTTCCAAATGGAGTAAGTGCTGCCTGTTACCTCAGCCTGCTAGACATAAGTTCCAAAGTCTTAGAGAAGAGTCTAAATCTTACATTCTCTGGATTACAGTGCCGATCGAGAATTCATCCTGAAACTCTGATTGTGTCACTTTGATATCTCAAAGACTCAGGCTCCCCAACTGTGGATACGAAATTATCTCTCCAACCAGTATTCCTAAAACAAGCCAAAAAGGAAACAGTTGTGTAGTTTTAGATGTATCTGGGAAGATCCTCACCAGATATAGTTGGCATCTGCTGTTTATGTCTTTTCAGCATCCTTTCTTTTTCTTTGTTAATAGAACTGTTTTCCTTTTGGTGTCCTGATGGCTCAAAATACCCCACCACCCCATCTGCCCAAAACAACTAAAACCATTGAGATTCTTCTGGAAATTATAATTTTGAATGCAGACATACAGAGCTGAGACAGCTGATGGAAGGACCCCAAACAAGATAGCTCACAAGGTTTTGACTAAGGTTCTTATGGCTTCCCTGATTTCCAAAGCCTGGGTGGTCAACTTTTTTTTCATAATGCTATCAATTATTTAGCATCTTTTCAATAAATTCCTTTTTTAACTAAATTAACAAATGTCAGTTTCTGTTGCTTACTGTCAAAGAATGCTAACAGATACCTACCGAAAGGGGGTAGATGAGGAGGCAAACTTTTTTTGACGTCTCTTATGGGCCAGTGTAGTATAACCACCCACAGGTGCTTATCAGAGGCACTGGGAGAGCTTCTAAACAATTTCTATAAGCATTTAACAAAAGCTGCCCTGGCAATGCCAATGCCCATATATGATTAATAATCCTTCCTCCAGTGAATGAGACACTAACAAACTTGAGCTGTAACCATTGACATACCCCATGTGACACACCCATAAAGTGAGTGTGGTGGCAGAAGATGGTTTCTAATTTCCCTCAAAGAGACAAAATGAAAGCGGGGGTAATTCTAGAGAACTCCCCACTTAAAGTGAGAAACCACTCTTCATCCCAGTAAATTATGGCCATGAGGAAAAGAAAGCCTGAACTTGCCAGCCCTTCCAGGTTTCCAAGAGAAGTTCAATTTGCCATAAACAGAAGGTGATCACAAAAAAAGTACTTACAAGTAAAACAAAATAGGATTATTAAATTCCATCTGGAAATGTTGCCTGCTTCAGACCTCAAGCCTGAGGCCTGTCACCTCTTTACTGCAAGAAGAGATTAGAAAGAGGGAGTAAAGCACATCATCGTCAGACCAAGACTCTTCTTTGTTACAAGCAGTGAGAGCATTGAAAAAGAAATAACTTTATCATGATGTGATTCTGTGTTGTTCAATGCTGGATCTATGGACCTTGTGTGAACTGTCTACCACCTTGGGCACTCTGGGGCCTTTAAACCACTCTTCATGCCTAAGCTGGATTCCCCATTCACTGGTGAGATTTATCAGCCTGCTTATCACACAGCCAACCAGGAGGACCTTTGTATGCCATCCAGCCTGGAAAATCACCCTGAGCCAGCGTTTTCTGCATTGTCTTTCACTCTCCACATTGTTATTTTTTCTGTTTTCTTCCTTCCCTTCTGGATCCTTCCACACATCCCACACGAGGTCCAGTATCTTCCTATCATCCTTTGCCTAAAAGGAGATAGGAGAGAAACAAAATTCCCAGCCAGGACTGCAGGGCCCAGGGTGCCATCACTTCCTCATGGAATAGATGTGCTACTCAAGGGACTGAGGTCACAGCACGTGATCAACCGAGCCCATGTGCATGAACTCATTCATTCATTCACTTAATATACATTGAGTACCTCAGTTATATCCTCAAGATTGGAGATAGAGCAGTGGAAAAAACCCTGCCCTCCATAAACAGGAAAAAAAAGAATGTGAGATATTGTCTAGCAGTGAGAAGTGCTATGATATTACACCAAGCGGGTCTGGAAACAGAGAGTTCCAGGGGTAGTATTTTGGACAGGGTGGTGAGAAAGGCCTCTCTGAGGAGGTATATTTGAGCACAGACCAGAATAAAGTGTGCCATGTAGATATCTAGTGGAAAGAATATTCCACATAAAAGGTAAAGAACTCCAAGGAAGGAGGACACTTGGTGTATTTGAAAAGCAGCAGCAAGAAGGCTGGTGCGGCCGGAGCAGAATGAGTGAGGGCAAGAGGCTTTGGAGATGAAGACAGGGAGGTAGTAAGGAATGAGATCATAAAAGCCAGATCACAGGCAATCCAAAGCTAAGAAGCTGTTGAGCATCAAAGTGGCATGATCAGGACTTTGAGGAAAATTAGAAACCATTTTCTGTGGCCCTGCTCAGTGCTACTTATAGAAGTCCCTAGTGACTCCTTTTCCACCGCGGCCACTGAGAATAGCAGCTCAGGTTGTGCACTGCTCAACACCAGCTCATGAAGACTGTGGTATGAATGGTGCCCCTCAAGTTGTAAAATGTGGTGGCTACATTACATCTCATCCCTGGAGATTCACTTAGGCCCTAATCTCATCATGGTGCATATGGAGAAAACCAAGGATTTCTGACTCAAGTCCTCTAAAGGACATAGCCTCATACACATCACCGGGTTGATGACAAAGTTAATCCAGGGACTGAGCCGCACTTTAGTGGAGAAGCCAAGGGGGTGAAGAGGCTCATTCTGATCTAGAAATACCCTTACCAGCATATGTTTCCAAAGACCTGGATTTCAGAAGCCAGAGGAGAAGGACATGAGCCAGTGCCACCCCTACCAATGACAAATCTGTGACAAGCTTGGCAGTGACTTTGGACCAGGCAGAGCAGCAACGAGACCCCATCCCTCCTCCCATCATATCCAGGCCTCCTGTATGTGTCTTGTCATTAACAGGTAGGGAAGAGCAAAGAGGGACTCCTTATGGTCCAAACCATTTCCTTTCCTTATGTGTTACTGTCTTGGTTAAACATATGCACACGCACACAAACTGGGGATTAGTTAGGGTCAACTGAGGCACATATCAGCCCAGGATTACATTCATCTTCCCTGTGTCCCAAAAACCTCATGGTGAACTCCTCTCATACCCATTTCTTCCATCCCATGTGCCTGCCTTTTCTAATCGTATCTTCTTAATATAGATTTAGGGAGTACAAGTGCAGTTTTGTTACATGGATATATTGTGTCGTGGTGAAGTCTAGGCTTTTAGTATAACCTTCACCTGAATAGTGTCCATCTTTCAAACAGCAGCTCAAAATTTATCTCCTTTTGCATCATCCTAGTACACAGCGATGGCAGCTTGAGCAGGTGGCTTGTCTGGATTGATTGCCTGACACAGCCAGCAACACCTGGTTTTGTGGGGAGAGGAATATTTGTCTCCACATCATTGGGATTTGGGTCTGAGATTGTTATAAAGTAGCTAGCATCTCAGACAGAAAGCTAATAAAGCTCTTGAATGGGGAAGTGTCATTTTCACAAACCCATTTTTAGAAGGCAAGCAGCCAATCAGACATACTAGCTAATTAGCTGAGCTGTGGAAGGAGCAACATGAAAACATCTTACTGAGAGAGCAAGCAGAGAAAAATCATGTGAAGAGAACAACCCTCACTCCCCAGTTCTTTCTGCAGGGGGAACACAGCAGACTAAGAGCCATCCTATCTGCAAGTCACCATAGCTGGAAACTTTTCCACTGCCCTTCACTTATGCAGAGTTGTTCTCAGAATATTCTTAGTATAGCTGGGCAGGTGTGCACATCTTGGCTCAATCTTATGCCTTCTGGGAGAGAAGTCTTCAGTCCAGATCCTGTTTTAGATATTTATTACTATGAAACAAACTGCTATGGTCTGAGTGTTTGTATTGCCTCAAAATTCATATGTTGAAATCCTAAGCCTTGAGGTGATGGTGTTAGGAAGTGGGGCCTTTGGGGAGGTGATTAGGTCATAAGGATGGGGCCCTCATGAATGGGATTAGTTCCCTTATAAAATAGGCCCAGAGGAGCTCATTCTGTCCTTCCACCATGTAAGAACAGTGAGAAGACACTTTCTGTGAACAGAAGAAAACTCTCACCAGAATCAAATCTCCTGACATCTTGATCTTGAACTTCCTAGAACTGTGAGAGATCAATTTCTGTTGTCAGAAGCCTATGGTGTTTTTTTTATAGCACCTCAAACAGACTAAGACACAAACCACCCCAAAACTTAGTGGCTTAAAGCAATTTATTATGGTCTCTTATGATTCTGTGGGTTACTAGGCTCTTATGGATAGATCTCAGTGGCATCTATCATGTGGTTATAGTCAGATGGAAACTGGGGCTGAAGTCATTTGGAGGCTCCACTGGGCTGGACGTCTCTCTCAGCTCAGGCTGTTGAATGAAGACTGTGTGCTTAAATAATAGAAATGTATTTCTCACAGTTCTGGAGGCTGGGAAGTGCAAGATCAAGGTGCCAGTTGTTTCAGTTTATGATGAGGTTTGCAGACAGCCGTCTTCTCATTGTATCCTCACATGGTGGGGAGAGAGAGGAAGCAAGCTTTCTCCTATGTCTCCTGAGGGCACTAATCTTATCATAAGGGCTCTGTTCTCAAGACCTAAATCCCTCCAAAAGGCCTCATCTCTAAATACTTTCATATTGAGGATTAGGATTTCAAAATATTGATATTGAAAGGACACAAATATTCAGTTCATAACAACATCCAAGATGTTTCACTCACGTGGCTGGCAGTAAATGGTGGCTGCAGCCTGGGAGCTCAGCTGGGGCTCTTGATGAGGGAGCTACAAGTATCCTCTCCATGTGCCTTGGGATTTTCACCACCTGGAGGCGGAGTTCCCAAAAACAGCATCCCATGAACCCCAGGTAGAAGCTCCTGGGTGTTTATAATCTAGCCTTAGAAGATCTCAGAACATCACTTTGCTGTATTCTACTAGTTAAGCAAGACACTAAGCCCAGCCCAGGTTCAAGAGAGGGAAATTAGAATCTTCCTCTTAATGTAAGGAACAACATGCATGTACAGGGAAGGAAGGAATCAATGGAGGCCGCTTTGAGATACCCACACACTTCCCCAGAACCAGGCCAGGAGATGATGATTCACATGCAGGTGATTTATGTAGAAAGCACTCCCAGGAGAAACTGGGTAAGAAAATAGGGGAAGCAGGTCAAGAAACAGGAAGAAGCCAAGCAAGGGAGCAAGTCCAGGCAAAGTTCCAGTCTCAACCTGAATCCAGAGATGAGCTCTGGCATGTAAACTATGCCTTAGTGTTTGGCCCAACCTGAGGCAAGGGACCTGAGACTTCATTCCAACACCTGTCTGTGATTGACATGTGGCCATGAGGAGAGATTTGGAATGTGTAAACACTCACACACTTCCCAATCTCCACATGTGGGCAAGATGGCTCCAGTAGCCAAGGGCAGTCCTCTGAAATGAGTCACCTGTGCTGCTCTGAAAAGTAAAGGACACACAGTTGGGGAATGGGTGCATGGAAATGTAGAAGGGACCCAGAGGAATCTGCACAGAAAAGCAACTCTGTCTGCTACAGCCGGCTTGGGTGGTTTTGGGAACAGATAGGGAAGTGAAGATTTGTCAATAGCATATTCTCCGGCATTATTTCATTTCCCCCTCTCAGGCACTCCACAAGGTGGGTCCTGGAATCCCCATTTCACACAGAGAAAACACACACTAGGAAACACTATGTAGCTTACCCACAGAGAAGGATCTGAGCTCAGAACCATACGTTTCTGAAGTCCATGCTCCTTCCTTAAACTACAGTACAGTCACAGAAGACTAGGAAACTCCAGCTAAATACTGCCTCTCACCACAAATAGTGCTTGGGAGGGCCTTTGGGCATAAAAGACTGGGTTTTCCTCTAATATCTCACAAAACCACACCATTTACAGAGTGATCTGCGCTGCTGTGGAAGACGTGGCAAAGTTCTCTACCATTTAAGTCATGTTAGTCTCAGGAGAGATGCTGAGAGCTTTGTCCTCCATTTAAAGTAGTGGTTCTTAATGTGGGTGTTGGGCGAGGTTGCCTTCCCAGGGGATATTTAGAAAAGTATGGAGACATTTTTGGTTGTCACAAGGGGCAGGGGAGTGTTGCTACTGGCATCTAGTGAATGAAGCCCAGGAATGCTGCTAAACATTCTATGAGGCACAGGACGGATCTCACAACAGAGAATTCTACCACCCAAAATGTCAGTAGTGCTGAGCTTGAGAAACCTAGACTTAAAGGAATGAGTCTCTGGCCAAGCTACACATATCCAAGGGAGTGGAGGGGAGAGGAGCAGCAGCTCTACGTACTTTCATGTGACCCAAAGTCTAATTAATTTTGGAAAGTTGGTTTTTATCCCCAGGAAGTACAATTAGCGTTTTCTTTCTATTTTTGTAGCATGTAGTGGTTGGAGTAGCTGAGTCGTTGTGCATTCTAGAATTCCTACAACCCACTGACTTACGACATTAGTATGCCAGAGAAGATATCTAGCCACCTTCTCAAAAGGAGAGTACAGCAATACTAGGTGACACTTAGCAGCTTTAAAATGAGAAAATGGGTAGCAAGCTGTGCTCCTGTGATGCTCTGTGTTCTCCATATTGTAGTCTATGACTCCCTAAACATCAAAGCTGCTTAACACAGGAGGATGACGGTAATGAGTCTCAGCACTCAGAAATGTGTATGTTCACCTGTGGGTGAATTATGGCCATAATTGCACATGACTGATCATATTAAACCTACTTAAATATCCAAACAAGGGTGTTCTTTCAAAGTAGTCACCTTGGAAGGCTATACACTTGTTTGTAACAAATTTTCCATGGCCCAAAATATATTCATACTTCATCCTTTGGAATTTCCTTCCAGTTCAGCTTAGAACAACAAAAGAAAAAAAAAAACCCTCAGCATCGTATACTTATTTATGATCCAAAACAGTATTTCTCACTTTGAAAAACTACTTGAATTTGCCAGACTTATCTCTGAACAAATCTAGGTCATTTCTAGACATCAAATACACTCTCAAAGAACCAAAGTTTACAGATACTTATCTTCAGAACCCAGCTTTATAATGGCTTCGGGTTACAGTTTAGAATAAGATTATGGCCAAGGTTAAAGTAAGAATTGAAATATTCAGTGATCAGTTCCATCTTAAGCTATGTTCACACGAGTCAGTATCTGACATTAACCATACTTTGGTTAACCTTGGTGTTACATGGATGTTTTCTCTTTGATACCACTTCTGTTTCTGGCATTGAGTTCTAAGTGTAGCATGCCCTGCACTGGGCAATGGAGATATAAAAATAAATAAAACAGGCTGGGCATAGTGGCTCACGCCTGTAATCCCAGCACTTTGGGAGGCTGAGGTGGGCAGATTGCCTGAGGGAAGGAGTTCAAGACCAGCCTGGCCAACATGGTGAAACCCCATCTCTACTAAAAATACAAAAAATTAGCCAGGCATGGTGGTGGGCACCTGTAATCCCAGCTACTTGGGAGGCTGAGGCAGAAGAATTGCTTGAACTGGGTAGGCGGAGGTTGCAGTGAGCAGAGATCACGCCACTACACACCAACCTGGGCAACAAGAGTGAAACTCTGTCTCAACAAAATAAAAAATAAATAAATAAATAAATAAATAAACAAGCAAATAAATAAAACAGTCCTTGCCTGAAGGCACACTGATCTGGTGAAAGAGGCATATATATGGGCAGATGATTACAATCAGAGGTGATATGCAAAATATTTCACCATCGATAGAGCACAGGCCCAGCTGGCCAGCCAGTCAGACAGACTTGGAGCTAAAGACCTGCTTGGCCAGAAATTAACTCTTTAGTTGCTGGATTATGGGACTATCCAGAGGTCCCCGGGAGAGGCTGAGGGCTGACATGGGAGTCGAGGGTGGGATTCTCAGTTCTGTGTTTGAACAACTGGGGCAAATAAGCTGAATGCCAACACTGGTACAAGGCAGGGCGGGAAGTGTCTGGTAGAAGTTGGCCCAATGGAAGGGGTTAGTAATTGTGCAGAGGCTTGGGCATCATTATATCCCACCTGCAATTTCAGCCGCAGCCAGGGTGGACATTTCCACAAGCTTGGACACCCTCCTGCTCAGTGTCCTCCCTCGAGCTCTATAATCTCTTCACTTTCTGCCCTAGAGCTGCCAACCCATCCCAGCCCAGCCCAAAAGTGAGGGTGCTAATACTTCTGGGGCAACCCTCTGCCAAGGGGAGCAGGGGCAGGGGCAAGGAGGAGAGATGCTAGAAAGACACTCTGGCCTCCTCTTTCTGTGGCCAATCCAGGGAGGCCTTCTGGCCTTCTCCACATTACCAGGAGACCCAAGTTCCTGTCACCACAGCCACGATCTCTACAAAGCACTCGCATATCAGCTTTTCCCCTTCTCTATCCTACTCTCTCTGCCCCTCACTCCTGTTTCCAGAAATCCTGTTTCCTGATTCTTTATCTAAAGCTTGGGTCTTGGAGGAAACCAAATCAAGACAGGAGGTATCAGTGAAGGCACCACTGGGAGACAAGGTGCAAGCTGCATCATTACCAAAAACAAAAAGAATCCCGGTTTCTTTTGAATTGGCCTGGTCAGTCATTAAGGCTTTCGAAAACATAAGGCCCAGCTCATCTCCAACACCTCCCCCATTTGGACTAACTAGTATTGATTTCCCTAAATTTGTATCAGCCTCCAGGGAGCCATGCACCATGCCCAAGGGAAAGAAAGGCAAGCAAGCGGAGTTTGCAAATCTGATCTACAAAAGTGTTTTTTTAATCTGTTTTTACGTTTTCTTAAATTCCTATGTTCTTCTAACCATATTCTCTTATTATATCTTCTTTTTCTTTGTTATCATTATCATTCATTTGTTCAGTTATCCCTTTGCCCCATTTCTGACTTTTTTACTTGCTCATACTTCTGAGGATGGCTTTGTTAGTGCCAGTCCAATGTCCTGCCAGTTTTCACCCTCTACCGTCTCTCACATTCATATGTCTCTTCCTCCCCAACTGCCATGTCCTCAGCTCAGACCCTTAGCAACACATGCCTCAGTGATCGGTCCCAGTCTTCTGCTTCTTGCTGCCACAACGTGCCCCCAGCTCAGTACCAGGAGTATCTTCTGCCAAAAGCAATGGTGGGATTTGAATGACATCTGGATAGGGTGCCTTAAAATGCAATTCTACCTTCCTCCCAAATAGTTTGCTGAAATCCATTTGCCATTGTACACAAGGAGCAAATGGGAAACAAAGTATTGCTTTGTTATTTGCAGAACTTTCTGGCAAAGGAACTGGGGAGTATGGCTGAGTGCCAAAAATTAGGAAGATGTCTCTTTCCCTCTGAGCTCAAGACAAAACCCTCCACAGCCCAGCCCCCTGGGCTAAAGAGGCCAGAGGACCTAGATGCACGTGACTGAAGAATGGAGGAACGCATGCACTCACTCTTCCAGCTGCCTGGAAACCAGAGGAAGAAGTAAGCAGAGCCTTGGGGAGAAAAAAGGCAAGTGGGTCTCCTCCTAAACAGGAGGTTGGAGAGTATAATGATGAGGAGGAAAATAACCATAAAATGCATCTGTATGCTTAGGTTAAAGAGGAATTTGTAAAGCAAATAGAGAACAGTCAGGCAAAATAGACTGGCACCAAAAAAAAAAAAAAAAAAAAAAAAAAAACAAGGATAGTAGGGAAGACAGGAAAAAAAATAGGTAGTGCAGTTTAATATTAGTGGCATCTATAAGAAAAAATGAAAGGTCTAAGTCTAGACTATACATCTCTGACCATAGAATTTTGATGTTATTTGTACATGCTTTGAAACAATATCAGCAATCATCAGGTTGTCACCAAGAAAAGACTTCACACACACCAAACAAGGTACCTGGGAAGTCAAATTCCTCCCTGTATTATAATGACATAATAATTCCAAGAATGTAATGCATAGGTTGTATTTGAACATGGAAGTGGGACCATCCAAGGGTGGCACAGATGGCCTCAAAGATGACACTTGGTGGAGTCAAGAGAGGGAGCAAGGAAATCTGTGTCCATTGATTCATATTGCCTTGTCCTCAACCAATCAACGGAGCTCTGTGGAGCTGGCTTAGAGCCTGCATGACTGTGGTTAGCTTCCTTAGCTCTGCTTCAAGTTGATTTGGGATGGAAGTGATTGTAACAGCCTGCTGATGCAACCAAGTTGCTGCACTGTTCCTTTTGGCCTCTCAAAATCAAGAAAAGAAAATGAATTGTCAATATACAAAAGGGGTCTGCCTCCGTTTCCCAGTTCTGCACCAAAGAAGGGAATGGGTATGACCTGTCCTCAAGTAAACATGGCCTGATCAGCATTCTGAAGCGTGACCAGATTAGTAAAATGCTGGGAAAGCTCCACCAGGAAGGAATGTAAGTAGGTGAGAAACTATACCATGAGCACCTTTCTCCCCTTCCCATGCTTTTTTGCTTTCATTAACCATCAGGCTCCATAGCCAGGTCTATTGTCAGTCAAACCTAGACTGTCTGTCTCTGGGTAGAAAATCCACAGATTATCAGGGACACCTGTTTCTCCATTCTTGTGGTTCCCATTCAGATACTTTTACCCCAAAAGCAATGCCTCTTTTTTTGTAACTCCCAGAAATTTCTGAAACAGGTCAAGAAAGGCTGCTCATTTAACTTCAAAGTTCACTACCTGACAGTTTGTCCCCATTCTGTATCCCAACTACATCATCCAGCCTCACTCATCAGAGGAGGTTATACAAGGAACTCAGCTCAAATCCAGAAAAACAAAAATAAAATTAAGACTCTCCCACCATTATAAAGTTTCCACACAAAAATTACAGTTCTTAGAGAATATAAAAGTTCCAGCCATGCAATCAGTCTTCCATTGTTGCCACAGAGAAAGTAAAATCCTGAAATCAAATCTCTCCCACTTTGCTACTTAAAGAAATCGATGTTGCAAAATGTCCTTTCCACATTTTTTTCATTCTGCACAACCGAAAAAGATTTCAATCTGAAGATGTCTCTTAGGAATCTGGGGGGATCTTGGTTTCTTCTTCAATAGTTACAACATGGACTGGCTTGTTGAGACTGGTATGGCTCTTCTGATGTCTTCCAGGAGAGATTTATCCAATGCTAAATCTCCCATGGGTGCCACTGCCTGAAGTTTTAAATTAACAGGCCACGTAAGAGTATCTCAGTTTCAGTCACACACCATGAAACAACCTCCATCACTCCAGTCACCCCAAAGGCTTATCATGTAAACACTGGTTTCTTTATTCCCAGAAGTGAGGGAGGAAAAAAAAAAGCACAGCTTTAATCATATTACTTCTACTCAAAACCTGCAATGGCTCTCCATTGCTTAAAGAATAAAATATTATTAAATCTTTCTCCTAGCATTCAAAGATTTCCAGGATCTGGCCAACACTTAATTCTCCACCTCTGCATGCTGTTCATGCCATTCTGCTTATCTCCCATGCCCTTTCTTTCCTTCCCATTACCTCTCTAGACTCAATTCACTGAAGATCTGTTCAGGTGCCACCTTTTCCAGGAGGCTTCCCTGGCCATCTACACACAGTGGTTTCTCCCCCTATGCCACCCCACCCATCCCTGAACTCAGGGACCACAGCCTGTGCTGTTCACATGCCACTGACCACATAAACGGTCTTGTCTCTGGGCTCCCTACTAGCAAAAAGCAAAATTGTATCCTACGTGGCCTTAGCAAGAGCCCTGCACAAAAAATATGCTCCTACCCTGGGAGGGCATTGATTTTGGCAGTCGAAAAGTCTCACTCTGCAAGGATTTGACCTTATGTTAGCCAAGGTTTGGTTGTAAAGAACAAAATCTATTCTAGCCAAGCTAGGCAAGAACAAATTATTACAGGGTACTTAGAACTTATAGGATCGCGGGAAGCACTGAACAAACAGGCTGAGCTTTTTAAAATGACTCCCAAAGACACAGGAATAACTGAGCCACCAAAAGAGCTGCTGCCTCTCCCACAGTCAGGGGGCCACTGTGGAAACAGAACCACAACCAGGAGACCATCATATCCACACCATTGAAAGCATGCCTCAGCTACACTCGGCCTCTAATATCCTCAGAGATAGTGGCTGGACCCTGGGACGAATACAACTGGCTCCACAAGTGTGCCTGGCAACAGAAAGAGCAGATGGTAGGCACCTGCTCATTTCAGCTTCCCCACACTCACATGTGTGCCCCTGAAAGGCCAAATCTAAATTCTGTCCAGAACTCAACCTGCAAGGGAGTCTGGAAAATGTATTTCTTCGCTTTCCAGTCTCTGCAAGAAGGGAAGACACTAGAAGAATGGAATGGCGGTTGAGTCAGCCCATCGTATCTACCACAAATCTGCAGGTGTGTTAACCTTGCCTGTGACCTTCACCTCAAACTAACATATATTTGAATTATCTGTGGTGCCTGATATTTTAGAATTTATCCCGGTGACCACCATTCACCCCAACTCTGTGAATGCTTCAATATACTAAGGCAGTATTTCTTAAATGCTAATGGCAAAATTCTTACAGACTCCCAGCATTTGTCAAAATTGTTTTTATTATAATGTTATTTAAAAATGTAGAAACACAAAAATAGCTATAAAAATCTCATGGTTACAAAATCTTTTTAAAAATACTATAAAAATTAATTTGCAAATTAAACACAAGCAAAACTCTAAAAAGGATGAAAGACAAACTAACAACTTACTTTAGGATGATTAATGATGTTGTTTTGCTCACAGTAAATCACCAATGTTGGACGTAAAATTAGGAAAATTTATTTGCACGTTTTACATTTCACATGTTAATGGCCTGATTTTTTAAATTTTGAGTAAGCTGGCCCAGTGTTTTAGTCACTGTCAGTATCATTATCATTATTTTTTCTTTTTAACAATGAACTCATTTTTTAGCCACTGATTTTAATGGGCTAATCAATTTAATGGTGCACTCCAAAATAGAGTGCTGAAAATTTTAAATTTAATTAAAATTTCTTCAGTGCACAATTACTAATACCTTTATTGTTAATGAAGTGTGGAAGTTTGGTTTGCACAAAGTAGTGGTTCATGCAGCATAGCACTGGTGTGAGGATGGTTCTAACTGCCACAATGCAGGCTTGGTAGAGTTCCATATGACTATACTATCATGTGCAGAGTGATGACTCAGTCCTCTCACCTCTTTTCTCCATACGAACTACTGGAAATCATTTGTTCCTATGAGCTGATTTGAGCTTCACCTGACACCAACATGCTCATAAACATAAACACAAACAGCAATAATACATGATTAGAACAGTTCCTATGATAAAAGAAACCCCCCCACCCCAAAATCAAGAAGGACATGTCAGTAAATGCAATAGGGGGGAAAATGTGCAAAGAATATGAACAGGCAATTCAAAGAAGTGGAGGTAGAATGTCAAACAAGTATGAGAATTGATGCTCACACCAGCACAATTAATGCAATCACTAA
Organism: Symphalangus syndactylus; assembly: GCF_028878055.3. Classification (NCBI taxonomy): domain Eukaryota; kingdom Metazoa; phylum Chordata; class Mammalia; order Primates; family Hylobatidae; genus Symphalangus; species Symphalangus syndactylus. The sequence goes on along the minus strand of NC_072423.2, from coordinate 119,751,912 downwards.
TTAAAACAATTATGAGATACCATTTTATGGCCATAAAATTGGCAAATTAAAAAGTCAGATAGAACCATATCTTATTATAACAGGCAAGCATTTGGGGGAAAAGGAACCTTTGTGCACTAATGGTGAGACAGAAGGCTGGGTGCAGCACTACCAGTAGAAACCTACCATCACTTAGTGAAATTAAGTATGCCTATACCCTACAGCCCAGAAATCCCACTCTGGACATATATCCAAGAAGCGCTCACACTCACATCCATGAAGAAACATATGTGAGGATGTTTTGGCAACTCTTTTTGTTTGTTTGTTTTTGGAAGCAGGGATTTTGTGGTAACTGAGGCATCTAGCATTAGGAGAATGGATAAGCAAAATGTGGTGCTGACCCACTAAGGAACAGACAAAGCAAATGGAAGTAATGAATTAGAGGTTCATAGAGCAACATAGATATATATTTTAAAGTACTGGCCGGGCGCGGTGGCTCACGCTTGTAATCCCAGCACTTTGGGAGGGCGAGGCCGGCGGATCACGAGGTCAGGAGATCGAGACCACGGTGAAACCCCGTCTCTACTAAAAGTACAAAAAAATTAGCCAGGCGTGGTGGCGGGCGCCTGTAGTCCCAGCTACTTGGAGAGGCTGAGGCAGGAGAATGGTGTGAACCCGGGAGGAGGAGCTTGCAGCAAGCCGAGATCGCGCCACTGCACTCTAGCCTGGGTGAGAGAGTGAGACTCCGTCTCAAAAAAATAAAAAAATAAAAAAAAAATAAAGTACTAAGTAGATCACAAAAGTTAGAATGGGATCTCTATTACAATACCATGTTAAAAATGAAAATACTTGCATATGCAAATACCATGCATTTTTCAAAGATACATACCTATTACAAGACACACACCAAACGCATCAGAATGTACTTGTAGAGAAAAGGGATATGGGAATGCACATAAAGAATAAGACAAGAAAATGTAAAACATAAAAAAGGAAATGAAACAAAATAAAACAAAAAGTGTCCCTGCCTGAACTTACAACAACAGAGGTATATGATGAACTCTGGTTTCTCTAGAGATCCAAAAAAGAAAAAACAGGAAAATTCAGTGTATGGACATGTGATGTTATCTTGAAAGTAGAACCAACGGGATTTCGTAATAGGATTGGATGTGGAGATAAGATAAAGAGAGGCATTAAAAAAATAAATTACAGCATTCTAGTAATAAAATGATTTGCTAAGATTAACTTTATGGAAAAAGAGAATGTTGGAGAAGAATTATATTAGAAGAGGGAGGAAATGAAAATTAAGAGTTCAGTTTTATTGAAGGCCTAAGAGTCATCCTAGTAGAACTGTGGAGTTGAATTTGGGTAGGCTCTCAGAAAAGAGGTCCGGGCTAGTTTCTCACTTAATTAACAGGCTAAGTTGCAATAATGTAACAAAGAAGCTCCAAATACAGATGCTTAATAAAGTAGAATTTTACTGTGGTGTGACTCTGCTCCATGAGATAATTCAGGGGCCTAGGCTCATTCCATCATTCTCCTCCACCATCCTCAGAGTGTGTCCTCATCAGAAATAGTAAAGTTAAGTTACTGCCTTGTCTGTGTCCCAGCCTGTGGGGAAGAAAGAGAGAAAAGTCCAAGGCAAGTGGTTTGTTTTTAAGCTAGAGATCAGCCAAAAGTTGCACCCACCGCTTTTGCTAACGTCCTATTGGCTCAAACTTGGCGAACCCTCAAAGCTGGTCACACCTAGTCACAAGGGAGGTGGGAAATGTAGTTCTAGCTGGAAAGCCCAGGGTCTGGACACAACTCTATTCATAAGGAAGAAGAGGAGAATAGATCTGAGATAACTAGCAGTCTGCCCAAACTGGCAATTAGAGTCATGAACATGCAAGTGGAGCTAAAAACCAAGGATGCAGATAAAATAGTGTAAGATGATGGCATAGATAATTAAGAAAACAGGGATGACACCAAGCCCTAAGGCACTCCTGTATTTAATGATGAGTGAGTAGAGCCCAAAAAATAGACTGAAAACTAATTAAGATGTATAAGGAAAACCAGCAAAGTGTTGTGTTGCCATCAAAAAATGCCCCCAAGAAGCAACCCTACCCCAGTGAGAAACAGGAGAGCATAAATAAATACCCCAACTTTCTCCCCACACGCAGGGACAATCTCTCAAGAATCCCCAGTGGGCCTAGCATGGTGGCTCATGCTTGTAATCCCAACACTTTCAGAGGCTGAGGCAGGAGGGTTGCTTGAGGCCAGGAGTTTGAGAAGAGCCTGAGCAACATAGCAAGACCCCATCCCTAAAAAAGAAAAAAAAAAAAAAAAAGGATTTAAATTACCTGGGCCTGGGCATAGTGGTGCACATCTGTACTCCTAGCTACTCAGGAGGCAGAGGAGGGAGGATTGCTTGAACCTAGGAGTTCATGAGGCTTCAGTGAGCTATGATTGCGGCTGCACTCCAGCCTGGACAACAGAGTGAGACCCTGTCTCAAAAAAAAAAAAAAAAAGAATCTCCAGTGAATTGAGCCCCAGTTGCCCACAGAGGTGACCTGCTTGTTTATTCACCCTGGACTGGCTTCCTTCCTTCCCGTCTTACTTTCCTAAATCCCCATGTGCTTTCTGGGATCTGCTTTAGGGGAACCCCAAACTAAAAGAAGGCCTCAAAATGCACTCTGCAAGTGTTATTATGACGCTGTTACTATGACTCTACACTTTGGTTCAGAGCAGGCTAAGGCTGGAACCTTCCCTCAGGGCCCCAGCCACAGACCAAGGGATTTATTACAAAACTCAGAAGACTATATCTCCAGGTCACATCATCCCACAATCCTGCCAGCTCTGGCTATGACAGATCAGACTGCACTCTAAATGTAATGCTCCATTGAGCTAAAACAACAACAACCAAAAGAAAAAAAAAAAGACCTCACCAGACACTCTACTCTCGAGAAAATAAATAAAACCTGTGTCTCTGATGGTGAAGTTGGGAGATGTTTTATTTCCACACATTTGCACTGCACCTTCACAGGCCAAGCCCATGAATCCTCCGTCTTTATCTAGACACTATATTAAATGGGAATTAAACTGAGTGATAGTAATAGCTTCTTGCAAGAAGCTCAGAGGGAGAAAGCAGTTGGCAGTGCTTGGCAGAGCAGCCCACCATGGAGGAAGGCAGCTCTCCTAGGAACCCTGGGGACAGCACTTCTGGTTCTTGATGCAAATCCTGCTCAGCACCTGCTTGCCTTTATTGATCCTTAGGAAAAGCCAGCCACACAAGGAACGTGACCTTTAACTCATCTCTCCCTCCAGCATGTGAAGGAAGCACTGAAACAACATGATTTCGAGAAAAAAATGCTGCTTTGCAGTTGAACTTTAGTGCTTTAATATTGCTGCATTTCTGAAAGTTTAAAAGTGTGGCTTAACATTTGAAGTCTGTATCCATGTTGTAGGACATGTTTTCCCCCACATATTGTGAAACTGTAGGTGGTTCACACAACTAGGGCATAGAATAGGAAGGGAGGAGGTGTGGAAAACAAAGACAGGGAGACATTAGTGGCCAGATAAGAAAGTCCTTATGAGTTACGTTAATAAGTTTAAGAGGATGAAGAAGCCATTGAAGGGATTTAAAATAACGAGTGACATGTCAGCTTTATATTGTAGAAAGATCATTTGGTTGCAACGTGGAAAATGTTGGAAAGGGTGGAGAGCAAAAATAGGGGTAGGAAGAACAGGCAGAAAATTATTCCAAGCAAGAGATAACTAAGGGTGTAGCAGTGGGAATGAAAAGATAGGGGTGGGTTTGAGAGAGATTTAGGCAACATTAATGATCAATGACTGACTGGGTAGGGCATGGTGAGGGGGAAAAAGAAGCATCAAGGTTGAGACCCAGGTCTTGCTTGATCAGCTGAGTGGAAGATGGATAAGTCACTAAGATACACAAAAGAGATGGAGAAAAGCAAGTTTGGCTGGGGACAAGGGTGCTGCTTTGTGCCTACTGGCAGTCAGAAACTTGTAAAATTAATTAGTAAAATGTTTATAAAGGAGTAAGCCTTTCCAACCATAAAACCACGACCCTCAGGCCTGGGAGAGACTTCAGGGAGAATCCAGACCAATATCTTCATGTCATCTGTGCAAGGCCTTGGGAGGGGAGCACATTTCCACCCACAGGTGATGAGGCTGCAGAGGTAGAGAGGAGCCAGGTTGTGGAGGGAATCGTCTGAACCAGGGTTCTAGAAAGTTTATCCTAACAATGGTGTGCTGGATGGTCTCAGGAAAAGGCTAAAGAAAGGGACCTGAGGAACAAGGGAATTTGAGGTTGCAATAAGAATGATGTTTTCTTTTAAGCTTTGAGAGTTAGACAAACCAGAGACCCAATCCCTAACTGTGTGGCCTTCAGCTGGTCAAATTACCACCACTTGTAAACAGAGAGACCTGAACATCTACCCCGGGGGTTAACTGAGACTGCATCTCAGTGCCTGGTACCCAGTGGGTACTTCATAAACATTCATTTCTTCGTGTCTTCCTCAAACTCTGCCTTCCAATGATCCTCTCACTGCAACTGCAATGCTCCATTTCCCCAACTCTTTATTTATTTATTTATTTATTTATTTATTTATTTATTTTTGAGATGGAGTCTTGCTCTGTAGCCAGGCTGGAGTGCTGTGGTGCTATCTTGGCTCACTGCAACCTCCAACTCCCTGGTTCAAGTGATTCTCCTGCCTCGGCCTCCCAAGTAGCTGGGATTACAGCACACGCCACCACGCCCAACTAATTTTTGTATTTTTAGTAGAGACGGGGTTTCACCATGTTGGCCGGAGTGGTCTCGAACTCCTGACTTCATGATCCACCTGCCTTAGCCTCCCAAAGTGCTGGGATTACAGGCGTGAGCCACTGTGCCTGGCCTTTTTTTTTTTTTTTTTTTTTTTTGAGACAGATTCTCATTCTGTCGCCCAGGCCGGAGTGCAGTGGCACAATCTCAGCTCACTGCAACCTCCACCTCCTGGGTTCAAGTGATTCTCCTGCCTAGCCTCCTGAGTAGCTGGGACTACAAGCATGCACCACCATGCCCAGCTAATTTTTGTATTTTTTTTAGTAGAGACAGGGTTTCACCATATTGGCCAGGCTGGTCTTGAACTCCTGACCTTGTGATCCACCTGCTTCGGCCTCCCAAAGTGCTGGGATTACAGGCGTGAGCCATCGCCCCCAGCACAATTTCCCCAACTCTTAAACCCACCCAGTTCAATTCCCAGTTCAGCTACTCAGAACTCTTCCTAACTCCTTTTCTTTCCTCCATGGGGCTGGGTCCATCCACAAAGCATGTGAATATATGTGGCTGAGGATGGGAGCTTGATTGTCTCACTGGATATTTTGGCCCGACATGTACAAGCCTGTAAGGTTCTGCTTCCCATCCCATTTTTAAGAGAATACACTTGCTCAGATCTGTTAGAAAGACTCCTCTCACATATTAATTATGCCCCCACTAATTACACAGAAGGGTTCTAGCAGCATTATTGAAAGGCATGGGCACAGAGCAACTAAGGAAAGGAGTGATGAGCCCCACTGTTGCCTCACGCTTGAGTCCAGTCTGCATTTCAGAAAAGACCTCAACAGCTTTTTCCTTCACGCTGTACACACAAAGGGTGGAATTTTACAGCCCCTGATCTGATGGTGGGCTAGCTGGAGCTGCATGTGTGATGGGGATAGAGGTGAAGAGGAATAAAAGAGGACCCTTTGTACTCCCTAATCCTAGAACTCCCTCCATGACACGATGCACCATCTATTTAATAACAGGCTTCAAAAAGAGCAAGGGGAATGAACACTCCCATACTCAATGCCCACTTCCCATTTCGGACACATTAAAATGCAGAAGAGAAAGGTATATGTGAAAATTGAGGAAATGTGGTATCTGTTTTGCAAGCATAAAAGGAACAGGAAAGCTAAAGGGTATGGAGGCCCAGAGATTGGGCCCAAACCAGGCTCCCACTCTGCCTACCTCCCTCTCTTAGGAGTCCCCTCTGTCTGGACTCAGCATCCCTTGCACCTCAGAGACCCATCAGGTCTAAGCTTCCAAGAAACCAACCGGCCCCCGGGGAGGCATGGGCCCCTAAGTAGTGATTGAGGCCCTCCTCAGTCTCTCAGCGACCACCAACTGCCAAGTAAAGGCCTTCAGGTCACTGCATAGGCTGTGAAAGGTGGACCCAGAGCCATCCAAGGACAATCCACCCACCCCTCCTCATGGTTTTGGCAACTGCTGCTCCTTCCCTCAGGCAGAGGCAATGGTTCCCATCTGCAGCCCTGGATGAGATACTCCTTGGGAAGAGTAAATCTGTAAAAAATATATGTGGCCCGAAAATATGTGGTATTCATTTACGTGATGGTGCTGGTGAATAGCTCGTTTATCCTGAGAAAAGAACGGGCCAACTAAGTGGCTTCAGGGTTTTAGAAAGAGCCTAGTGAAATCTTTTAACATGCTTAATAATATTTTTAATAATCTAAATAGCATATGTTGATTATAGAAAAGTCAGAAAAATCAAAATTAAAAACTCTTCTACGTAAATGTGTGCTTGTCACAAAGGCACCTGTACGAGGATGTTCATTGCAATATTCTTTGAGATAGCAAAGAAACAGAAATTACTTAAAAGCCCAACAATGTGGAAAGAGTTAAGTAAATTAAAGTATACTCCCACAGCATAGAAAGAGTTAACGATAAAGTATCATGAAAAATACAGACATAGAGGAACAGACATGGTATGATTCCATGAATAAAAAATTACTTTTTTTTTTTTTTTTTGAGATGGAGTCTCCCTCTGTCGCCTAGGCTGGAGTGCAGTGGCACAATCGCGGCTCACTGCAACCTCCGCCTCCCAGGTTCAAGCAACTCTCTTGCCTCAGCCTCCCAAGTAGCTGGGATTACAGGCACCTACCACCACGCCTGGCTAATTTTTATGTAGTAGAGACGAGGTTTCACCATGTTGGCCAGGCTGGTCTCGAACTCCTAACTTCAGGTGATCCACCTGCCTTGGCCTCCCAAAGTGCTGGGATTACAAGTGTGAGCCACCTCGCCCAGCTGAAAAATTACTTTTAAAGTTTGTATTTACAAACATAGAAAAGGGTCTGCAAAGAAATACACTAAATTGATATGTGTTGCATCCAAGGAGAGAGTTGAGAGAGTGCAGTGGGGTAGAACCCTTCGTTTTAACTTACATAGGTCTGAATTCTTTGAAATTTTTGATGAGTATTACTTTTCAAACTTAGAATAAGGAAAATGCAGAAATCCACATTAGCATTAAATAAATGAAAACCACTTATAAGAATAACTCCTGAAAATAAGCCTAGTTGATGTGTACCCTTCCAGGTTTCATTATGCAAATACGATTATATATATAGCTTACATTTGTTTCTAAATAACATATCATGCACATCTTTCCAAGTCAATAAGCAAACATTATGTTTTCAAGGACTACTTCCAATTTTTTTCTTTTTTTTTTTTTTGACAGAGTCTGTCTCAGTAGCCCAGGCTGGAGTGCAGTGGCTCCATCTCCGCTCACTGCAAGCTCCACCTCCTGGGTTCACGCCATTCTCCTGCCTCAGCCTCCGGAGTAGCTAGGAATACAGGTGCCCACCACCACACCCAGCTAATTTTTTTGTATTTTTTTAGTAGAGATGGGGTTTCACCGTGTTAGCCAGGATGGTCTCAATCTCCTGACCTCATGATCTGCCCACCTTGGCCTCCCAAAGTGCTGGGATTGCAGGCGTGAGCCACCGTGCCCAGCTGACTCCTTCCAATTTTATTGTATGGATGCACTATATTTATTTAAAGAATCCCCTACTGGTAGACATTTAGATTGTTTTTGTCTTTGTTTTCCAACAAAAAAAACGATGCTGTGGTGAACATTCTTATTTCTAGATTTTTGCATGTAATCATAATTATCTCCTTATAATTAATTTCTACAAGATTTTGGGTGAACAGATATATACATTATAAGATTCTTAATATATATTGTCAAATTGCTCTCTAGAAAGGTTGACTATCCCTTATCGACAAAACTCTGAAATCTAAAAATGCTTTCCTAAGTTTAGTACCTAAACTCATGTGATAGCAAACCCTGACCTGAATAAACACGAGTCTATTTACAGTCTTTGTTTATCCCACTTAATTTGAATATTTGTACATTTCACTGCAGACATATAAATGTATTTGATCATGAGGTATTGCCCTCGTTCCTGCAGGGAGTGTTATATAATATACAACTTACACATCATATTGCTTTTCTAAAATCTGAAAAATTCTAAATTCCAAGGGCAAAACCTGTCAACAGGAGCATGACACTGATGCCTAGACCCATGGCCCGTAAGCCGTCCCAGGTATCTGGAGGTTGATGGCTATGTCTGCCTCATAGAGGCAACCTTTGAAACAGAGGCTAGCTTCTGGCTGCTATGTGCAGATCTCCCTCTTCAGCCCAGCCCCTGAGCATGTCACTGAATCTCCCACAGGCTGGGCCAAGGCATTAAGAACACAATTGTGGGGGGCTGCAATCAGAGATGCTTCTCAGTGAGTGTGGATGTGTGGTTTGGCCCATGGGAGAGATATCTGAATCCTGATAAAGCCTGTCTCTGAGACCCTAGAAAAACAACTGCAGCCACTTGTAGACAACAGCAGCCAAAAAAAGAGTCTTGATGCAGAGTCTTCAAGAGCGCATCTGAGATCACCCATGTCCTCAAACAAACAGTGCTTCAGTTGAGGTATCTGAATGCCCAAGACCAATTAAGCAGGGAAGTGGGTCAAAGAGATTCATAGCTAGGCCGGGCGTGGTGGCTCAAGCCTGTAATCCCAGCACTTTGGGAGGCCGAGGCGGGCGGATCATGAGGTCAGGAGATCGCGACCTTCCTGGCTAACAGGGTGAAACCCCGTCTCTACTAAAAATACAAAAAATTAGCCGGGCGTGGTGTCGGGCGCCTGTAGTCCCAGCTACTCAGGAGGCTGAGGCAGGAGAATGGCGTGAACCCCGGAGGCGGAGCTTGCAGTGAGCCGAGATCACGCCACTGCACTGCAGCCTGGGCAACAGAACGAGACTCCGTCTTGAAAAAAAAAAAAAAAAGAGAGATTCATAGCTAATATTTCTACATATAGTACATCTCAGTGGCTCCTAATGTGAGTTACTGATTGGTTTTAAATATCAATAAATTATTTAAATTATTATTATATTATTATTTTGAGACGGAGTCTTGCTTTGTCACCCAGGCTGGAGTGCAGTGGCGCCATCTCAGCTCACTGCAACCTCCGCCTCCCAGGTTCAAGCTACTGTCCTGCCTCAGCCTCCCAAGTAGCTGGGACTATAGGCGTGTGCCACCATGCCTGGCTAATTTTTGTATTTTTAGTAGAGACGGGATTTCACCACATTAGCCAGACTGGTCTGAACTCCCGACCTCAGGTGATCCTGCCGCCTCAGCCTCCTAAAGTGCTGGGATTACAGGCGCGAGCACGGCGCCCGGCCTGAATTTTCTGTACCTAACTTTTCTTATCTGTAGAGCAGGGATTATTATTAAGGTCAAAAGCGATCATATATATAAAATAAATCGCAAAAAATAGTGCTTGGTATGTGGTAAGTACTTAATAAATGTATGCTATTATTGTTGTTTTTGTTTTATTATTATTTGGGGTGGTTACTTATATCAGATGAAAAATAGGTCTTTAATCACAAGCCTGGACAGTTTATTATAGAAAATAGTAGAGAAAAGAACAATAAAGAATTATTGTCAAGGCTCAAGCTCTAATTGCTAGACTAAAGGGAATCTGCAATTTTTTTCTCGTTAATAAGTGTAAGAAGATATAACGTAAGAATGTAAGAAGATATAAAAGAAGAGGTGAAGTCTCAAGACAACACAAAAAAGGGAACACACAACAACTAGGGGGACTGCGGGGAAACTCTCTAGAATATGGGTGGCTGGGCAGGTGAGCCCTCGACCTGCAGAGGCAGCCCTGCCTGCAGCTCTCGGGGTGTGCAGGGAAAAGGAGAACTGGCAGTACAAAACAAGCTATTAGAGGGCAAGCTGCTGAGAAAAGGGGGTCCAGGACAGGCAAGGCAGATCCATCCTTTTGTTTGTCACAGCCATTGGTGAGATGAGCAGATTAAAAAAAAAAAAAAATTTGATAAAAGAATTCCTCTCTAGAATTGTAAATGTTAAAGGCATTTTTTTAAAAACTCCAAAAACTGAAAAGGATTAAAAGAAGGCAGGGATTTAAGACATCTCTATCTTGCACTAGAATAGTGTCCAGCACATGAAGTCTGTTTCCAAGTGAATATGTAGGTGGTGTGTGTGTGTGTGTGTGTGTAGGGTTGGAGGGGCGGGGGGTGCGGGCAGCGAGGAGTTAGAATAGATTCAGTGCTCAGGGCATTGATGAAGTGTCACAAGTCACCATAATTTTTGCCTCTCCATGGCCAACACTGAGCTCCACCCAGAATTTGCCTATGTTGGGAAGGCCAGGCAGAAAGGCAGAGGTGTCCCCCACATCAGAGAGAAGCAGTCAGTCTGGAATAGCAAGGTGAGGAAGGGAAGAGGAGGCAGTAATAGGTATGGACCAGGAGGGATGCGAGGGCTGTCCAATCAACAAGCACACACTTGATCAGTTTCAGCTGTTCACGCTCCACTCCAGGCAGCTGGTCTGGGCACTGTGCAGACATCCTTGCCATCCATCCACGTTCCACAAAGCAGGCAGAGAAGACCTGTCGGAGGCCCACTTACCATTTTCAAGAGCTGCAGGACTTGGCTTCTTGCTTGACAAATGCCACTTATGCCTACTCTGGGTAAAATAGGTTAAAACACATAATACTACAAGGAGGGGGCACAAATTCTAAAGCGTACCAAAAGTGACTTCAATTCACCAATTTTAGGGAATAAAAGGCCTTCTTAGAGTTCATAGCATATCATCAGAGTTGTAAAGAACTATTTCAGGATAAAGAATCCCTTCGGGAACTTTCTTAGGAATAAGTCCAAGCTGGAATTCAAAAATAAAATGGTAAAAGGAGAGGAGACATAAAACATGACTATTTTCTGTGAGTACACGTGCACGTATGTGTACACGCATACATAAATATCAAAGAGGTAGGAGGAGCAGAGTGAGTATTTGCTGAACATTAATCCAGTCTGATTTACATAACGCAGAGAGAAAAAGGACTAGGACCAACTATACCAAAAATATCAATAACGGAATTGTTTGCATGGTGCAACTGTAAGTAATCATTTTCTTTCTTGAACGATTCTCTATTTTTGAAATTTTCAAGGCTTATGTTTTTGGTTTTGGTTTTTAGAGAAGATGTTAGGTCTCAATGCCCTGCCTCTAAGGAGGCTTCTTGACCCTCCCTGTGCCCACTTCATCCTTAGCCACCTCACATGAGGGTACATATGAGGAGACACAACAGTTAATCCCTAAAAAAGTCCTGCTTCACCTTTCTCCCTCTCTGCTCACAAGACAAAACTGAATTTTTCCATGGTAACCTGCAGCCTCCTCTGTTACACACAGCAGCTTAACAGAAACAACTTCCAAACAGCAGCTTCTAAGTAGCAGCTTCACGGCCTTCTCCTCTTCGTGTATAAGACTTGAAGAAAAAAGTCTGAGAAGAGCACACCAAATTGTTAGCTATGGTCATCCGGGTGGTGACAGCAAACGTGGTTGTTCTCATTTTTCTTTATACTATTGTTATAATCTGAATTTTAAAAATAATAACATTTACCAGTTATATAGCTATACAAAAATAAACTAGTTTTTTTGTTTGTTTGTTTTTGTTTTTTTTGTTTTTTTTTTTTTTAGAGAGAAAAAAATTAAACTTCGTTGCCTCTCCATGCCCTCAGGTTAGCATTCAATTTCTGAATGGCTCACAAGGCTTCCCAAGATCTTGTGTCTATTTAGGGACATTTAAAATATTTGGTTGAAATATATGCACCTGCCGTTTTTTTTAGTTAAAATGGTCAGTTATTGGCAACTTTATATGGCTGAGCCTACCAAGGCCTTCATCCTCACCTATGTGCCACTCCTTCAACCTGGAAAACATTTTCTCACCACCCCAGCTTTTCTCTACCTCCCACCCATTCCTTCCTTCTTCACTTCTTCCCTTTCTTTAAGTCATCCAGTCTCTCTGCCATGTCTTCCAAGCAGCCTTAACTGATCCCTCAGTACTAGATTAGAGACCCCTCCTATGAGCTTTCCAAACATTCTACCCATTCACTCATTCATTTGCTCAACAAATATTATTAAACACCAAGCGCATGCCAGCATACATCTAGGCAATAGAGACACAGTAATGAAAAGGGCAAAGTCGTCTAACCTCTAGGTATAACATAATTTGTTTGGGTTTTTATTTCTATTTGTTTATTTATTTATTTTTTGTTTTAGAGCCAGGGTCTTGCCATGTTGCCCAGGCTAGTCTTGAACTCTTAGCCTCAAGTCATCCTCCCACCTCACTTTCCCAAAGTGCTGGGATTATAGGTGTGAGCCACCATGACTGGCCTGGGTTCTTATTTCTAATTTCCTCTACTAAACTGTGAACTCTTAGGTCAAGCTTCATGTCTCACACACCATTAAACAGTCACAGCTCAACATACCCAGCACACAGTATTCACATGTTCATTGGATAAAAAGTAAATGGGCCGGGCACAGTGGCTCACGCCTGTAATCCCAGCACTTTGGGAGGCTGAGGCAGGCGGATCACCTGAGGTCGGGAGTTCAAGACCATCCTGACCAACATGGAGAAATCCCATCTCTACTAAAAATACAAAATTAGCCAGGCGTGGTGGTGCATAGCTGTAATCCCAGCTACTCAGGAGGCTGAGGCAGGAGAATCACTTGAACCTGGGAGGCAGAGTTTGCAATGAGCCAAGATTGTGCCATTGCCGTCCAGCCCGGGCAACAAGAGCGAAACTCCATCTCAGATAAATAAATAAATAAATAAATATTAAATGAATGCCTCCATTTCATCAAAGTATTATCTAACTTATTTTTATTCTGTTACAGTTTTTTTTTTTTTTTTTTTTTTAAGGTTATTGCTCACAATTTATCTTCTAACAGAAGGGAACAGCTGATAAAAGAAGCCCTCTTTTGTTCTACATTTCCTGCCCAGGTCGCTCAAGTTCTGTTTGCTTTGACTGCCTCTGGAGTGCTTGCTGAGTGAGGTCAGGGAAGGGAAGGAGAAAACCCGCCTGCCTGTAGTTGGAGTCACAAGAAACCAACTGCAAGGCTCCCGCTGTGTAAGGGGATTGGGGGGATGGGCAGAGCAGGAGGATGAGTGATCAGCCTGGACAAACCTCAATCTGAGAAGAAATGTGTATTTAAAGCCTATACTCAGCCTCAGGACCGGCCCAGAAAAAGCATGAGCCTCAAACCCTAGCTTGCTACCCTAGAGTCCTTGCTTTTTCCTGGAGAGGCAGAGATGGGAGAGTCTACAACCCATGACTGTTGGCTTCCATTCAACTTTGGGTGATTAATCCACCCACATTATTTACTGAGCACCTATTATATTCTAGCACCTGTCTAGGTAGGCAGTAGTGGGGGAGGCAAATTCCCACACTTGAAAAATCCCCAGAATGAGAGTGATATGATTTGTGGCATCCATAAAGTTGTGCAACTCACCTGAGTGAATCAGAGTCTAAAGCGCTGGAAGCCTTTGTGGGAGGAAGTGGCCTCTTCAGCCTGCCCTCCCAGAGGCACAGGCTCTGCTCCTAAAGTCCTGCCTCTTGAGATGGAAGCTTTTACTTGTCCTAAGCAGGCAGGAGTCCTGAGAACAAGGTCTTTACAAGAAGGAAAGGAAGTACTCCTTGATTGAACACCTGTGATGAGCTAGGCCCTGTACTAAAACCTATACACTATATGCTTTGCTCCTCAAAACCATTTTCTACAGATTAAGAGACTGAGGCTTCAAAGAGAGGATTGTGAGAACTGATTTCTAGGGCATCTGCTGCAAAGCGCCCCTAGCCCTGTACTGCTTACTTATATTCAGGGATCCCAAACCACACTTTCCACAGCAACTGGTCAATGGCCACTTATAGTTTGTCCATATTGGACGGCACAGAGTTTATAGAACATTTCCATCATCACAGACAGTTCTATTAAACAACACTGAACTAAACCATGAGAGTTGGCAGCTCGTAAAAGCACTTTCCACCACCCTGTATTTTTAATCCACCTTCCACTCTCACTTTCTCCAAAAGTGGCCATGCAGTAGGGGATGTTGTAGGTGCTCAATAAATATTTCCTGAATGGATAAGGAAGATGTGGCCTGAAGATAAGAAGTGGAAGGAGGCAGAGGTGGAAGTGGGCCTGATTTATTCAAGAAATGGTCGGTAGCTGATTGAGAGCTTGGGCAGACCAAGAAGTCCTTTCTCTGATGTCACCCAACCCCACCCATGAAAACACAGAAATGAATGGTGACATAATTTATGGGAGCAATAAAAGTCATACCTACCCATTACCTCTTCAAATGACTCATGTCTGTATGTGCTCACAGTGAATGCTTTAAACAGACCAGAACAGTGGTTAGTGCCCATGAGGACAAGTGTCTTTTTAAAATAAAAATTTTTAGTCCTACTCAAGTCAGAACTTGAGAACTTGGATCCTGGAGTTCCTGTAACCCAGTTCCTTTATGGTTCAAGTGGGAAAACTGAGGCCCCATCCTAGTGACTGGCCCATGGCCACACAGCCAGTTGGAAGCAGTATTGTTCTCCAGCCCACTTGCCACCTAGAATACAGGCTAGAATGAGAGCAGATGATATTTGTCAGAGCGGATGGACCAAGGAATGGGAAGACTGGGTGCCCAGAGAGCCAAGGGTGAGATCAAGATAATGAGGAAACCAGGAACAAAATAAGACAATAGGTTGGGAACAACCCCAGAGCAATAGAGTTAACCAAGGGTACACTGAGAAGGGGGAAGTTACTGTGGTCTGAATGATTGTGTCCTTCCAATATTTATATGTTGAAACCTAATCACCAAGGTAATGGTATTAGGAAGTGGGGCATTTGGGAGGTGATTAGTTCACAAGGACAGAGCCTTCAGGAATGAGATCAGTGCCTTTATAAAAGAGGCCTCAGAAAGCTAGCTAGCCCCTTCCACCATGTGAGAACACAATAAAAAGGCACCATCTATGAACCAGGAAGCAGGCCCTCATCAGACACCAAATTTGCCAGCACCTTGATCTTAGGCTTCCCAGTCTCCAGAACTGTGAAGAATAGATTTTTGTTGTTTGTAAGTCACCTGGTTTATGGTATTTTGTTCAGCAGCCCAAATACACTAAGACAGAAGACAATTAGAAAAAAAGTCTAGTCTGGCAGCAAGTGGTGGCAAGAATGATGGAAATGAGCATTGTTGTATACTACTGGTGGAACTGCACATTGGTAGGACCCTCAGAGGGCAATTTAGCTGGTAGAATTTAATATGAGCATCCCTATGACCCAGCAATCCCACTACTTCTTAGGAGAAATGCTTGCACATGTGTACACAGAGACATGTACAGGGCTATTCATTGCAGCTTTGCTTGTGATCATGAGCAACTAAAAACAACTCAAGTGTCCAGTCGTGGGAATGGATACATAAAATACACTACACCCACAAAATGGAATACTATGATGCAATGCGACAGAGTATAGAGGATCCATCCAGGGCCACCACAGTACATATCTTTCTATGAATTAAAATAAGATGATCCCCTCTGGGTGAACCAATTCCAGAAAGGCATCCCTTCCTCTGGGCTAATCTAGTGGAGCTGGGCAGAGTTCCAGCCTTCCTCATACCCTCCTGGCTGTGCGACCAGACCAGTGGCTCTGAGTCCAGTCCCACCAACCTGAATGACCAAGTCAAATGGAAAAACAAGTTGTGGAACAGTATGTAAAACAAGATGCCTTTAATACATTTAAGCACATATTCTTCATGTTTTCTCTAATGATAGCAATTCATAACATGCATGTTAATGAGTAGGAAAAGAACTGGAGGAATACACATCTTCCCTGCAATAGGTGTTACCTCTGGGGCTGCCAGTGTGTAAGAACTGTTGGTCAAAGAGGCCTTTAACTTTATCAGATATGTTTTGATTTAACTTCTCACAAGAAGAATGTACTTTTCTATAATTTGTATGATTAAAGTTAAATTTTAAACTAAAAACTAAAGAATGGACAGGTGGGCTTTGGGGACAGAAGGAGAAATTTATGCCATCCTAGGTGACAGCCAACATCACTGCTACCACTGCCAGCACCAGATTTAAAGGCACATTGCTACATGGGCCAAAATCCCATACAAGTCCATTCTGACCTCAACTCTGGGATGAGGTAGAGTAGAAAGTGACAGGGACCTCAGATTAGATGAAAAAACCTTTTAGAAATCAGAGAGAAGAAGGCTTGCTGAGACCATATCTCTTCTAGGCACATCTGCAGGCAACCTTGATGACTTCGGCCCTAAGAATCCCAGCTTTGTCCCCAAGGCTGGAAAACAACAGAGAAAATAGGAAGAAGGTGATGGAGCCTCCCCATGCCTATTTACTCCTAGAGAGCATTTGTAAGGAGCACCTCTATGCCCAGTAGATAGTGCTGACAAAGTCAACACACCAACTGAAGCAAGATCAAAGGAGGCACCCAATGACTTTTGGGGGCTTTATCACAGTGAATAGAAGGTGAGGGAAGTTGACTAGTCTTGAAATTGTCTTTTAATGGTTTGATTTCACGGTCCTCTTGTTACTTAAGTACCATTCATCTTCCTCCAAATCTCCACCAGGAGTTTCATATGTCTTGGCAGCTCAATTTCCTCTCAACCTACTGGATGAGACAAAAGGTCCACCGGTCACTTATCTAGGGAAAGCACATTGTGAGCCATTAGGGTCTCAGCATCCCTCTCTTTGCAAGATTTACAGCCCCCACGAGAATGGATTTATATCTCAAAACACTTGCTACTCTTGTCATCTTCATTCAGAAGCAACCCTTGTATTGATTGTTCATGCTTTGGATACTGTTTAATTATCTCTCAGAAAAATTGGCCACTCAGTCAAGGAGATTTCACTGAATGACAACGATGTATGACTTGAATGTGTAACTCCAAAGGAACAATAGTCCTATATCTATTCCCCCATTTCCTGCACATATCTTCCTTCCTTTTGTTTAGACCACCCACTGTCATGCCCACCCACCATGGCCATAATGTGCTGCCAGGGGGCATCTATCTGTTGTACACTCTCTCCCAGGGTTCCCAGTAGCACGTCCCAAGGCCTACTCCACATGGAGAGAGGCTGGCTCCCATGGCAGGGGTGCTATTTCTCTTCCAACGACTCAAAGAGAATTAAAACTGGAATAAAAGGGCAGCATACAGAATGATTAAAAAAAAAAAAAAACTAAAAGACTAAATCAGCATCTAGAAACTATACCTGTGGAAGGAAGAAACTCTGGCTCCAGGCTGATCCTCCATGTGCCCATCAGCATAATCTTGCTATTATTAAACACCATGTATAGACATACCTCACTATGGACTGCAGGCTGGCCAATAGTTTTAGCTCTTGCTTCAATCTCTCCTTCTCCCCTCATTTGCCTGGTACAGTTGAGCCCTATGTCTTTGTTCATGTTGCTGCTGTTTTTCGGATCATGACTGTCTTAGGTGCTTCTCCCAGAAGTAGACATGAGTCAAGGATTCCAGATGCAATTGTTTGGGAGGTGATCTCAGGAAACACTGCTAGGGAAGTGAGCAGGTAAGATGGGGAAAGGAAGGGAAAAGGAGGAAGTCAGTAAAGAATGTGTTATCAGGCATGTAATCACTATGGGAGAGCGAGGCCCAATCTCCTTGGAGACCTCAGAACTCACCTCTAAGTTGTTCCACTTGAGGGGCAAAGAAATTAGGGCATTTATCCTCCAACTCCTACCCACCATTGGCTGAGGGCTCCTCCCAGGGCTTTACCTCTTCAGCCCTTGCTGCTTGCCCAGCTCACTTTAGAAAGCAAACCTCAGGCTGACAGTCATACGTGCACACAGTAGGCAGCTGTGAAATGTCCTGGATGGTGAGTCCAACAGATATGGGTAGTAACTCCACAGTAACTGCTGCAACTCTTCATTTCCTTTTTGCTTTGACAAATTCTTGTTTATCTTTTAAGATCCTTGTGAAATTCAACCTCCTCTGAGATGTCACCTCCTTCCACACCCCCTCCCCACTAGGAAGAATTAATAGCTTCCTCCCCCAAGCTCTGTTAACACTGTGCTCGCACTTCAGTTAAACCAGCAGCTATGTTTTGTTCTACTTTGTTTGACTATTCTTCCCAAATAAATGCACAATTTGAGTATGGAGATTAAATCTAAGCCATCTAGGTATTTTACCACATTCACCCAGTCATTTAATTTGTATTAACGGAGCATCTACTCTTTGACAAACACTGTTCCAGGTACTGAGGATACAGAAGTGAAAAATATATATACACACTAAGTCCCTGCTTTCTTGATTTTAACAGTTGTGTGTATATGTCTTTGTGTGTGTAGATAACACATAAAAACAAATTAGTGTAAGTTGTGAGTGGTAAAAAATACAATGAAGAAAAATAGAGCCCGGTATGGAATAGTAACTAAGTGTGAGTGGTTTAATCTTTTACATGGGATGCCAGGGGAAGCCCTCTCTGATGAAACTGCATGAGAATGTAGATGTTGGATAAAATGAAGGGGTGATCCATAAGAATATTTAAGGGAAGAGAAATCTGGGCAAAAAGAATCATATGTGCAAAGGGCCTGTGTTGAAAGCATGAGGGTGTGTCCTGAAAACAGCAGAAAGCACACAGCCCATGCCCAGCTCATGGCTGATTTAATCATGCGCTGACTGTAAGATTCACCCACAAATCCCTTATTTGGCTAAGCTGTCTCTCATCCTATGCACTTCTCTATCACTGCACTTATATATGATACTATAATTAAATGTGCAAGGTCATCAGGTGTAGGGACTGTGTCTTCTTATCCTTTTCGTGTCCCTGGTGCCAAACTCAGTACCCGTTCTGTTGTAGGTGCTCAAAAAATGTTCCTTAAACTGAAGCCCTCATTATTCCCCATATAAAACTTGGCAAAATAGAGATCAAGTCACAGAAAGGGTCCATTTGAAGTGCACACACACGCTACAGAACACCTCTGCTTGCAAATTAAGATGAACACAGATGCTGGGAAATAGCTTCAGAATTCTTGAAGGCAGTGGCCATTCTTGGCTGAAACTAGGACTCTTTTGAGAGTTACAACCCTAAAATGTGTAGCCCTTTCTTTCAGGGGCATTGAATTGTCTCTGGTGGTTGAACGCATTTTACTGTCTGACCAGAGTGGATTTTGTGTGCTAAAAACAATGATGTATCACAACTTTCATGGATGAACACAGCCTGCAGTCCTCCAAAAACCCCCAATGTTCAGTCTCTTCCTAGGGTAGAGGGAGCAGCTGCTCAGAGCTGACTCAGAGGTGGGCCTGAGTGATTGTGTTTTAAGGTGGTAACAGACAACAGCCTGTTCCAGAAAAAGTGTCATGAGCCTTCACATTAGTAAGGATGTTTAGGGTTGCAAGGACAATAGTGTTTTGTCTATCCAGCATGCTCTGCCCTTCCTTTAGGAAATTATCTTTCCTACTCTAAACATATGATCGGAGGGAGGGAAGAGCTGGCAATCACAGTTCCCTTGGTTACAGGAGCAGTGGTCCCATGAGGTAGGTAGTCTTACTATCCCCATTTTATGAGGGAATAACCCGAGGTTCAGCAAGATGAAGTTGCTGCCCAAATTCACTAAGCTAGAGAGTAATAGGGCCAGTGGTCAAACCCGGTTCTTTGTGATTCCAGGGTTCTTGCACTTCATTGGAAATGACAGGGAACAGGGCAGCAATAGGGCACAGGGGATATGGACAGGAACTGGAAGCCGACATCAAGGCAACATGGTACTGGTAAGCTCAGGCCCAACAGCTCAGGCCATAGCCAAGGTAAAGGATCAGAGCATTTCCATAGTGGAACTAGATTTAATAACCAGCTAAAGAACAGGATTCTGGAATCCAAGTGGACTTTCAGTGGTTAAAATTTCTCATAAAGACACTACCCTGGAGTCGGAGGTTAAGGTGTTGTCTATAAAGGCAAAGGCGGGAACATTTGGAGAGAGATGGGAATGTATTCTCCTTTCCCAGGAAACCAGGGGTCAGAGCAAGACCATGCCCCAAGCCTGCAGAGACTTGCTTTGCATCTGGGAGGCCACTGGGGGCAATCCAGGGGGCCCCATTTAAAGAGAATCTTCACATGCCAATTCTAATAGGCTCACCCTGGAAGTACTAACAATTTAAAGTCGCCCTTGACCTGTGATTTTAATATCTTCAGAGAGCAACCAAACCAGGGGGTATTGCCAAGCCTATCAGTGATGACCCTGGTATCAATATAGGATCTCAAGGGGCAGAAGGCAGAAAGGTGCCGTTCAGAGGCAGGGCCCTGTATTGCTCAGGGCTCATCCAGTTTTAAGTGACAGACCCAATTCAAGCTAGCTTAGGCAAAAGAGGCAAAGCTTACCATACAAGAACCACATCACAGGCAGGCAAGGTCACGTGGAACCAGGGACTCAACAGCAGTTCATTATCCCTTCTCTTCTCATGTCTTTGCTTTCTGCTAGGAGGCCACATTTCCTTTCTTGAAGCTGAAATCATGTTCCCCAGAAGTTCTGGACACGTGTTCTCTCAACCTCATCATCCAAGAAAGAAAGCTCCAATTAGATATATCTCAGAAAAGGCCCTGATTTGCCCATTTCAAGACCAGTCACTGTTGCCAGGGAGGGAGGAACATCAGGTCAAGGATGTGGGGCATCAGGAATGGTAGCTTTTACTGAAACTTCATAGAGCTGTAGGTGTCAGGTGGAGGGTGGGCAGTTCCCCAAAGAGAATGGGAGGATAGCAAGAACATGACCCCACAGGAACTGCTGAGGCCTGGTCAGCTACACCAATAGTATCTGCTTCAGCTCCAGGACCTTTTACGTTCATCAGTCCAACTCCCCTTCCTCCTTGGTGAGAACAAAGGAAGGGAAGGGAGTCCTAAGCCTATTCATTTCAAGAAATAAAGCAGTTAGAGAGTCTGGGCTCTTTCCTAGGTGAATGGGGAAAGGGAGATGGTCTTTGCTATGGAGAAAAGGAACAGAAACAAGACTAATACTTAGTGTTTCTTGGGCTCTCATTCTGAAACTCTACATGGTGCAGCTCTAATCCACACAGCAATGTCAATAGTAGTGTCCCATCTTGCAGATGAGGAAAAAGAGGCTGAGTTACAAAAATGATTGCCATGGATCACACAGGCAATAAATGGGGAAAGATGGTGAATTGAGCCTATGTTTTCACATTGGTGGCACTTCACAGGTGAGGATATTTCTTCCAACCTATAGTCTCTCCCTCAGTAACATTTGCACACTGGCCTGAAGTAAGGTACGTGCCCTGAGGGTGAACATCTTATTCGGCATTTTTCAGACTTCTCCTCCTGCCCACCTGTGTATATCTGTGTAGACTACCATAGCCTATCTGACACCCAAACCCATCAGGAAAAATGACCTAAGCCATTGACTAATGAACTCTTCCCTCATGCCTTTTGGTACAGAGGTGACAAAACACTACAAATCATTGTAACAGGATGTTTACCAGGCCTTACATGAAGATGAGGTAGTGCTAATAATCCCCACATTCTAAAAAGATGACAGGCCTTATTAAGAGGCAGCAGAAGTGACCACTCTATAATTGATCACCAGCCCCACCCCTGGACAATACTTAAAGGAAAGCACTGGGAGAAAAAATGAAGTGGAAATCAGTGGAGAGAGCTACGTGGCATTATGAGGAGTACAGGGTCCCTGGAGAAAATAAATCTCTTGCCTTCCCACAAAGGCTGGAGAGACAGGGGTGCTTTCTTCTCTTCACTCCAATGGGGAACAAGGTCAGGAAAGTAACATGTGAAGATTGGGGATGTCGACAAGAAGACTTCATTGCTCTCCTAGGCTCTCTAATGCTGGCAACAGGTGGAGAGAAACATATTTAGAGAATGCTTGGGAGAATGTGTAAATGTCTCCTGAAGGTGAGGAGCACATGTGAACAGCCTCATCTTGCCTGGGGTAGGAGGCTTAGAAAAGAGTCAGAGGAAGAGTGCCTAGTGAAAAGAAGAGGGGGCACCTCGCTCACGCCTGTAATCCCAGCACTTTGGGAGGCCGAGGCGGGCGGATCACGAGGTCAGGAGATCGAGACCATCCTGGCTAACACAGTGAAACCCCGTCTCTACTAAAAATACAAAAAATTAGCCGGGCGAGGTGGTGGGTGCCTATAGTCCCAGCTACTCGGGAGGCTGAGGCAGGAGAATGCTGTGAACCCCGGGGGGCGGAGCCTGCAGTGAGCCGAGATCGCGCCATTGCACTCCAGCCTGGGTGACAGCAAGACTCCGTCTCAAAAAAAAAAAAAAAAAAAAAGGGGGCAACTCCACCCCAGCAGAAGGAGTGTGAAAGTTAGGAGAGGGAGCAGGAACCACCGTTCCCCAAACCAACAGAGGAGACGCTCCTTCAGAAAGGGCAGCAGGGACCTGAACTTCTGATCTGGTTGATAAGAGACAGGGCCACCCCTGAAGAGTCTTCAGCAATAGAAATAGAATGAAACTGAGCACTACTCCCAAGGAAACCACATCCACTGTCTACACAGAGACAGCCACATCAGAAAAGACCTCAAGCTTCAGATAGCACCAAGTTAAACCAGAGAGAAATCAAGGCCACAGTACCACATGAGAGTCATGTAAGTTGACCCCTGCTTCTCATCTCTCTCTACTTCCCCAGTGTAGACAAACTAGAGACAGACGAGGGAGGAAGAAGAAGGGAAAGGGAAGCACATGCTCTCCCTCCACCCAGGTCCTTTGAGCCACAAGTATAGACAGCAATGGCAGAGAACAAGCCATGGTGTTACTTAGAGGATTGGAGTTTTTAACAGGACCTGGCTGTGTTTAATCATCAGAAGTGGCCAGAAAATTATAGAATCTGTCAAGACAATGTGAAGGTTGAGAAAGGCAGACACCACAGTGCACAGCAATGAGTGGGAAAAAGTGTCTCATGTTGGTATCTCTATTGCACTGAGTATTTTCAATGAGTCACTTACCATTTGTATTCTCTCAATTGTCCTATTTTCCCTAATCCTCTTGAGCCATTCAGAGTTCATTTTTCTGTGTCCTTTTAGGGATGAGAAACAAGACCAGAGCCCTCCTTCTCTTTGCTTTGCCTGTACCTTCTTGACTCACTATCTTGAAGAGCAGACAGGCTTTCTCTGGGTGTCTGAAAACAAGGCCACCACCCTTTCCAACTTCAAATTCTTCCTGATCCATACCCCAGGTGCAGGGCCCTCCTCCAACTCCAGCTGAAAAAAAATCTCTCAGGGAAGGATTTGATTGGCCTTGCTTGAGTCACATGTTTCCCCCACCAAGGGATCAGTCTTGTGATTGGCACACAGCCCCTTATCATGTGTTTGGAGTTAGGACAAAAGAGGTGCCATGCCCCCAGAATTAGGGTGGGCAGTGCTCAAACAGATAAAATACTACAGATGGCCCACATGATACTAGTATGCATTTTAAGCAGTTTTCATTCTGCTGACATCTTGGAATTCTTGTTTATCTACATGGTTTTAAAAGATAGTTTAAATCATGTGGGTCTTTTAAAAGCTTCTTTTAACAGAATCAAGTGATGATGAAAGAGAATAAAAGTGAGTGATTACAGTTTCGATATTTTAGGTTTCTCTTCCCTAAAAGTTTTAAAGGACCGTTTATAAACAAGAACCTCTCTTTGGCCATCCCTTTTTTTTCCCCTTGGACAATAAAAAGATTAAAAAGTCACATGGCTAGTGTCTACTGTTTGGACAGCACAGATTATAGAGCATTTCTCTCATTCCAGAAATTTCTGTTGGACGGCACTGATGTGGACACTTAACAGAAGCCAAAAGCACAAGCAGAATGAGCCAAGAACACGTCGGTGATCAGAGCAATGCACGAACAGAACAAGGAAGGAGCAAACGCCAGAGGGCAATGTGAGTCAGCAGAGACCACAGTTCCTACAGGAACGGCTGGGGGACAAGTGTGGTTCCAGGATTGGGGGTGACACCTTAGTTCTCACTGGGCTGGCTCCTTCTCTTCAGGCAGGAACCAAAGCCCTTACTGCTAGTTACTGGAAGAGCCCAAGCCAGTGTCAGAACCAGCACTTGTGGGCTGGGCACAGTAGCTCATCCCTATAATTCCAGGGCTTTGGGTGGCCAAGGCGGGAGGATTGCTTGAGGACAGGCGTTCAAGACCAGCTTGGGCAACATAGGGAGACATTGTCTCCCCGTGTCTCCTGCTTACTGGAAGGAAGGTCGGTGGAAGGAGGTAAGCAGGTACAGCTGGCTGGAGTGTGACACATAGCATAAGGGCAAGAATAGATTTGTTCTGCACAAGAATAGATTCCTTGCCCAGGGAGAGACCTGACATTTTGGGGTCCAAACTTGTCAGGAAAGAAGCAGAAATAAAGAAAACAATGTCACTTAAGCTACCCTTTCTGGAGAGTCTTAATCTCTTTTTCTCTCTTCTAAACTTTCTGATCAAAATGAAGCCAAGAAAATAAAGGTCTGGAAGGAGTTGGGTGGAACATCCAGCCCAGAATATTCCTTTTTATAGATGTACCAGAATTCAAACATTCCCCCATGTGAGGCACTTTTAGGTTGTCCTAGTTATCTTTGCTTACCTAGTCCCTGATAGTGTCTGGCACAGAGTTGGTATTCAGAAAATGTTGTTGAATAAATTAATTAATCCCCTTTCAGTTACATAAGGAAACAGTAGTTGCCCAGGAAAACATTCATCTATTAAATGTGGGCATGAAGGGAATAATGGATATTAAGGTATATCATTTAAGGCAGTGGCTGCTACAGCCCCAAGTGCTGGTTTGGTTTTACTTTTAGAGACAATCTCTCTCTCTCAGCCAGGCTGGAAAGCAGTGACATGATCATAGTTCACTGTACCTTGTACTCATGGGCTCAAGCAATACTCCCTCAACCTCCTGAGTAGGTAAAACTAGAGGGGCATGCCACCATGCTCGTCTAATTTTTTTTTTTTTTTTTTTTTTTTTAGAGAGACAATGTCTCCCTATGTTTCCCAGGCTGGTCTTGAACTCCTGGCCTTGAATAATCTCCCCGTCTTAGCCTCCCAAAGCACTGGAATTATAGGGATGAGCCACTGTGCCCAGCCCACAAGTACTGGTTCTGACACTGGCTTGGGCTCTTCCAGTAACTAGCTGTATTCCTTGTGCCTCAGTTTCCTTATCTGTGAAATGGGGGTATTGCATTTAATGTGCTCCATGGGCCTGTCCAGCTCTCAAATTCTCTGCATAGTGACACCTGACCATTCCTTCTTTGACCTAGAACACAGGCTTTCCCCGTACTCCCTCCAAAAGTGCATTAAAGAGATTTCTGCTGTCTTTTTTGTGGGGATAAAGGAGTTTATTAAGGGGGGCAGGTATTAACCCTTCCCCCATCAAATGTGAGTTTGGGAGTGTCCCCAGTCCATCTGGTGCCATCTTACCTGCGCTTTAAGTTGTAAAACTATTCATGATTATGTACATGTCTGTCTGAGACCACAGGGCTGGGGAGAAGTCCTCCCTAACCTCAGCAGAAAGCTGGAAGCCAGCTTGTGTGTTTGATTTCTGGAAGCAGAGAGAAGAATGTGCAGCTCTGAGAAGGGGTTAATACAGGAGGTCATAAAATTGCAGGCAAGAAATTTAAATTAAAAAAAAAAAAAAGAAAAGGCCAAGGAAACAGGCACCTTCAGGTAGGTAAGCAAAAAACAAAAAAAAAACAAAAAAAAAACGAAAAAACAAAAACAATAACAACAAAAAAACCCAGAAATAACATGTAAAACTACCTACAGACTCCGTACTTTATGCATTTCTAACTACTTATGTGCCTCTGGTTTGGGAAAAACAAAGCTAGTGAGTTCAATATCATTATCTTTACAGAGAGAAAACTGGCCAGGAGAAGTTCTCTGATTAATTTGCATTACTGAGAGCCTATTAAGTACCAGGCGTAAGTTATACAGCAGTGTATGTGATGGACATGAAACTTACAGCTCTCTGAGAGCTGTCAGATATTGAAAAAATGATTAGCCAAATAACTACTTAATCATAACGATGTGATATATAAAAGAAAAAGTCTAGTACTCACTGGGATGCAGACAAGTAACAGGTGCAACTATCTAACTTGTTGGAGGGGTCAGAGAAGGGCTCTGAGGAGGTAAGCAGGAATCTGAAGGATGGGTGGGAGGTTGCCAGGTGAGGAACGTGGAGGCAGAGTGTGAACACTGCGTCAAGCAATCTGCTAAAAATCCCCATGCCACCTGGAGGTCAAGTTGTTGCCATTATCTATTTCTCCCTTTTCTCCTGTGCTTCAAGGCCCAAAAAGCACGGCTAGTTACTGGCAGAGCTCAAACCAGTATCAGAACCAGCACTCATGATGTGGTGCTGCAGCAGCCACTGCCTTAAATGATATATCTTAATATCCATTATCCCCTTCGTGCCCACGTTTAATAGATAAATGTTTTCCTGGGCAACTACTGTTTCCTTAAGTAACTGAAAGGGGATTAATTAATTTATTCAACAACATTTTCTGAATACCAACTCTGTGCCAGACACTATCAGGGACTAGGTAAGCAAAGATAACTAGGACAACCTAAAAGTGCCTCACATGGGGGAATGTTTGAATTCTGGTACATCTATAAAAAGGAATATTCTGGGTTGGATGTTCTGCCCAACTCCTTCCAGACCTTTATTTTCTTGGCTTCATCCTGATCAAAAAATGTATAAAGAGAAAGAGAGAGAAAGGAAAAAAAAAAAAGAAAGAAAAAAGAAAAAACCAGTATTGATCTTAGTCAAATGGGGCTCCACAGTCAATGGCCTCAGGAAGATCCCCCACCTGCACCCCCGACTGTGCTGGGGCCCCTGTTACTGCCCTTGTAGAATCCGGGTTTTCTTCCTAGCCCTTATCTAATTTGCAATTATACATTTATTTTTGTGATCGTTAGATTAACGCCTGTCTTCTGCATTAAGCACAGGGTACAGGAGAGAAGGGACCAGTCCTGCTTTTGGTCTCCACTGTATCCTCAGCACCTAATCCAGGACTGGGATAGAGAATATGCCCAATAACCATTTGTTGAGTGAGTATATGAATAAAGCTGACAAGTGAGAGAAATCTCATAACTAAAGAAAAACAGAGAAATAGTTAATAACAAGAACAACTTGACCTCCAGTTAGTACAGGGATTTTTAGTATATTGCCTGGCACATAGTGTTTGCACTCTTAAGTGGCAGTTATTATTTAAGATAACTTTAAATAACCTGAAACTAAAAAAACAGCTGAAGCTTTCCTTCTAACCCTGTGATGATTATCCCTGTTTTGGGGTGAGAGAAGTGACGCAACTTGCCTATAGCCACAGCACTGGAACTCTCAGCCTGATGCATGCCCTAATAACCCTTATACCTTGACAAAAGTCACGCAAAGAAGAACCTGCCTTCTTCCTCCCTTTCTCCACAGCATCCTACCTATCATGAGCTCTTATCACCAAACTTTGAAAATCTCTGTAACACCTTCTCAGTTTTTTGTCTGTACCACCTAGACAATTATTTGCTTAATACCTTTCTTTAAATCAACCCAATGGGTTACTTTGAAAAGTTCAATAGAAAGTATGCTATCGCTTTTTCTTTAATATTGGAGAACTGCAATAAACATGATGAAAACAAAAACGCCTTGACTAAATTCAGATATTAATGTGTGAGAAAGGATCTTGGCCTGAGGGCTACTCTCTGAAGCAGCTAAAGGAGACTTACTAAAGGAACTTCTTTACACAGAAGGAAAGGCTCCCAGATGGAAGGAAGGAAGTGCAGAAGGAAAAGCAGCGCATTTAAAAGGGTAAATACAAAAATTGTTCCCTGTTGAAAGCAAAGAATGACAATAGTGTGTGTGTGTGTGTGTGTGTATGTGTGTGTGTGTGTATGTGGGTGTGTGTATAAAATAGACGACCACAAGACCAAAAAGGCAGGAGCAGAATAAATACATTTAAATTGTAAGGGTCTTGCATAGTTCAGGTTGTAATAAAAGTAGTAATTGGAAGTAGGCTGCAATAAGTTAAGGATGTGTTTTATAATTTCTAGGGCATCCAGCCACTGGAATGATAGCACCATGCACAACAGAAACGCTAACGCGGGAGATAAAGTGGGCAGGGAAAAAGAAATTAGCAAAGATGTGTTAACAAGGTAAAAAAAAGAAATGCCAGTACAAACCAAAGACTTCAGTAGGTCTGAATGAAGCTTGGAAAGAAAATAAACTTCGTGCTTTTGATTCAATATTTTCTAATGCGGTACCCGTGACCCACCTGAAATTCATCTCCTCTTACCCTCAAGAAGTGGATATAGGCTTTGAAGCCTGGTTCACCCAATGGGTATGACGAGGAGGCCATTCAATATTAGGACTGGTGCTTGGAATCAAATGTTCATATCCTCCTCACTTTTCTCATGGGACAAATGTCAGAGCAGAATTGGACTCTGCATAAGGAACCAGATGCCACTTCTAACCAGAGGCCTTCCTTCAAACCAGTGGTCATCACTGGGGATGATTTTTGTCCACCAAGGGGCATTTGACAATGTCTGGAGACATTTTTGGTTGTCATAACTTGGGGGAGGGGGTCCGCTACTGGCATCTAGATGCCAGGGATACTGCTGAACATCCTACAATATGCAGGACAGCCCCAAACAACAAAGTAGTACGTGGCCCCAAATGCCAATAGTGCCAAGGATGAGAAACTCTGCTTTAGGGCATAACTGATCACAACACCAAACCAAATTCTCGATTGGAAGCTAAGAGGAAGAGAGCTGGCAACATGAATGCACCTGTCCTGAATTCCCTACTGGTAGAAAAATGTTCAGCTCCACTTCCCTGCGCTGGAATCAGATGCTTCATTAACACTGAGACTCTTCTCAGAGAGTTCGTTGACATTCTAGAACACAGAAAAAGCCCAGTTTCACAAAGCTAAGATCCTGGAAATTAGGTAAAGGCCTCTTCCGACATCAAAATCCAGAGATACAGCATTCTGGGAGGAGAGTAATACAATGGAGAGATGTTGTTTTGACATGACATGTCTACAAGGCCTACGTTGAGTAAATGAGCAGCCTCCTTAAATATAGAAGAGGCCATGGTCAATCTTGTGCCTCAAGCCATTTCTCAGGGAGGCCTGAGTTGCTTCGCCCATCTTTGTTTTAGTTGGTTGTACAAAACACAGCCTGGTGTATTTCTCTCTTTTCTTAGCATCTGTGTATCTCACCAGGCACAGCTGTCACCCTTGCCTCCTCCTTTGCCAGAGTGGAGGCTCCTGGAGCCAATGTGCTTTCTCCACAGTAGCGCCAAGCCTCAGGGAATGTTGCCCTCTTGTCTCCTGCTGACAGCTGGGGCTCTGCAGAGACTCAGAGGCAAGAAAGCAACACTCCCTGGAGGCCCCCTGCTCCCTAGAAGGCATCCCCAGGGATTCAGGACAGGCAACGATTTCTCTCAGGGGCAAAGACTTTACTGCACCCCAGGCTTTCCTCTCACATGATGGTGCCATGTGCAGGGGAGGGGAAGAAGGAGGGAATGGGGCAGCCATATGCAAGGCCTGGGAAGCAGGAAGGGAGGGCTAACACTCCTCTGAGAACATTAATCTCCCCAGCTTCTGGCACTGCACAGAATCTCCCTATGGATTCTCCTTGAAGTTCTCCAAAAGCATCAGCTCTTGGAGGTGCAGACTAGACCCCTAAGGATCTCCAGGGTGGGTAGTGCACATCCATGCTGGGATCTGATTTGTCACTCAGATGAGTTAATGTCAAAGCCATTGCTGTGTTCATGGTAAGTTTTCTTTCTCTAGGTGGCCCATCTACAGCTGGTGCTAACCACCATGGTGCAGACCTCATCTACATCCAACTGTTTACCAAACTCAGCCAATTCTATTCAAATCTCACCTATATCCCTTCTCCTCATTTCTCTGTCTTCATCTCTGTTGCCCTGTCTTGGTCTAGGTGGGTCTTCTCTTACACAAATGACTAATGAGTCTCTCGCACCTTCTCCCTTCTGTCTCTGTGGCCCTCTACAGATACCAGTAGAGAAGCACACACACTCCTCCCTTGTGATTTTTCAGAAATATAATTCTGATCATCCTCCTGCTTAAAACCTTTGGAATACTTACCCTGGCTTTCAGAAACTTCAAATTCCTTAGGGCTGGGCAGAAGTTCCTATTGGTATCCAGCCCTTCCTTTTCACTTGAGCTCATCTCTGGCCAGTCAAACCCCCAGGGAGAGTGGTAATTATATGAGTCAATCATAGAGAGAAAGCAAAACCTTCTGACCCTATGGCTTTGCTCATTTTAAGGGTTATCCAGGCTGAGGCAGCCATTCACACCAGGGAGGCCAGTCAGAGTTGAAAGCATGGCTCCTGACTCTGAGGGACAATAGCATCTGCTGCTGGCCCAAAACCCTAGTTTATACCCTCTGCACTCCTCAAGAGTCCATCTTTCAGGATTCTAGCCCCTTATCAGGCTTATTACTCTCTCCTCCAGCCACATCTGAGTAATGGAGTAATGTTTGACATTCCCTGAGCTCCTACTACACATTCCAGACACTGTGCTAAGCCCTTCACCTGTCCTGTCTTGTTTAACCTTCACAGCAACCATACGAGGTGGTATAATTATTGTGCCTATTTTGCAGATCACCAAACTGAGACCCAGAGGTCAAGTAACTTGAAGATCACACAGCCAGAAAATGGTGGAGCTGGGACTTCTAATCACAGGCATGTCCTAATGTATTGGTCAAACATTTCCCAGGTTAAGATGCGGGTACTGAAGCTGCTTCAAAGTTCAGAATGGGGAGGGCACTTTACAGCATGTCACTTATTCTTCTGTGTATATTTTCAGCATGCGTTAGCAGCTACAAATTTGCCATCTCTTTTGAAAAGATCCTTTTGCCTTCTTTGAGGACTTACTCATCCTGTTTAATAGAAAGGATTCAGAAGTGTCTTAGTGGTAAGTTGCAACTTGCCCTACCATTCCTGCAAGAATCCTGGAAAGCTTGGCCAGATTTGGGGAAAAAGAAGGAAACTCTACTTGGTCACCCTAATCTCAGAAGATGCAGGCAGGGACTCTCAGTTCAGAAAGTGACCTCCCAAAGACCCAGAAAGGACTGAGTTGCATTGTGAGTTTAAAACCATTGCTAAGGCTCCTGGAGACTGGAGGGGGGGTTCTGGCATCTCAGAGACAGCAGCTGAGTTATGTGTGCTCTGTTTCCCCTCCAATGTGAAGAAAGCTTCAACACCTCCTACAGAAGAGGGGCCGTGAGACCACAGCCCAAAGGAGGCTGGACAGGGAGGGTCTCAGCCAGGGTTGCATAAGAGAAGTAGCATTACACTTAAAGACCTGCACTTGAGAACACAGAGGAGCTTTCCCAGAGGCAGC
This sequence comes from Symphalangus syndactylus, assembly GCF_028878055.3. NCBI lineage: Eukaryota > Metazoa > Chordata > Mammalia > Primates > Hylobatidae > Symphalangus > Symphalangus syndactylus. The sequence goes on along the minus strand of NC_072423.2, from coordinate 119,720,446 downwards.
TGAATGCTTAAAAAGCGAATCTCTCAAGCTGCCCTGCTTGTCTCTGCAGCTGTTCTTCATCTGTTTTGTTTGGGTTTAAAGGTCAGTGAAAATGCACAGCACAGGGTTATTTAGCACCTCCCTCAGAGGACGCAGATGCCTTTTTCAGTGGCCACACAGAATTCAATATGTGTTACTCTCCCCTCCTTTTGCAATATGGGGGAGCTGTGTCTGAGGACTGGCGCTGTCAGGAGGTGAACCTGGCTGGTGGGGGACTGAACTGCATTCCTGGCATTCAGGAGAATACCTCTCCCTCAAGATTTATGGGCTTCATTTTATGTTTAAATGGTTTCTGTCAAAATTCCAAGAGGCTTTAGTGACTAATGGGAAGCAAGGAAAGGGGAAGCATACTCCAGGTAGTAGAAACAGCACCGACAAAGGCTGTTGAGAAGTGAACACGCATTTGTGCAGCGAATGTTTACTGAGCATCTACCACACATCTTTGACTGATTGCCAGATAAAAGGGTTTGGGGCCACAGAACTCTGACAGACTCTCTTAAGGCTATTGCAATCCCCAGCCTCTCTGGGAGAGTAAAGACCTGTTGTCATTTCTTCCAACTGGCGTTAGAGAGCAGCATCTTAGGGGAGCCCAGCTCATACCAACCGCTTCCCAACCAGCAGAGGAGCTTCAGAAAATGGAGCTCAGAAGCTGATCCAAGATGGAGATACAGAGACAAGGAACAGCTGTTTGCTCTTTTTTAATTCTAAATCTGGCATGCCCTCGAGTCCCTGGCAGAGTCACACCCCATCTAGACATGATTTGGTCCCTGCTGGTGTCTGCACAAACTCACCCCTCTGAGACCAAGACATACTCCCCACAGGCTGGCCACCTAGAGCCTCTTGCCAAACACCAGGAAGCCCATCTTGTCCACAGCAGCCTCTCAGCCCATTTTCACCATCTACACTCCAGCCTCTCCTTTGAAATAAATGTATTCAATGCAAAGGTACAAAATGGATGAAACTGTTGTTTTTAAATGCTGATTTCATGCCCCTCCCAAAGGCACTCTTTTGTTCTGTTTAATTTTTACATCAGATTGGTGATAAACTCTAGGGTGGATTCATCAAAGGAAACTGATAATTACCAACTCTGTACATTTTATTTTGTTCATTATTTTGTTAACATCTGATTCTGAAAAATATTCTTTATAAATGGGCTGGAAGCTGGCATAAAAATTATTAACAATAACAAGATGTTTTTGCATAGAAATGGGTTTCTTAACTGCCAGCTGCAGTTAAGTGTGTGGGACTTGCTTTGTGGCAGCCAACAATATCCAGAAAGCTCCTTTCCACCTGCCTCCAGGTAAAAAAAAAAAAAAAAAATTGCCTTAGAACCCAAGAGTGGGGTTGTATTTTCCTCTGCAGAAAGGTACCCATCTTTTTCTAGCTGGGATTCCTGGTGGGTGGAAAATAGATTACCAGGGAAGTGGAGTCAGAGAGTGAGCTTAGAACAGCACTAAAAAAGGGCATCAAGGGGTCGGTGTCCTAAGGATTGGTTGGGGTGGAACACTAGGAGATCCCATAATTGCTAAGAATAGCAGAAAGTGTGTGCATCGGTTGACTCATTCCATATTCGTGAACGTGCACAGTCCTCAGCAGAATTCAATGTATATAAGCAGTGGGTATGGGTTATTTCTGGATGCCGCCCAACATCTTCCCATCTTTGGGGGAGTTCCATGGTTTATGATGCATCCCCAGGGTAGAAGCTGGAATTGCTCCTGCCCATCCACTCTTGCTGCTAAGATATAGGCAGAAGACTTAGGATCTACTGATCTGATAGACTCACTTAAGGCTTTGCCTGGGAAACTAGTACCATGAAGTTGGTACCATAGGGAATTCATTCTGCTGAACATAGCAGCAGATTATTCTAAGAAGCTTCCAAGCCCTAGACTCAGGGCAATGAACACAATATTTGTGCCCAGGGGTATATTCCTGGAAGCAGATCTGTGATGAAATCTGGCCACTGTTCTTGGTCACTAGGCTTTCATGTGTGTACCTCCAGCCTTCTCAGAGATTCTGTGAATTATCTAATATTCTTGAACAAATTCCTTTTCCGCTTAAACTGCCTAGAATGAGTTCCTGAGGTTTGCAACTGGGAACACAGACTGTGATCATAGCTTTATGTAAGCTGCAAGTGACAGAAGCCCAAAGGAAATTTGGTGAGTTTTGTAAGAAAAAAATCCAGTAGGAGTATTCGTGGTTTCAGGTATGGTCAAATCCAGGGGCCAGGATTGGTTACATAATTTGCAGGGCCCATTACAAAATGTAAGTGTTGAGTCCCTTTTCAAAAATCATTAAGAATTTCAAGATAACAATATAAAAGCGTTAAACCAAGCAGAGGTCCCTTCTAAGCTCAGGCCCCTGTGTGACTGCACAGGTTGCATATCCATAAATCTAGCCCTGCTGGGACTCAAGCAATGTCACCAAGACTTCAATGTCTTTCTCTCTCTACCTCTTGGCTCTGCTTTTTTCTGTGTTGACTTCATTCCCAATCAAGTTTTCTCTATATGATGTCCCCAAGCAGCTCCAAGCTTTAAGTGCAACAGAAAGAGAGGGGACCCCTTTCCTGTAATTTCCAAAAAATAATCCCAGAAGTTGGTCCTATTGGTCAAGCCTGGACCACATACCTCTTACAGAAAGTAGAGTCATCCCCACTGGAGCCATGTGACTTTAGAGTAGAGGAGGGGTAACACAGTGAACTATACTAGCAAAAAGGAGAATAGATGATGGGCCGGCAAAAGCAATAGAGGTGACCACTGTACAAGGTACACCTGCTCTTAAGAAGCTTATAAATTAATAGGAAATATGATCTCATAAGAAAATGTAACAGAGAGAGTTAATGTTTATCGACATGTGCTCCACTCATTTCCAGTCTCCCTTCAATTAGGTTAGGACCTGTGCAAGTTCTGGATTGCAAATCAACATAGTTAAGAATTAGTGCCTCTCCTCCATCTTTCTCCTTGGAGGCTACATATTCCAGAAGCATAAAGACAGGGGAAAGTGCTCGATAGGCATTGCATTATATGTAAACAAGAAATAAATCCTTTTTGTAATAAGCCATTGATATTTCTGACTTTGCTTATTACTGCAGCAAAGCATAATTTATTTTAATATAGTACATTTGAGAAGACAGAAAATAAGGCTTTCTTGACTCTTCGTGCCCTCTAACTCTATGTGCTTGGAGCTTAAAGGAGAACTATGGGTTGTTATGTTCAGAAAATGCCTTATGGTAGAGGAGACTGAACCAAGGTCTTGAAATATAGGTAGCATTTGAATAAACAGGGAATAGGGTCATCCTAAGTAGAGATTTGCATGAATAAGTGGTATCCCATGAGCCCACGACCCTTATGATGTTACCCTAAGTTTGATTCTTTCGTTGATTTAATATGTAAACTGCAGGTTTATCCATGTCTCCACTGGGATGTCCAGGGGCAGGAAAATATATGCAGATAACCTCTCTATGCTATTAACCCTCTAGTACATTACTCCAAAGAGCATAGCCCTCAGCTGGACTGGGAAAAAGTAAGATATAGCCGAAAGTGCACTTCCATCTCAGGTCTATGAGGTAGCATTCCCCAAAGGCCAGTCCCAGAAGTTGACTGTCATAAAGGGTTTGGAAATCAATTCAGCTCTTTCTTCTGTATATTGGCGTATAAAGGGCTTTGAGAATCCCACAGTTAAGTAACCTAGTTAACTTGGTCCGTGTGTTTTCCATTTGACCGTTGTACCTCTTTTTCCCATAACGTCGTCAAGCAATGGTCATGGACACTGCTGCACTGTTGCTATATCATTTTATACACCTGACCTATCTGTTATACAAAGTGTGTGTTGTACATTTTATAATGAGCATTATAAAATGACTATAAGTGACAAGTTACTGGAGTTCAGACCTATTAGTCACTACAAAGCCAGAAAGACAGTTATAGTCAATACTCAGCTAATCTCCTGTTCATAGTGAGCTCAGTCTCAAAGAAGAGAGATATGGTTTTGTTATAGCCAAAACTCAGCTAATTTCCTGGTCATAGCGAACTCAATCTCAAAGAAAGAGAAGGAAAGAGGAGAGGAGGAGATCTGTGGGTCCATTTGGAATGCTCTTTGCTGCAAGTAGCAGGAACAACAAGAAAAAGACTAACTTATCTTAAATAAATAAAAAACATTTCTTCTCCCATAACAAATCTCAGAGGCAGTGCTTCTGACTTTCCCTTGATCTCCCCCTTGTTGCCATAATACAGCTGCCCAGGTTCCAGACCTCATGTTTGTGTTCAAGGCAGGAGAAAGGGGCAAAGGCGTGATACTGGTTTTCTCTGTTCCTTTAATCAAGAAAGTAAAAGCTTTTTCGGCTGTCCCCAGCAAATAGTTTCTTCCATCTCACTGGTCCCTGTCACAGCTGAAGGGCAGCTGGAAAAGTGAGTTTGGCCTATCTCAGAGTAGGCGAGGGAGGGAGGAAGGAATCCACCTGAGGTTAGTCAGCAGTGTCTGCCTCATTCTGCTTCCAAATGTAACAAGAAAGACTCAAAATCTGCACCTAGATATTTTCTTATTTCCATATGTTAAGATGTAGCTGATACTGCCTCTGTTTTGTCTTCTTACTGAAGTAAAACAAAAATGGAGAAAAGTACATATATTATAATGTACAGCTTGCTGAATTTTCACAGGGTAAACACATCCATGAAATAGCACCCAGTTTAAGAAACAGGACATTCCAAGCTCCAAACTTCCCCAGAAGGCCCCTTACATCCTCCTCTAGGAGGTAGCCACAATTATTACTTCCATAGCATAGATCAGTTTCATCTTTTGTTCACTCTGCAGTTTTGAGTAACAGAGGCTTGGCAACTTCTATTGTGTTTTAGGTGTGTTTTGTATCGGTATGGCAATTTTAGATGGTAGATGTTAAAAGGACATATATGAAATGTGAGAAATATTGTGGGCTAGATCCTAAAACATCAAATGATCTGCCTGGTCAGTACCATTGTAAGTGAGAAATAATTCATCTGCACATTCACGTTTGTACTAACCACGTGCCCCCAGGTGCTGGTGAAAACCCTTAACTATTGTTAAACAAATAAATCCCTGATGCCACTCATCCTGGAGAGCATTACACAGTTGCCCATGCAAGAAGCAGCTCAACTGCAAATCACCTTCTACCTGTACCTCTATGAGGGGCTTGCAGTAGGAACCGTCATTTATTTTCCCCACCCTGAAATCTTTCTCCATCAGTAGTGTCTCAGGCCTCTCATTGTTTCAGTTTTTCCTGCTCTAGAAAGTAATTGTCCCTCCGTATAAAGTGTCCTCGGAGTCTCCAGAGTGAATTTTATTCAAGCCATGTATACTATATTTTATATACTATATTTTATTTCAGAGAGAACATATGTTCTAAATTTGGTAAATCAATGAAACTTTAACAAGTTGAAAACTGATGATCATATAAATCACTGACAATCATGTAAATTTTTCTAAGTAGAAAACTATAGTAACTAGGTACTTATTGGGTGCTTTTCATGTGTTAGATGCTGCATTAAGTGTATTACATTTATTATTTCATTTAATTCTCACAACTACTCAATGAGGTAGAGGCTTCCACATCTTACAGATGAGGAAAGAGAGGTTCAGAGAGGTTTGTGAATTGCCCAAGTTCTCACAGCCAATGAGTGTTGAAGGGCAAACCAGAACCTAAGCTGTCTGACTTAGGAAGGGCACACTGACATGCTCAGCTGGTAGGAAACCTTGCACTGGCCCTCACCATGCAAAGGCCATGAAGTGGAGGAGGATATCTTCTGAAGCCAAAATGGTTAGGGTCTCCTAGGGCAGTGGCAGACTCGGGTGAAAAGAGTGAGAGGCCAGGAGGATGCTCAGGGGCCTCACCTGGGGCCCAGGTTAGAGTCCAAGTAAGAAGAAATCTTCCCTGAAACCCACACTTTCACACCCGTGCGTAGAGCGGCCTGAATGGGGAAGGGGCAGGGCTGGAGTCACTGTCCTTGGGCCGGTAGGACTCAGCCGGAGTCTCCTACCCCTACTCTGGTCAAAGCTGCCCTGGAGCCACAAGCCCAGCCTGAGGAGCTGGGCTTCATCAAGGCCTTTGAGGAAATACAGGAAAAATGGCAAATCCTAGCTGATCCCTCACCTGCCCAAGCATTCCAGTGCTCCGGAGAGAAAGCCCTGTCCGGATCCCCACAGCCAGTTGAGATGCACAGACCGGTTCTACATATAGCATGTCCAGGCAGGAATCCTGATCACACTGAACACGCTGATCGGCCAGATATGTTGAGTGTGGTCTTAGGTCGAGTTATCTAAAAGCAGACTCTGAGATAAAGATTGGTGTTCAGATGATTTATAAAGGAAGCGCTGCCAGGAAGATCTGTAAGGAAACAGGGGAGGCAAGACAGGAAAGGAGAAGAAGCCAAGCAAGGCTGTGGTCAGAGTCCCTTGCGGGGTGGCTTCAGCCTGATCCCACAGGGAGCTCTGGAGTGTGAGTTATGCCTGGACCTGAGACAAGGGAGATGGCCTTTCATGTCTCCCCATCTGCACCCCTCGGTCATTGACTAAGGACCACTCTCCATGTGAGTGGGCACATAATTCCCAGGCACTCATAGCTCTTTGTGCATGTGGACAAAATGGGTTCCAGTAGACCAAGGGTAATCTTCTAAAACGGAACTCAGGACCAGGCATGATGGTGCACATCTCTAGCTCCTGTAGTCTTGTCCCAGGCTGAGGCGGGAACATCACTTGAGTCCAGGAGTTTGAGATTATGTAATGTATTCATTTCAAAATAGGGAATCTAATTTTTAGATATGCAACAGATAGGCTAGCACTAATTTTTAAAAGTTAGGTAGATAGAACCTCAGAAATACCTATTATCGAGTTGCCACTGTATTCCAGCCTGGACAACAGAGCGAGATCTCATTTCTAATAATTAATTAATTAAAAGAGAGTGAAATAAAAGAATTCACATGCTGGCTTATGGAGGTGAACACCAAAGTGGGGAAGGGGTCACAGAATGGTACAGGTGATCTAAGATGTAGGCAGGACACACCCTGCATTCAGCTCCCACCTGCAACATCCCTCAGAAAATGCTGAAGTATGACGTTCCACTGGGAATGTTCACGCGTGATCCCTCTAGCCAGTAAATCAGGAAGCACCTGATGATGGGGAGGTAGTGATGATAAGATAATATGTATTTCTGAGGTTCTATTTACCTAACTTTAAAAATTAGTGTTAGCCTATCTGTTGCACATCCCAAAATTAGATTCCCTGTTTTGAAATGAATGCACTATATAATAGCTTTTATAAGAACCGTATGAGCTTCTGAGTCTATCACAGGAACAAACTTTGCACAAACTCTGCTCATATCTTTTGACATCTGCACTTAGTCACAGGTGGCCATGTACTGCTCTTGAGAGATGCATATCCTGAGATTCATTAAGGATTGGATCCCAGAAAAATAGGATTAATGGTTAACAATAAAATATATGAATAAATCTTATAACAGCTTTATTGAGGTATAATTCACATACTATATAATTTCCCCATTTAAAGTGTACAATTCAGTAGTTTTTAATATATTCACAAAGTTTCGCAATGATTCCCACAATCAATTTTACAATATTTCCATCACTCCCAAAAGAAACCTCATACCCACTGACAGTCATTCCTCATCTTCCTCTATATCCCCAGCCCAAACTAAAAAGTAGACACGGCTGGGAGACAATCCCTGTTGCTCCTCATTTCAGGAACCATCCAGAAAGCCTTATGGAAAAGAATAGCTCTGGAAAGTCCCCCATTCTCCACATTTGCTTGACAGAGTCACAACTTTGGAGTGCCTTTGTGATTGCCAGGCTCAGTGACTGGCAAATCAACAGAAAGAAAGAAAGGGAAAGCCTGTGTCAATTCAATACAGCCGAGCTAATGAATCTGGTCCCTTGTCCCAGACTAAGAGAAATGTGAGCATTTGCATGCCCTGCTGTGTAGAGAGCAGGAGCGGCCTCTGGCACATGAGGCAGGGGTGTGGCCTGGTTTCTTCCTGAACACCAAGGGGATGATGTCAGGCCACTCCCTCCAGAGGGCTCGATCCCCAAATTCAGACTCGGGGGAAACAGGGCACTCCTTACACAGGAAGCTGGCAGTGCTGGGCAGTACTGGTTGAACCAAGCTATAAATTTCCATAAAAGCCTCCTTACCTTTTGGGAGAAGAAAAAGGAAAGGAACACCCAAGCCTATTAGAAAATCCTTTGGAAATATAAATTGACAATACTACTAAGGGGTTTATTCCTGACCAAACATTTTTTTATCTTTCCAACTGAGGGAAGAAGTCTAGAAAAAGTTACCCATGAGACTCAAGGTTATTAAGTCAATTAAACATAATATCCTCTGTATAATTTTGCTGTATAAATATCTTGGCTAGAGAGTAGCATCACTGGGTTGGATGCATTAAGTAAATACTTATTTGAAGACCTTTTCCACTGAAATATAAGAATAAGGCAGTGAAAAGAATACATATTCTGAACCTCACATCGGCCCCATTAGGAAGGCTCTGTGATCACATTATTATGTGCTTTGTCTTCAAACAGAGACTTCCCTGTCTTTTTCACCCATAAGCAGAAAAAGTCCTCTCCATGCTCATTATCAGTCTTGCGGAGCCCATTCTCTCTGATGTGCCTCCCTCCCTCACTTTGGAGCTCCACTTCCTTGAGATCTGTCATTGTCACCTTTATTATAATGGTCCTTACAATCCCACAGCTAGTGACACCCAGGGGAGGAGTATTCTGATGAGGAGGGTGGGGGTCCCCGGGAGATGTCTGCGATGGAAGTTTCCACAGAGGCTACACTGAAAACTTGCAGAGAGAATGGAGAACTGACAGGGAGATGGGCATTAGGCCACCCAGTTTTACACCTCTAGTCTCATGCAAGAAAAAGTAAGGTTTTTGAAAGTATTTGGAAAAGTTGATCTCACAGTTTATTCCATTTGCAACAGGCAGGAATATTTTTTTCCCAGGTAATATAAGCAGAGGCTGGTACACACAAAGGCAGTTGAGTAAACAGGTGAAGGTAGCAGGCTTTCTTTCTTTTTTCTTTTTCTTTTTTTTTTTTTTTTTTTGAGACGGGGTTTTGCTCTTGTTGTCCAGCCTGGAGTGCAATGGTGCGATCTAGGCTCACTGTAACCTCCGCCTCCTGGGTTCAAGCAATTCTCCTGCCTCAGCCCCCTGAGTAGCTGGGATTACAGGCATGCACCACCATGCCAGGCTAATTTTGTATTTTTAGCAGAGACAGGGTTTCGTCATGTTGGTCAGGCTGTTCTCAAACTCCTGATCTCAGGTGATCAACCCATCTCGGCCTTCCAAAGCGCTGGGATTACAGGTGTAAGCATGCTTTCTTTCTATCACATGTGGGCAAAAGGAGCTTAAAACACCCATGGAGGAAGGAATTATGGCAGGTTTCTTTGTCTCATGCTCAGTAGGGCCTCTGAGTCAATGATAAGGCAGTATCAAGCAGGACAATAGAACATGATGGGCTTCTTTCCTTCTTTCTAAGAAGAAGCTATGTGTCTGTGAATGCTACTCAACTAGAAAAAGGTCAAAGATCAGCGAGTATAGTTCACCCACATTTGGGGGTAGAATTGGCCCAAGATATCACTAAAAGGTATCAGAAGCACAAAAACAATATTTTTAAAAACCACAGCTAAGGGATGGCCAAATAGGCAGCAATAAATCAGAAAAGGTTTAATCCTTTCAGTTTGTCTGCTTTGGCCAAAGCAACTGAATTTAATCAAGTTCATGCACACATGTGATTTGTGCAACAGTTTATGATACTCTAGAGATAAATAAAAGTCATGGTTGTCTATCTATCATCTATTTATATTTTCTATCATCTATCTAAATATCTATTGATATTTTTTCTCACTAAGAGTAAACAACTATCAGTTTAAACTGTACATAGCAGTGTGATAAGTTGCAAAAGTCAGATTTTAAAAATCATTAGGGCCCTCTCAATCTTCTTCATTGGTTTTTAGGCTTCAATTAAAAATATGCTGGCTGGATACGGTGGCTCATGCCTGAAATTCCAGCACTTTGGAAGGCCAAGGCAAAAAAATTGCTTAAGCCTAGGAGTTCGAGACCAGCCTGGGCAATGTGGCGAGATCCTGCCTCTACAAAATATAAAATAAATAAATAGCCAGGCGTGGTGGCATGCTCCTGTGATCCCAGCTGCTTGGGTGATTGAGGCAGGAGGATTGCTTGAGCCCAGGAGGTCAAGCTATGTTTGTGCCACTGCACTCCAGCCTGGGCAACAGAGCAACACTCTTTCTCAGAAAAAAAAAACAAAAAACTGCAACTGCAATTTTAGGAGAGATTGGATCCATTACCATATGAAAATGGCACACAAATTGCCCTGCCCTTTTGTGCAGAATGAAAGAAAAAATGAAGAGCTAAGGGAAAGAAAGAAAATGTACACTTTCAGGAAAGATAAGATATAGGCTCATAAAAATAAAAAGATACAGAAGAAGCTATTCCAGATAGAGAGATGCTACAGCAGGAAACTCTTCTGCTAATAAGGGTAGTAAAGGCCAGGTCAAGAGGAAAGCCAAGAGACTCATAATCGTTTGCAAGAGGAAATAGGTTAGGGCAGTGAACTACCACATCTTGCTCAAAGTAACCCAAGGGCAGTCTTCACAGCAGTGGGTGATTCTGGGAGAGATTATAGAGAAAAAAAAATCACAATGAAGATAAAAGTTGGTAAACGTCTTCTAAGATAAGTTCCAAATAGATTAAAGATACACATGTAAAAATAAAAATTAAAAATGTTATTAGAAAATATGGAATTATTCTTCTGTAACTTGGAATAAGAAAAGCATTTCTAACTATAACTCAAAATACAGAAGACACAAAAGAAAAGACTGATTAATTTGCCTAGGTAAAAATAAAATATCCTGAATGACAAAAAGAAAAAAGGAAAAAAAAAGGATGACGAAGAGGAAGAGAAGAAAGAAGAGGAGGAGGAGGAGACCAAAAAAAACCCCATAAAAACCACCATAAACAAAGACAAACAACAAACTGAAAAAATATTTGTATCACAAAGACTGAATCTTCCTACTATAGAGATTTTGTAGAAATTGAAGAGATCAATAGGCAAAATATATACCCATCAGTTTACAGAAATAGAAAGAAAAATATTCAGATGCATGAAAATATGCTCAACCTCATCCAAAAGAGAAATGCACAAATTACACTGAGATGTCATTTATAAAATTCCAAAATTTTGATGACAAACCAATTAGACTGGGTTCTCCCAAGTATTTTAGTCTAAATAGTTAATTTGGGAGATGATTTTAGGAAACACCAGAAGGGAAGTGAGGAGGAGAGAGAGAGAAGTCCAGAAGGATGTGTTATCAGGATGGGTTCCATTTAACACTATGGAGACCTGGAGCTCAGATAGGGAACTGTGGGAGACAGTGTAGAACACACTTTAGTGTTATCCCCTCTAGGAATGACAAAGCAGGGGTATTTATCCACCTACTCCCCTATCTATCATTGCTTGATGGCTGCTTGTGAAAAATTAACTCTCAGGCACTTCTGCCCTATCCCCACACTCACATATAGGTCAAACCTGCTTCCTAAAGCCGAAAAAAAAAAAAAATGCCCTGGGGCAGAGGGTTGCAGCTGTAGTATAGAGATGACTTGTCTACAGGGTGTGGGTGGGGCATAGCCATATCTTCCACACACCCTCCATTGATGAAACTGCCAGAGAATAAGCATTCTCACAAGTTGCTGGGGAGAATGGAAATTGTTACAAAACTTATGATCATTGGGAGTGCCTACTAGATATTGGCAATTTGACAATGTCATACTGATTCTTCTCTCCTGGTGCATATATTTTTTGACTCAGCAGTACCACTTCTGGGAATTGATCCTACAGCTAAGATTTGCATGTGTAGCAAATGACACATGTGCAAAATTATTATGCAGCACTGTTTGTAATGACAAATGCTTAGAAACAATCTAATGTCCATCAATGGGGAGAGGTTAGTTAAATAAACTAAGGTACCAAGGAATGCTATGCAGTTATAGAAACAAACGAGGCGGAACGCTGAGTACTGATGTGGTAAGATTTCCAAGATACGGTAAGTGACAAAAATAAAGTGCAAGAAAATTATACTATCTTTCGTATTTTAAAAAGAGAGGGAAAGTAATACAAATTCATATTTTCATAGAGAAGTGGACAGGATACAGAATAAATTAATAATAGCATTAATGTAAGAGTGGTGGTGGTGGTGGGAACTGGTGGACAGGGTGAAATTATATATAGAAATATATATTTCTGAATAAATACCTGGAGGATTTTCCAAAGCAAGGACCAGGTTGCCACTTCATGGAGCTGGTGACTTATGGCCTTTCCACAAACCCATATGTGATTGTAAAAACAGAAGGTTGAACACATAGAGTGGTTTAGAAATTATTTTAATAATAAAATGGACATTCTATAAGAACATGATACTCGGTTCTACTGAAGACCATGGAAATTTTTATTTCTAGTGGCTGGAGATGGATATTACAGCTAAGCAAAATAATTTTACTACAAAACATATATGTTACAAAAAGAAAGAAAGGGGAAGGCTGTATAACCCAATCAAGCTGAGCTAATGAATCTGGCCTGGCATACCAGTCCAAGAGAGATACACACACAGACACACACAGACACACACACACACACACACACACACGTGAATGCATTACTTAATTCGAAAATTAAATTTAGAAATACTGATGGATATCTGTTGGCATGGAATTATGGGGCACTTTTTCACTCTATCTCATACATTTTTATTTATTTGAATGCTTTACATGATGCATGTATTATTTTGAAATCTGGAAAAATAGTAGAGATATAATGACTAAATACAAACTAGGGAGACAGACTATAGTAGAAAATAATCAAAATAGAAGATTTATCAAACCAGGTGTTGAGTTGCAAGGAAGAGAAATGACTCTGACTGACTAAAGCAGAAAAGAAATTTATTGGAAGGATACTGGGTTGTTTATAGAATCACCAGAAAGGGTGGAAGCAATGGGCTTGAAATGCAAGCAGCAACCCAACGGGGCTAGGTAGCAATAACTACAGACCCATCTGATGAGTCACCATTGTACCCACTGGCCCTGGTTCCCTCTGAGTCCTTTAGAGGAACAGGATGTCAGACTGGAAGTGTCAATGGAGGCACCAGAATATCACGGTTTTAGATGTTGGAATGAAATGCAAGGTAGATTACCAGGTAGAAAGGTCAAAGCAAATGACCCAGAACTGGGAACAGTGAGCACATTAAAGGGATGAGAGACTAGGATTGGGGAACAATCCTTGAAGAGAAACTTAGAAAGGCTTAGTGGAGTCCCACCATGCTCAAGGGAGAGGGAGTCAGAAGGGTTTGTAGGGGAGCTGCAGATGAACCCATAAAAAGGCCCACCTTTAGACACTGGCTGGACCCAAAGAGCAAAAGCCAGTTTATGACCGTAACCAGTTTGTTTAGAAATGTTGCATTCCTCTTACCTTTCCACATGGCCCCAACCCCAAAGGGAACCAAAACTGCAGCTAGTCCGTGGGGAGGATGTGATGGTGAGAGGAAGAAGACAGCTCACCCTCTTCACAGCCCTAACTGGGAGAGGGAGAATTTTTAACTTTGACTAAAAGATAAAAGTGTGGATTAATATACTGGGACTGTGTTTTGCAACTCAGTAACCATAGAACTTATTTGTGACAAAATAAGAGAAAGTCACTCAGAAACACTCTCATGAAGGAGGCTTAAAAGAGTGGACAAAAATAAAGTTGCTTTCAAGACCACCCATCACAATTCCAGTAAAGTGACAGCCACATAGAAACAGAACATTACTGATGCGGTCACTGAAATAATTAAAGTTGCCTCAGCTTCTTCGTGTCATCTGTACCAAAGTCCCAAACAGAACCACCTGATTGGCAGAGGGGGGCTCATGTTCCAGCTGCCATGGCTCATGTGGCCACAACACTCTACCTGGGGAACTCCCCAAGCTTAGCAAAAGGGTTCACAGGCAAAAACTGACCCATGTGCACTATAATGCAAGGCTTTGCATTCACTTCTGATGGGTACTGTACTCTGCTAAATGCAGGGCGCAGGGGTATACGGGAGACAGAAGACAGGAGTTCAAGAAGGGTAACACAGACCCTGCTCTCAATGAAGCAGCATTTCCCTACACTCCAACATAAAAGTATTTCACTTTTATCTAGAACCTTAGAGCTCAAACAACTCTTTCATGTCTATTTCATTTGCTCTTGAACACAATGCAGTGAGATAACTCTCCAGTGTCCCATGGGGTGACAAGCACATAGTTGGTATTCAGTAAATATTTGCTGAATGAATGAACAAGTAAAGGAATGAATGGGTGAGGAAGAATTAAATCCAGTGAAGTACATGCTTTACAGTTGGTCAGCAGAGTTCAGTACTGTCCAGTGGAACTTACAGTGATAAGATATTCTTTGTTTGTGCTGTGCAACATACTAGCTGCATATGGCTACTGAGTGCTTAAAATGTGGAGTTTAATTTAATTTAAATTTTAATAGCTACATGTGGCTAATGGCTATTGAACTGAACAGCACAGGTCCAGAGTTCAAATCCCAGCTCTGTGTTTATTTAGCTTATAACTTGAGCAAACTTCATAATTTATCTAAGTCTCAATTTCCAAAATGTAAAATGGAGAAAACAATGTTTCCCTACTCCACTAGTTGTGATCTTTAAAAGAGGCCTTATATATGAGGAGTGAAGTTCACTGGGTTATGAAGGGCAAAGCTCTTACCTGGTGGTAGGTCACTAAATGGAAGCCACCAATGGGATTATTGTGACTCACTAGCACTGCTGTTACTACTACTATAGCCGTGATGCCAAGATGCAGAGAGAAGCTAAAAAACCTGTTCAGGTCACACGGCTAATGCACATCAGAATGGGATTTGCATCTTCTGTATTCATTATAGCAGTGGCTTTCTAACTATCCAGTTAAACAAGGCTCCAAGACCCCATTACAAGCCCTAAGCGGTGTTCATGCACTGAAAAATGAGTCTTCCACATTTGTTTGCAAATAGTATTCAAATTCAGATGCCACTGAAATTAATAAAACATATATTTGTTTAAAATCAATACTGCATTTGTAGCTTTTTGTCATTATATAGATTCTCAACAAACAGCTGTGAAAAGTACAAACATTATTGAGGTCCTCAGAATCCTTTGAAATTGAAAAGGCATACTTTTCTCTTTGTTAATTACTCCTTGTTAAAATAGTGTGTGTGTATGTGTATATCAAGAGAAAATGGTGATGCAAGAAACTCCACAAACATGTATATATTTTAGGAATATTTGCTAGAAAAATGAATGGCAGTTTTTACCAAACGGAGTTTATTGAAAGTCAGTTAATAGGAAAGATCAAGGTGTAATTCCCTAAAGGATTCTTCAATAATCAGTAACTATAATAAATCAAGCTCTGGGTTTAGTTTTTAAAAAATGAATTGCACAAATTTGGAATAAGTAAAAATAATGCTTTAAAGCTAATTATGGGAAAGATTTGAGAGTTTTAGAATAGTGGTCCTGAATGGAGTGACTATGACCCAGAAGGCACATGAGGATCCACTGGAATGAGGAAATAATGACTACAACCACTGTATTTATTTTTTATTTTAAAAAAAGAAGTCAAGCTTCACTGATATTTAATGTATATAATTGGCATCTGTACATACATATATATATAATTTTAGTAAATATGTGTCTGGGGTGCGCATACAAAATTATTTTACTAAGAATATTGTACAATTAAAAATCTTTAGAAATGTTTGTGTCAGAAGATAAGCAGCTCATAACCTGCAGTATGATGTGATTATTTAAAATAAGACAAAATTTGAATTATCTTTGTTCTATTAGTTAGCTTTCCCCTTATGTAACAAACCACCCCAAAACACATTGGCTTACAATAACTACCCTTTTTAAAATTGTTCAGAATTGGCACAATGTCACTTGTACTGACAATCTACGAATAAGGGTTCTGAAGGGTAAGTCATATGAAGAAGGGTTGAAAGAACTGGGATAGGTTTGCTATGAAAAAAGAACATTAATAAGAAAAAGGAATATGTGTGTTAGACATTTCCTATCTTTATTTCTTACAGCTTAGTTTCTAATACAATTTATAGTGGCCAGAAAAATATTTTGAATGGACAATCCCTTGAAGCAACAGAAATTAAAGTACTTTTTTCTTTTCCCAAATTGATTTTATAATTAAAGAACTATACGATTTCAGCGAGTTCCATTTGGTAGAATGACACAGTCAGCTGACATGAAAATTACTAGAAATTCCCAGTGGAGATGTATATATTTCATACTTGTCCACTTTCCTCATTTTTATCAAGAAATAGGCTATTTCTTTCTCTTCTTTTTAAAAGGAAATCAATATGACCTTTGCTTCTTTTTCTTTTTCCCCCTAACTCAAATTCTACAATTGTAAATTCAAAACATGAACAGATTTGAAAACAGATTGTGAAGAAAAAGCTTTAGTACAAACAAAAGAAAGATGGAGTAAAATGCATGTCCATCGCTGCATGAGAAATGGTGTGACAAACGTGCGGTACCTCTCCACGGAGAATGGTAATGACTGAGAGCCTTGCTTGTCCACCTAAAAAGAGGATGTGAAATAAAATATATTTTAAAGAAAATCTACGCAAATGCAGTGTCCCTTCTGGGTATAGCTGGAACAGTGTTCTGTTTGAATAATTTTATACCTTCGCTTAGAACTAAAATTTCTGCAAAGTTATACCAAAATGCTATTAAAATATATACATGGTATAAGCAACGATTATATTATAAGATTTAGCATTAAATTTTAAGATCATCCAATATAATAAAATTTAATAATCAATAACCTTTACAATTTGGCTATAAGAAAATTTATTTCTTTTGCTTTTTAACAAACAAAAAATTAAGACTGCAATACAAACAAAAATGTCATTTCTTTGGGCAGCATTATTAGGAGAAAAATCAGAAATGACTACGTCCTTACCCTAAGAATTTTTTAGACAAGTAGTTAAAAAAAAAACTCAATCTGTATGTTCTTCCACTTTTCTAGGCCCAAAGTTATTTTTTGCTGAGTGGTACAAAATAGAAAACGGACATTTGCTTCTGGCACTGTGACCTTCTCTAGGCCCTGTCCATGTTACTCTGATACAACATATTTCTGGCACACACTTGTGATATAACCAGCAACCACTCTCCTTAAACACTGAACTTGACAGCAGGTGAAAGGGAAAAGAAAATTTTCTTTTGCATCAATAAAGAGTACTACACTATAAACACACTTCGTTCTTTGATAAGATAGATGATTTTTTAAAATTATTAATTCAGTTAGGTAATTGCTCAACACTTATTTTTTTCCAGCTGTACACATGGAAACATGTAATTTTTGTTCTGAAACCAATGCTCATAAATATTATAAACTACTTATAATTTTTAAAACGAAATCTATAGCTGATCCATATGTTTTCCAACTAAGACGCAGTATAAAACCTCTATGTTTTAAAATGCCATAACCTCCATACGTACCCACACATACATATACACATCGATGCAACTCCGCACTTACCCATTGATGACTTAACCTTTTAGCATGGATTGGTGAGGGGCAGGGGGAAAAGAAATGGGGAGAATTTTTTTTCAATAGGCATATTTACTAAACAGGACATTTTACTCAGTATTTTGTTTTAGTGTGTGGGGGGAATCGTAATTGCATTTAGACTTTATATGGCATGGGTTACTCAGTTCACAGCAGAAGCACCTGCAGCAAATTAATTTGTTGTAGCACATTAATTATCTCATAGCTTCTATTTAGGCTGCAGCTGTTGCTATTATGTTAATAATATTTTTTTATTACCACTGTATACAACAGGTTATGGCAATAATAGAAATATCTCTTTCTCTCTCTCTTTTTGGCTTCCCCCCCGTTGTTTCCATTTTTCTATGTCAGAAGGGGAGAATGAGAGAAATTTAGGCAAATTAAGCCCTAAAGCGCACTATAATTTTCTATTTCTGAACTGATTTGTAAGAGAATGGGTAACTGAAATTAGCAAAGAATCACCCCACACAAAGATGGCGCGTGCAGAATTTGTGAAAGCGAAAAAGAAGACGAAGGAGAAGCAAAGAGGGACGGAATACTGCAGTGCTAGGGTGGTGAGTGTTTGGATGGGGGCGGGGAAAATGCTGCAGTTTTCATGAAATAATAAGATGGGGGAAAAAAGGCATACAAAGAGTAGGTTTTTCATTGTTTGTAAAATATAAACACAGATGAATTCTGTCTTTGGTTTGTTCATGCTTTTCACTCTGCACAGCAGGGATGTTCTTAAGAAGTTGCCCTCTGCGAAATTTCACTAAATGGGAACCGTGGACCCTGCATGATGGGATTATAATCACACCAGCCACTCCTTTTACATAATTTTTTGTTTAAGATCCAGTAAGACTCCCTGTTTTTAATACATATAAAGCAATAGACATGTATATGTCGATAAACTGAGGGTTTGCGTCCCTATTGCCTAGTGCAAGCTAAAACAAAAAACCGGTGATATCACATCTACAAATCTCAATGGATTCAAAAACAATATGAAAATTTTTAGCTGACAAGAACATGTCTGCTGCCTGCAGTCCCTGCAATAGCTCACCATGTTGCCTACTAACCAAAAGATCAAAAATTATCGATTTCATGGCGCTGTGAGGTCTGGAAAGAAAAGCTACTTTAAAATCTGCATTGTTTAAGAAATGACTTAAAAGAAAAGAATCATTTTTTTCTGAACACTTTGGAAGGTGAAAATGGCTTGTTTTAATCTTATCCATGATTTACTATAATTCTATTATTTTTAGCAGCTGGAGTCCAGAAATGATTTTTTCGATGAATTTAGGATTTTGCCGCAGTATACATCTGCAGTCCCAGAATCCTCCGGTAAGTTAATCCTTCTTGCGATGGGAAACGCCTTTAACCTTCTTGTGAATGAAATATCTGCAACCATTTTGAAATTTTTAATGGAGGGGTGTGTGTGTGTGTGCACGTGCGTGTGTTGCGGGTGTGTGTCTCCGAAACATGATTTCTTAGAAATGCAGCGGTACTTGTCTGAGTTCTTAGAAACATTGAGAAACATATATACCTTTATGCTCTTTGAATATCACAGATGATGACTCCATTGCTTCTCCTTCATACTTTGTATGGTAGCCATTAAAATGTACTTCCTTAGTCTGGCAAACCAATGAAGGCCTCGAGAACACATAACTTCAAGCACGTAGGGTGTTCCTGACATAACTGAAGTGACCAGGCCATAGCAACCACCATGGCCATCGCCTCCCGCCACCTTCACCGCCCCTCCCTCCCTCTGCAGTATACATCAGCTGCAAGCTTTCCACAGTGGCTTTCCGCCGAACTTGCCCAGTGGGTTCCTAGATTACTTCTGTGTGCGAGAATAGCCAACCATGTAGTCTGACAAGAGGTATTTACAACTACTTAGCCTGTTCAGCTGGAAAGAAATCAAAAGATAACACTGAACCCTGAGATGATGTATTACAAATCAAAAGTCCCAATCCATAAATAGCCCACCTGATGAACTGCTAAATGAAAAGCTGATCCTGACTGTTGTCCAGTGTTTTCACATCGTCCTAAGAAATATTTTTAACAAGCCTTCTTGGAGAGTTGGGATTATTTTTAAATGCATGGAATATTATTCTTACCTTTCTGCTGGGAAGGGAGCCTTCCGAGGGGATTCGGATGTAGAGTCCAAGTGAGACCACGCCCTACTTTCACAGCTTGTTTTCTACCGTTTCTGCTTCTTTTTAAATAGGGTTGATTAACAGTTACAATTTTACATTAATTTAAGAGACTTAATCAAATGGAGCCAGTCATCCATTTCCCTCTCTCTAAGGGAAGCTCATTGTCTTAGGTGCTCAATAAATGTTTAATTAATGGATTTGATAGAGTTAAGTATCCTAAAAGTGAACGAACCGTCTTTACAATGCTGGCATATTTCTGTGATTCATATTCCTGTCTAAAGTGTGAAATAATCTGGGCTTTTTTTTTTTTCTCTTAAAGGTAATCAAAAGCCTCTGTTTTAGCGAAGGGATGCCTTACATTCAGGTTCGATCTACCACTGCTTTATATGCCAGTGGCCTGATAGCGTGAAAAGAAATATCTTCTCTTTTAAACTAGCTGGAGACACTTTTGTTTCTAAGAACACAGCCTAAAAATTAGAACCCACTTGTCTGTCGCCATTTTATAAAACTAATTTATGTCAAACCCAGGGTGACTGGCTCTAGAAGGAAAAGGCATAAAACAGATAACCAACTGTTTTTATGAAATGTATTGTCCAAGGTCAATTCAAAAAAATTATTTAACAAAATTACTTATTTTACCAAACTCAGGTATTTTGATAATGTATCTTTCTTTGATCGAATGATAGTGTTTGTCTTCATTTCATAGAAGTTATTCATCTCATATTTTTGGTGAGATAACTAGAACAATTTCTGCTTTATGAAACATGCAGATAAAAATTGGGAGCAATGTTAAATTTAACTAACTTGCTTTAATGCTAGTCAACCAGTAATTCTTCAGTACACTTAATATGATGGGATAAACAGCATGCTGCATTGTTGCAAATTTTACATTTTCTTTAATAAAATGTATTTGTTTACAGTGTCAGTAGGGATTAAAAATCATAATTCTAAATTTAAAGTATTTAAATTATAGAAAAATGATTCCATTATTTTGGTAATGGAACAGAGAAATACAAATATAGAAATGTTTTTATCCTTTAGATCTTCTAATGGTGCAGATATTTCTTAACCAATTTCAAGAGTGCCTTATTCAACAACAAAAAACCTGCACATAGAAAAAGCAAACATGTTTTTTTAAAAAAGCCCTGTAAAAGTGGTTAATCTGTCGTCTGATTTTTAATGTATGACTTTAATCAACTGTATATTCCTTAATTCTGCAAATGACAATTAAAATTAGGAATCAGTACCTGAAAATGCCATTTATACTTTTGAGTTTATATTAGAAACACGGTTTTGATGAAATACCTTTTTCGGTTCAATCTTTTTGAATTGTGACCACAACCAATAGCTATACTTAGTTCTACAGAATTAGTAGGAAAGATACAAATGAGAAGGTCTTTCTAGACAATGGATCTCACTGAACATCATCATCCTAGTGTGTAGACTTTTTCCACTGCAGTGGCCCACATGTGCTATGGTGACAGACGGCAGTTGGCATTACCACTTACATAGTAAAATATCTTTAAGACAAAAATAAAAGTTATTTAAAGAATATGCTGGCCCTGAAACATGAGCTATGCCTTAAACTACATATCCTACCTCCATGAGTGAATGAATAAGTGGGTTTTCTGCCTGCATCTATGTGTTAAGACCTATTGTTTGCTTGTATTAATTGTAGTCCTGGGATAAAAGCACAGAGGTAACTTTCACTGTTGCTTTTTGTACTCTCTCCAATGTTTTGGAGGAAAAATAAGCACAAACAATAGCCTAGAGAAAGTGAATCGATCATAATTGTTGCAGCTTTGACAAACGTCAATTTTGCTGGATTACAATGGGAAACATTTTTCAGTCTGTTGAAATGAATTACAAAACGTTTTTAAATAGAAAATTAGTTAAAAAAATTAGAGGCTGCCTAATCGATAGCTTTCTCCATAAACATACCTGGATTTCACAAATAAGTAATACCGTAAAAATCCTCTTCTCCAAAGAAAAATCCCCACAAATAAATCTATTGATACCTAGTGACAAGTGGAACCAGATAAAAATGGAATCTATAAGAATTAACCTAATTGACAGCGCTCTGGAGCTAATCCATTTCCATTAGTTATTTGTTCACAGTAGGTACTCAAAAGGACTTGTTGAATTGCGGGCTTGGCGCCCATTCTACGGAGAGTTCACAGCCTTCGTGAGTGGGGACAGAAGGCGGCTCGGCCCGGTGATTCAGGTCGAAATTCAAGCTGAACAGCCTGCTGAGAGGTGGGATCCACCATCCGGACAGTGGGGGGCTTTGGGGGTGCTGTGAGACTGGGCTGCGACCCAGGTCCAGCAGGGAGTGTGCGACACATACCGCAAGGTCGGCGAGGCCCCCTAACCCGCGCCCGGCCGGGAACCCGCAGACCGGCGACGGGGCAGCGGCGGCGCCCAGGAGCGCCCCAAGACGGGCGGGCGCTGACCCCGAGCCCCTGCCGCCACCCTGGCCCCGAACTTCCGCCCTCCCAGGACCTGTCCTGTCCGCCCCGATAGGTCCCCGAAGGCCGGGGCCGAGATGCCACCTTCCGCAGGCCGCGGGAAAGGCGCGCCGAGTCCTGCAGCTGCTCTCCGGGTTCGGGAAACGCGCGGGGCGGGGGCGTCGGGCTTGGGACATGATAGGATACCGGGGCCACCTTCCCCAACCCAGGCCGCGGGGGCCCGGCCTTCCCGATGCAGACCACAGCGCCCTCACGGGCTGCCCTCAGGACCCGCGCAGCGGGCAGCCGGCAGCCGTCACCCCGGGGAGCGTCCGTGGGGTGCCCAGGAACCCCACCCCGGCCCGGGGCGCTCAGACGGCAGCAAACTGCTGGGCGGCGCGGGGACTACTTTCACCGCCCTCTCGCGCCCCGCCCCTTGTCCTCGCGCGGCGGAACGCTCCGCGCTGCGCCGGCGGCGGCAGGATACAGCGGCTTCAGCGCGACTTATAAGAGCTCCTTGTGCGGCGCCATTTTAAGCTTCTCGGTCTGTGGCAGCCGCGTTGGCCCGGCCCCGGGAGCGGAGAGCGAGGGGAGGCGGAGACGGAGGAAGGTCCGAGGAGCAGCTTCAGTCCCCGCCGAGCCGCCACCGCAGGTCGAGGACGGTCGGACTCCCGCGGCGGGAGGAGCCTGTTCCCCTGAGGTGCTTGGGCGCTCCTTTCCTTATTCTTCCGGGGCTGCTCCCGCTTCCTCTCGGAGCCAAACTTCGTAGCAGGCGCGCGGTCCGGGCGGCGGGCTGGGAGCCGGGCTGGGCGCAGCCGGGAGTCCTGGGGTTGGGAGCGGGGAGCTCAGGTGGGGGACGGCGGGGGCCGGCCGCGCCCGGGGCGCGGAGGGCGGCGGCCGGGCCCGGGTTCCGGTCGCGCTGCCTCTCTGGGGCCCCGGGGGCATCGCTTGCGGGGAGGGGGCGCCGCGGGGGCGCGTCCAGGAGCCCGGATGGCAGGCGGGGGTGGGGGTGGGGGTCTGTGGTTTCCGTCCGGGGCTCTGGCCTTGGCCGAGTTTGGGGGAGGGACCCTGTGCCTCGGGATGCGCCGGGCCCGGGGTGGGGGGCGGGGTGGGGACGGGGGGCTCCGCCTTCTCAGCTCCTGCGGCGAGTTGGGGTTCGGGCGCTGAGGCAGAGAAGCCACCCTAAGTCCCATCAGTCCTGGGGATCGGACCAGTGGACTTTCTCTTAAGATTTCCTCTTTCATTCTTAAGAATAGAAGTGTTATTATTATTTTTTTTTTAATGCTCTGGCTATGTGAGTTTGAATCGAAGCAACTTTAAACCTTAGAGCAACTAAACTCTTAGTGCAGCCGGTGCGATGCGTCAGTAGGGTGTGCACATAAAAAAATCCATGTCTTGCACCTATATTTTAGCGTACTGTGCAGGTGAGTGAAAGCAGTGGGTAATGTACTGGGAGTCACGGATTTATGGTAGTGGGTATGAGACCCTGGTGAAATAAGGGGGTGGAGAAAGGCGAAGGTGATGGCTTACTGTTTCTTACCAAGTGAACTGCAGGATTCAGCCTCTGACTCAGACCGCTTCGAGAATTTTATTCGTAGAAATAATTTAAATTTATTCAAATGGTTTGATGGCAGCTAAAATTGAATTTTAGAGCACGTTTTCTTTTCAGCGGAGTGAATTTTTCCTTCGCTCCAGAACTGGCCAAATGGAATTCAAGCATTGCAACTTCTTTCAGTGTTTTGTCTGGAGAGAGGACTTTGAACCGAGACTTTTCGAAGTTAAATTCCTATAGCCTGCTTCTGAATCTGCCAAGCTTGAAAGCTTTGGCAGTTGGGTGTAGTTGTTGCCTTCGTTCTCTTCCCTTTTGGAGGGAGCATTGTCTCATACTTTGTATCTTCCAGACATCTGTGGTCTTCCCCCCTTCCCGGCCCCCCACCCCTCGAGTTTGTGAGTGGTGAATGAAGAAAGACTAGGCTGCTGGTATGCAGAGGTCGGCAAAAGGAAATCGAGGAGTGGTTTTAGTGAAATGAGAGCTTTGTATGATGAATAATGGTGGCTTAGGCTAGACATCAACTTGAAGAGACGGCAGCATTTCCTTTCATAAAGTCTAGGCTAATGTTTTTCAGATCGCTAAGTTGTAGTTTGTCTGGAATTTAGGAAGCCATTTCAGTATTTGTCACTTGGTGAACGAACATTCAATACCTTCAGATGTCTTCGTGTTGACTTGTATTCATCCTAAGAAATATTAAATATAGTCTCAAGTGTTATTTATGTTATACTGCTGGTTTATTCTCTGCTTAAATTATTGACATAATAATAAATTTCTACTTTGGAGGCTTTTCGTTTGAACTAAGGCTGTGCGGCATTTATTTTACTTTTATATTTAAATCTTTAAAAAATCTGTGATTTAAAAAAAAAGTACCCTTAAGGGTTTGAGAATGTCCTTTCACACCAGACAAAATTTGGCTAATTTGCGCCCAATATTCATTACTTTGACCTAACCTTTGTTCTGAAGGCCGTGTACAAGGACAAGGCCCTGAGATTATTGCAACAGTAACTTGAAAAACTTTCAGAAGTCTATTCTGTAGGATTAAAGGAATGCTGAGACTATTCAAGTTTGAAGTCCTGGGGGTGGGGAAAAATTAAAAACCTGTGCTAGAAAGCTTAGTATAGCATGTAACTTTAGAGTCCTGTGGAGTCCTGAGTCTCCCACAGACCAGAACAGTCATTTAAAAGTTTTCAGGAAAAACCAACTTAAAAAAAAATAAGGTGGCTAATTAAAAAAAATGAAGCATTTAACAGTGTTCATGTTTCAGAGTATCGAAGAGGGGTTTTTTAAACTGTTATCTGATTATTTCCTTTACCAACATGATATAGAAAAGTGTATTTCCAACATTAAAATATATCAGACTGAGCTTACTGTTCCTGTTAATGACTGGAATAAAAATTGGCATAAATGAGTGTCTGTATGCTTGTTTTAATAACACCACCACCAAGATAGAAAACGAGGAGGCAAGTTTCTCCAAGGGTATTTTGAAATGTGTTAGCAAAACTATTGCAGATACTCTTTTTTGTTATAGGGTGAGGTGGGGAGAGGCGCATGCTAAGTATTGTTGAAACTAGGGATGTAGAGAATTAAAAGTTTGAATATAATTATTTTGTAGTTATAAGTAGCAGTGAAATTAAATCTGTTGCAATAGACTATAGAAGTATATTTAGCCAAATGAAACTTCAGTGTTATTGAAATGAAATAACACATCTGTCCTGTTACAAGATTATTTTTATTTCTCTTGTGGTTTCCTAGCTGCTGATAATCAATAATTGTAGATGAGTAGGTGGTTAAGTTTTAAGTTTGTGCTTTGAGCTTAGTCGGAAGCATGCTTGACTGCCAACCCGGGGCACAAAGGATGAAGGCTTTTAGAACTGGACAAACTTCTAACAAAAGGTATTTGCAACTCTTTTGTAGTGTGTCATGTTGATTTGTGACATTGTTTTTGAAAATATGTGTTAACTTAGTTTTCTTGTAGCCCTCTTTTTATTGGAACTGTGGTATCTATTGTTGAAACTGCTTGACTGAGAACATTTTTATCCCATAAAAGTAAATAGTAAACATAGCCCAGGAGCTGCTTCTGGTTTGTCAATCGTATGTAGCCGTTGCCTCCTTGTACCCTCATTGAGAAGATACTGATTTGCAGATTCAGTTGCCCTTCTTTAACGGACTATTTATGTAATATTGCAGTTGTGATTGTGATAGGTAAGTGGGCCAATCGGTTAAAATAAATGCATACTTCTCAGGTTTCACAAAAGGAAAATAATATGATTTGTGTTGATCTAAATGAGTAGGAGTTAATGCCTATGGTTTTTCATCACTTAA
The DNA here is from genome assembly GCF_028878055.3 of Symphalangus syndactylus. Lineage (NCBI taxonomy): Eukaryota > Metazoa > Chordata > Mammalia > Primates > Hylobatidae > Symphalangus > Symphalangus syndactylus. The sequence continues at coordinate 119,694,303 of NC_072423.2, read as the reverse complement.
ATTCAGGGGAAAGTTCTTTATTTCCTCTGTTTACTTAAGAATGCTGCTTTTGTGTTTCATGCAAGACTGAGCTTGACTCAGTTTGAAACCTAGGCTCATCTGTTGAGGCCTGAACCCTGCTGTCCTTGAAATATGCATATAATTTGCTTCCTCCCTAAGGAAAAAGAAGCACTTGAAAGATAAAGTCAATCACATTAGGAACCCATTTTTAGGGTTTAGCCACTTTATTTTTTTAACTTATGGGCATCTCTTCTGTTAAGAGACATTCCCCACTCTCAAAGTTTCCCTCAAGCCTGAAGCAGCAGAGTGAGTAGTGTTGGAGCATGTTTTCATTGCATGCTTGTGTCATGTTGAGTGCCCTCCAGTGGATATAGTATGCTGCTTGTGATTTTTTTTTTTTAATTCCAAACAAGTTTATGTGGGATATATTTATGAATAGTTCTGATGAGGGAGAATCAGCTAAGAAACCTTTGATTTCTAAAATAATTCATATCATTACTGCTAATTAAAATATAGGCTTGAGAAAATGTCTTCTCAGCCAATATTTGCAGTGGAAAAGTTGGGAGGTTTTTTAAGGTCACTTTGAATAGGCAATTCTGCTTAAATATATCATAATGATAAACCAGAATCTCAGTATAGTACTTTAGGAGGTAAAAGATCATAATGTTCATTTATATTGATGAATTACAGCAACTGAAATTCTCAGAAAAAATTAATGAAAATGCGAATTGTCAATTTGTCTAAAATCAGTCACAGAGTAAAATGTAAGTGCTCAACTTGATTATATTAGGAAATGGATAGAAATAAGGGTAATTGAGCCAGTGTATGTGACCTAAAATATAATGCCCTTAGTGACCATAGGGTTGGTCTCATTTGTACATAGTGGTGGGCCATGATGAATTTTAAGTGTTTTGCCCTTTGAATTTTTCCTTAAAGGGCTTTCTCTAGGCTCCTATGTTAAAGTTCATGGTTTTTCTGTTAGTAATATTATTTTCTGAAAATCCATGTTTCAAATCAGAATCTAATTAGCAACAGGAGTGAAGCTTATTCTAAATTAGGTTTTGGAAGTTAAACGGTCAGCATATGGAAATTTTTCAGGGTTTAGATTTTTAAAAATTTGTTTTTCAGAATATGTTGCTGGAATGAAAACGTTAGCGTAGGGAGGGAAAATGACAGTTATCAGTGATTGCTTTACTTTGCCTATGGAATTCAGTGTAATTTTGTGGAAACATTGGTATATGATTTTTTACTACTTAAGAAATGTATTATTGCTATATTTAGGGGTTTTTGGTTTTTTGTTTTTTTTTTTTAAAGGCAAGAATGCCTCAAGTGCTTTATGTGAATGATTATTTCAGGATGGATTAAATATTCCTCTATCAAGGACCGTACTTGTAAATCAGTGATTTCCAAGTTGGTGCTTAGTATTTCCAGCATTTACTGTCTATAAGCTTCTGTTCTGATTTTTCAAGTTTTCTGAGAAATGAGAGTAGGCTTAAAAGTTCTTTGAAAAATTATGTACATACAACTTACTGAAAAAAATTGCTACAGGGGACTTAATTTGTCTCTTGAAATGGGCTACTTGCCTTCATTAATGTAGCATACTACAATTTGATGTTCAAGATACGTTACTAAGAATAAGATCGCTTTCAGAAGCCTTACATAGGATTGGTCTTACTACATTGTAGTGGGAATGGCTACTCAAATGTCTCCAGGGCCAGTTAGGTATTGGGTAAATGGGACCATGCAGACTATTAAAAACTGAAGTGCACATGAAGCAGCCAGTCATAAGCAGCTCCAGCCACTGTGTGGGAATACAGTTTATGTTGCCAGATCATCTGATTTCTTTCCCCTAAGTGGGAAATCCAGATCAATGTACATCTCTTGATTTGCAAGTGTCGGTGAACAAAATTTATATTTTAAGATGCTGTATTCAGCACAAATTAAATACGCTTATTTGCTGAATGCTGCCAGTTTGTCCCTCTGCGGTAGTACCATTTGAAGTACAGTGTTTTCATAATGATGATTCTGTGAAATGACTGGTTCTGTGAATGTACATAATTTAGCAGATAACATTGTTAAATTATTAGGTTTGTATTTATTTAGGCACTTGGGAAATGCCTTGTGTCAATTGATTATAGATTAGGAACTTAAAAGCAAGATTTATATTATCAACTTATTTGTGAAGACTGGGAAACCCACATTTTTAAAGTTAGGAATTAAGATGGCCAAGTTCAAGGAAAAAGGGGAGAAGTAACTTTCTTATTACTCGACCATCTTAAATAGAGTTCTTTAAGTGTATTTTTAAGAGGTCTCAAAACTTAATCTGAAGGGACTTAAAATGCTGGACAAATTCTGTGTATAAAACTCATGTCAGCCCCCAATTTTGCTGGTCTTTAAATCATGTCCTTTTTACCAGAAGTTTGCATTTCTAAGCTAAACTATTATTGTTAGACTAGATCCAAAACTTAAAAAGTTTAGGTAATTAAAAATTAATTGAATATGTTTTACTTAAATTAATGGCAAATGGCTTTTTGGCCAGTTTAAGTTTATGTAGGCAGTTAAATCGATTTTGGTTAAATCTTTTGCTGCTAACAAGGTATTTCCAGAATTTGAAAAGTGGGGTGGCCGGGTATGGTGACTCACGCCTGTAATCCCAGCACTTTGGGAGGCTGGGGAGGGCAGATCACCTGAGGTCAGGAGTTCGAGATTAGCCTGGCTGATGTGGTGAATACAAAAATTAGCCAGGCATGGTGGCAGGTGCCTGTGATCCCAGTTGCTTGGAAGGCTGAAGCATGAGAATTGCTTGAACCTGGGAAGCGGAAGTTGCAGTGAGCTGAGATCATGCCACTGCACTCCAGCCGGGGCAACAGAGTGAGACTCCATCTCAAGAAAGAAAAGTGGGGTGTTTAGTCTTCAAACTCCGTGTTTAAGTGACTGGACTGAAAATGTAAATCATAGGCCGGTGTTGGTTTAAAAAGCATCATCTGAAAATAATGCTATAGTCTGCAATTATTTTTATTACGATATGATGGTGTAAAATACAAGCAGATCAGTGAACCGTTCATGAAACATTAATCCTAAAGGCATCTCACCCCCGGTCTATCCCACAATCCATGAGACTTCGTGGAACCACTGTAAAGCTTCTTTTGTAATATCCCAGAAGTTTCCTACCTCTGGTATCTTTTGAACTTGTTGAAAAGGCTTTCCCCCCACTCTTTATGATGGTTTGAAGAATGTGAACATCTGAATGATGCTGGGCTGAAACTGCTTCATAACACTTCCATTTTCTCCCCTATTTATTTCCATCTTTTAATTTTTTCACTAATATCCCCACGGTTTTACTTCTGTTTTAGTAATTCACATGTTGCTGGACTAATACTTTCTTTTTATCTGACTTGTAACAGATATGTTAAACCGTTTAAAACTTGGGGGGTATTTTTAACCTACTTTAAGTTATTTCAAGTTAATCAGTCTACATGGCATATAAACCTTATGATTAATAAATCTTAAATGCTGGTAGCTGAGTTGGAAGCCAGAGATGTACAAAAAAGCTGAAGGGTTAGGTTTAGTGTGATAAGCTTCTCTTACAGGGTTTTGTAATAGCAGAAATAGATATATGCATGTGTATGTGCATATATATAGCATACCTTATTGGACGTCCATATAAAAATGTGTAAGAAGTTAAATTTACTGCACAATTTCTTGGGAGTGCAATTTGAAGATGATCTTAAGTGGTGATAGTAGTTTGCTACACTGAGGGATAGTTGTTGCAAACTGCTCCCAATTTTCCTTTACTGTGAAGTAAACTGAACAGCTGTAATAGGGATTAGGAACTGTATTCCCTCTCTTTCTTTTTTAAGTATAATTAAGTGGTTTGGGGGTAAGGGTGTAGGAAGTGAGTGTCTTTGAAGTTTTGCATATACTACATGAATGCCACATGTATAAGGGAGGAACAAGGGATTCTTGGAAATATTTTTCAATCCAAGTAACTTTGGAGGCTTCCAAGTGGAGTTCCATTCCCCTGTGTAGAAAAGTGCTGAGGTAGACCCTTAAATTCCTTTCTGAGCCATTGAAAGAATGTCCTCAAACTTCGCTTATGCTTTATAGGTCACTTAGATACAAAAGTTACAAACTGAATGCTATTTAGGAAACATAATACACTGACATAGCGCTCTTTAAATAGATTATAAATTTAGTATATGAATTTTCTGGCATTTTGCTGAATTTTATTGTTTAGTTTAAAAGCCCAACTATCTTGTTACTTTGTATATCATAGTTGTCCTCCGCTGATCACTGTTTCCTGCTTAATTGTGCTGTCATTTTTCCTGGGTCCTGATTCAGAGTGTCAGCATTCTGTTCCCCATAGAATAAGAAATAAGAGGCTAGAAAGTTTAGAGATGAGATATCTAGGAATGCCAGAAGATCGGGGTCACCGTTGAGGCAGAGTAATTAATTATGGTTAAAATGGTGTTGCTGATAAGTGGGTGCTGGGAAATATTAAAATTTGGTTTTTTAGAAGAATACTTACCTCTCATGCTTGAAGAGCACCCTCATTATATGCTAAAGGGCCTCAGGTTTTTCCTTATTGCCATTATGCCGCAGATTCTATTACATTTGTCTGAAAAGATCTAAGACAGAAGGGCTGTTTAATACCTTCCCTTTTCTCCTGAACTTCCCCTCTCCTCTCCCCCATCAGGAGCTAAGTAGGAACCCCTTCACCTTGTTACCATCAAATTTCATCAATGGTCTGTCTTTACAATGAAGGAAGTAGTACTGCATTCTGGGCAGAGGCCAATCCTGAGGCATGCTTTTTCAAGGACATTGTTACTTTAGTTACACTGGCTCTTCTGTGTTAACTCTCATCCTCCAGATTCTAATCCTGTTGCTTTTTTTGGTCCCCATCACCCACCTTTCATCATCTGAAATCCATTCATTGTAACTTCTGGAACTCAGTCGTTAGAAAATCCTTTATATTCTCAATCTGTTGTGAATGTTCGTTTCTTTCTTATTCCAGCTGTAACCTAGCCTTCTCCCCAAGAATGCTACTTCCCTTGCAGCTCTCTCAAGTGGTGAATTTTTCCCTTCTTGCACACCTTATAACACTGAACTAGGAAGTGTGTGGACTAAATGTCTGCTTTTGTTCCTTATTGTCACTTCTTGACCTTTATTTTCCAAAACTTCAAGCTTTGACTTTAATGTGATCAAATTATACCACCCACTGCTCGTCTTTATTTCAAGCACCTGCAAACCTTCCTGGGTCATTCACATCCTTCCTTGTTCACTTTATTAGCTCTTGGCTCATTGTCACTGTCTCTTATTTCTGTCATAATTCTTGGTGACATCAGTATCCATGTAGAGCAATACTAGTGAAGATGTGGTCTGGTAACTGTTACCTGTATGAATTAAGATAAGGAGTTATGCCAGAATATAAGTCACCTGTGTCACTAAGTTTACTGTTTAGCTTACTTTTTTTGTAGCAAGATTTTGATGAAGGACGCAGTATGTTGATTTACAATCTGGTACAAACTTTGATGTAGAAGATGCTTCCAGTATCCTGGTCTCTTAGTTCCTTGATTTCTTCTCCTCCAGTGATCTTATTTGCTACCCTAACTCAACTACACATTCCCATTGTCATATCCTAGAATATTTTATCTTTTATCAGTAACTCTGCTCCCTTCCCCCAATCTCATTTCAAACATCCCACTTTCTAATTCCTCTAGTAAATACGTCAGCTCCAACAGCCTATCAATCCCATTGGGACCTACAGTTTATCTATCCAAGCTTTTCCCTGTTCCTCACCCTCACTTCTATACAGCTGAAGTTTCATACTGAATTATAATCACTTTCTCATATACACGTTTAACAATCTTGTCCCTCCCTAGCTTCATGCCCAGTGATCTCTTGTATCTATGACCATGTCCTTTATCTTCTCCTTTGTCACTGGATGAACTGTAGCCTTCCAAGATAAGGCCACCCAGTTCATTTGTACAGCAGATTCCATCCCTTCTTGCTCTCAAGAATATTACTGTGGTATCTCTCTCTTCTTCTATCAGTGGTTTTTCCCACTCTACTGGCTCTTTCCATGAGCAAACATGGTATTATCCCATTATAAAAAATTTTTTTCTCCCTGTCTCTCCCTTCACTCACCACCTCAGTCTCTGCTTCTCTTTCCAGCAAAATAACCTTGAAAAATTGCTTTATGTACTCTCGTTTTCTTTTGAACCCCTACCAGTGACCACCACGTTATAAATTTGTAGTTGTCATCTCACTTAATCTGTTAGTAGTATTTGGCACCATTGCTACAGTTGCTTGAAAGGCCTTTTCATTGGTTTCCAGGCCACCATGTCTGTTAGCAGGTTTTCCTCTTACTTCACTAGCATTTCTTTGTTTTTTCTGTTACCTTTCTGACCTCTGTTGGAGTGGCTGAAGGTTTAGTCCTTGAATCTCTCCTTTTTTGTTGTGCATATTTACTCCAGTATCATAGCTTTATACAGATGGTATTTACATCTATTTGCTAATGATTTCCAAGTTGATATCCTTAAACTGATATCCAGCTATTTTTTGTTCAGCGTTTTGGATGTCTAAGAAGCTCCTCAAACTTAATATATATCTAAAACTGATCTCCCGGTTTTCCCCAGAGCTGCATCTTAGTCTTTTCCGAAATGCAATTCTGTCTTTCTGGTTACCTAGCTTAAAACCTTGCAGTTCTTGACTCATCTTTCTCTCATACCCCGTATCTAAATTCTCTCTGCAAACCTTGTCTGTTCTCCCTTCAAAATAAAGTCATGTGTCATTTTATGATGGGGATACATTCTGAGAAGTGCATCATTAGGAGATAATCATGGTTGTGTGAACATCAGAGTATACATAGACAAACCTAGATGGTATAGCCCACTACACATCTAGGCTATATGGTGTGGCCAATTACTATAATGAATACTGTAGGTAATTGTAACATAAAGGTAGGTACTTTTATCTAAACATATTGAAACATAGAAAAAGTACAGTAAAAATATGGTATCAAAAATAAAAAATGGTACAATTGTATAAGGCATTTGTGATGAATGGAGCTTGCAGGATACGTTGCTCTGGGTGAGTCAGCGAGTGACGAGTGAGGGAATGTGAAAGACCTAGGACATTACTGTACACTACTGTAGACTTTATAAACACTGTACACTTGGGCTACACTACTTTTTTTTAAGGTTTTAAAAGACTTTTTTCAATAATAAACCTTAAATTACTGTCACTTTTTTACTTTATGAATTCTTAATTTTTTAAACGTTTTGACTCTTGTAATAACACATAGCTTAAAACACACATTGTACAGCTGTACAAAAAATTTTCTTTATATCTTTATAAGCTTTTTTATATTTTTAAAATTACTTTTTACCTTTTAGCTTTTTTGTTAAAAAGCTAAGACATGGGCCGGGCACGGTGGCTTACGCCTGTAATCCCAGCACTTTGGGAGGCTGAGGCGGGCGGATCACGAGGTCAGGAGATAGAGACCATCCTGGCTAACACGGTGAAACCCCGTCTCTACTAAAAATACAAAAAATTAGCCGGGTGTGGTGGTGGGCGCCTGTAGTCCGAGCTACTCGGGAGGCTGAGGCAGGAGAATGGCGTGAACCCAGGAGGTGGAGTTTGCAGTGAGCGGAGATAGCACCACTGCACTCCAGTCTGGGCGACAGAGCGAAACTCCGTCCCAAAAACGAACAAAAAACTAAGACATGAACACGTTAGCCTAGGCCTACAGAGATCAGGATCATCAGTATCACTGTATTTCACCTCCACATCTTGTCCTTCTGGAATGTCTTCAGAGGCAGTAAACATAAATGGAGCTGCCACCTCCTGTGATAACAGTGCCTTCTGGAATACCTCTTGAAGGACCTACCTGTGGCTGTTTTATAGTTAACTTTTTTTTTTCTTAAAGAAGTAACAGAAGGAGTGCACTCTAATGATAAAAAGTATAGTAAGTACATAAACCTGTAACAATCATTATCATTATCAAGTATCGTGTACCGGACATAACTGTATATGCTATACTTTTTTTGAGATGGCATCTCACTCTGTCACCCAGGCTGGAGTGCAGTGGCACGATCATAGCTCACTATAACCTCAGACTCCTGGGCTCAGGTGATCCTCCTACCTCAGCCTCCTGAGTAGCTGGGACTACACCAGGCACCCCACCATGCCTGGCTAATTAAAAAAAAAAATTTTGTAGAGACAGGGTCTCACTCTGTTGCCAGGGCTGGTCTTGAATTCCTGGCATCAAGTAATCCTCCCACTTTGGCCTCGCAAAGTGCTAGGATTACAGGCAAGAGCCACCATGTGTGGCCCACTGTACTTCTATACAGCTGAAGCACAGTAAACCTATTGTGGATTCATTTACACCAGCGTCACCACAAACACCATGAGTAGAACATTGTGCTGCGATGTTATGATGGCTACAACATCACTAGGTGATAGGAATTTTTCAGCTCCATTATAATGTTATGAGACCACTGTTGCATGTGCAGTTCATCATCAACTGAAATGTCCTTATGTGATGCATGTCTGCATATCCAAAAATATTAATCATTTCTCACTGAAGCCATGCCATGCCATCTTTTGCCTGTATTATTATTATTCAGCTTTTATTTTAGATTCAGGGTGTACATGTGCCGGTTTGTTAGAAGAGTATATTGTATGATGCTGAAGTTTGGGATACAGTTGAACCAGTCACCCAGGTAATGAGCATAGTACTCAATATAACTTTCTACCATTACTCCTCCTTCCCTCCCTGTTCTTGCCTCTGTCTGTTGTATCTTTATGTCCATGTGTACCAAATGTTTAGCTCATTCTTGTAAGTGAGAACATGTGGCATTTGATTTTCTGTTTCTGTGCTAATTTGCTTACAATAAATAGTCTCCAGCTGCATCCACATTGCTACAAAGGACATGATTTTGTTCTTTTTTATAGGCTGCGTCATATTCCATGGTGTATAGATACCACATTTTCTTTATCCAGTCTACCGTTCATGGGCATTTGGGTTGATTCTATCTTTGCTATTATGGATGGCTTTTGCCTATATTATTGGAAAGGCCTTCTAACTGGTGTCCCTGCTTATACCTTTTTCCCCCTTAAATATGTTTTCAACATGGTAGCCAGAGTAACCCTTTTTATAACGATAAATCATGTAACTTTTTTGTTCAGAAACTTCCAGGGCTTACCATTTCATTCAGTAAAAGCTCAAGCTCCTGTGTAGTCAGACCATATCCTTCATCACCTGTTACTTTTCTCCTCTCACTCTTCATTTCAGCCTTTTTGTTTTTCCTTAAACTGATGAAGCCTTCATGGCTGATGTCAGATATTTTGCCCATTGAGATCTTCCTCGTTGACTCAGTTGCACTTGGTCATATTATTTTCATTTGTTTGGGGTATCTAATCATAATCTGAAAGTTGGCTACTTATTTTTCCCCCTTTGAGGGTCCTTGTCCTGTTTTTGTATCCCTTATAGCCAGACAGTATCTGGAACTTACAGGTGTTCAATAAAGTTTTGTTGAATGAATATTCTGGAATCACCCAACCTTTTTTTTCCCCTCCACTTATTTTTCTTCTCCCTTTCATGTCCTGAAAGATGTCCTGTGTATATGGTTCCACTTATCACTCTCATCCCAGTTTGTGATTTACTATTCCATTGTATTACTATTATTAATACAATTCCAATTAACTTGCTTTTGCTGACTTCACCACTGGACCTACATGTTGGCCAAATGGATACTTTATAATTTTAGTCTTGATGGACCCCTGCATTTGGCACATTTCTTACCTCTAGCACAGCACTGTCCAGTAATCTACACTTTCTGAGACAGTGGAAATGTTCGGTATCTGTGCTGTTCAGTTGGTAGCAACCAGCTACATGTGCCTATTAAACACTTGAAATGTGGCTGTGTGACTAGTGGCAATTGTGTTGGAGAGTAGTTTTAGAAACTGCTGTTTGTCTTACATGGCACTAGATTTAGTATCACAATCTAATTGTGCAAGCCAGATAGGTAGGAGTCATCTTTATTCCTGTTATTTAATTTTTCTCATCTACTATATCCAGTTCATCACATCAACAGAGCCTGTTGTTTCTACCTCCTAAATATTTCTTCAGTCTAACTACTTCTTGTTCCTAGTGCCACCACCATCTATCAGCTGGAATATTGCTATAGCTGCCTTACAGGTTTCCCTTCTTTCCTGTTCCCTTCTAGTTTTTTGAATTATAGTCAGCACGAGCTTTTAAAAACTCAAAAAAGATTGCATTATTCACCTGCTTAAAACCTTTCATGACTTTCAGTGTCATGTAGAGTAGAAAACACTTTTCCTACCAAAGGCTAGAGAGCTCTACGTGATCTGGCTATTTTTAACGTTTCATTGCACTCACCCTTTTCCTCTATAATCAAATTACTTTGATCTCAAGGGTTAGTTCTTTAAAGATGATCATGTTCTTTAATGACTTTAGGTTTTTGTGTGTGACTTTCTATTTCTGGGATGTTTCTTCTCTGTTCCTTACATGCTGGCCCTTTTGCATTCTTCTTCAGGTCTCAGCTTACATGTTACCTTCAAGAAGCCTTTGACCACTCTAAGTGGGACCTTCCTTCCACTTCTGCTGTGTAATCCCACTCCCTTCTCCCACTTGTTAATTAGTTACATACTTTTTTGTAATTGTTTATTTGGTTGCTGTCTCCCTCTCAAGGCAGGGACCATGTCTGCATTCTGCAGTAATCACTACTGCACACCCAGAATCTATTACAGATCCTGGCATGTAGCTGATGCATAAATATTTGTTGAATGAAAGGCTGTACATTGTATTTATGCTATTGGTATTGCTATGACCTGAAACTAAAAGGAGCTGTGGGAAAGATTTCTTATGGAACAAAAATATCCCTTTTGATTAATATCACAATCTCGTAAATTGAGAAAACAAAAAAATATATACCAGTGGAGCATTCATGTATAGTTTGAGATTATGACTCATTTATTGGTGTTTTTGGACTCACAATAGAACAAAGATGAGGGAATATTCCTTAAAGCTCAATATTGAAATAACAAAAAGCAGTCACATTTTGATAATAGAAGCTTCCTAGCTTACTCTTTCTGTAATCTTTTCCTAAATGTAAGAGAGCCTCATAATTATGAGGCTTATTACTAGAGTAAGGCTGTCAAAGGCAGCAAAATGTCTTTTTGTTTGGAAGAATAACATAAACTTGACATGTATGGTGGGGGACAGTAGGTTTCAAAAGTTTAAGAATCTGTGTTGTCTTAACGAATAGATGCTTCTCAAGGAGCTTATGCTAGTGGTTACTCTGTCCAGTCAGGGTTTTTTCTTCTTTAACTTGGGTTTATTTCCTGATGGCACACATGAAGTTTGGATCATATGGTTTGACTTTAGCTATAGTCCTTAGCTATGGGGAGCAGCATCAGCGACCTGTGACACATAAATTAAAAATACAATGCCAGGGCCCTTCCCCAGCCCCTCTGATAGAGAACCTCTTGGTCATCTGTATTTTTAGATGTTCCAGGTTAGTCTGATTAACACCCTTGGTTAAGAACCATTGGGAGGATCTGGTTGCCAGTTTAAGGGGACCTTCAAGCCTGTAGGTCTTTATAGCTTAAAGAAAAAAAAAAAAGATTTTAAAAATCATGCTTATGTCGTGGCTGAATTCTGGTTTAGCACATACTGCTTTTAATGGCCTGAAATGTTTTTCCCAAATAAATTGTCTGGTTATAGCTTTCATGTGTGATTTGGTTCAGCTTCTTGTTTTGAAGATATGGGGGGAAAAAAAACTTCGTAATTTCTCTTAGTAACATATTAACCCACTTAAAAACCCTTCCTATTACAGGTTTTCACATTTAGGCTTAATGTGCTTAATTAAAATGTAAAAATACACCTGCCTTTGTTCTCAGTGAAAGTATGTAATAAATAAATGAGGGGTTGGCAAACTACTGCCCACCATCTGTTTTTTTATGGCCTATGAACTAAAAATCGTTTTTAGATAGCTAAAAAAAAAAAAAAATCAAAAGGATATTTTGTGACGTGAAAATTATATGAAATTCAAATTTCAGTTTCTGTGAATGAAGTTTTAATGAAACACAGCCATCCATGCTCATAAGTGTGCATATTCTCTGGCTGCCTTCACTGCAATAGCAGAGTTGAGTAGTTGTGACAAAGAGTTTATGGCCCACAAAACCTAAAATATTTACTTTCTGATGCTTTACAGAAAAAGTTTCCTGAACGTTGTTCTAGCTATACGTTGTTTATAAATGCATCTTTCGTGGTTCTGAAGGAATTTAAGAATCTCTTAGGTTATAAATTGGCTGGGCGCGGTGGCTCACACCTGTAATCCCAGCACTTTGGGAGGCCGAGGCTGGTGGATCATGAGGGCAGGAGTTCAAGATCAGCCTAGCCAAGATGGTGAAACCCTGTCTCCATTAAAAAAACAAAAAAAATTAGCTGGGCTTGGTGGTGGACAGTAATCCCAGCTACTCGGGAGGCTGAGGCAGAGAATTGCTTAAACCTGGGAGGCGGAGGATGCAGTGAGCCAAGATCGCGCCACTGCACTCCAGCCTAGGCGACAGAGTGAAACACCATCTCAAAAAAAAAAAAAAAAAAAAAATCTCTTGGTTATAAACAATTGTTGTTAGCTCTCCAAGCCTCCATATTACATTTTGTGTGTTCTCCTGTTCACTTTTTGAGCATTTTATTTTTTATTAGCACATTCAGTTCATCAGGTATTTAAGAGCTTAATATATGCCGAAGCACTTTAGAAACAGTAAGAAACTGTTTCTAAATGTACTGTCTCAGCCCTCACAGAGTTCGCTTCATTGGGCTCTTTAAAATTTCTTTTTTTAAAAGGTCAACGTGCTGGTAGGGTGGGGAAGGAAAACTCTTACAACACGTCGAGTAGTGGAAGGTTATCGTTATGGGTTATAATTTGGAAGTCATTGAGTACCTGCCATTAATTCTGCCTGTAGTCTGAATGTGGAGATTAACATCTAGAAACTTTTTTGAAATAAAATCTTCAATTTCTTTGGCATATCTAGTGCTGTCTAGCTAGGCATATAGTCAAAGTATGGTGTATATTTCAAGTATTAAGTTTTTTTGGGCTATAGTCACTGTTGAAAGGATATATTTCTTTACTATTACATGTGATACCTTTATATAAAATTGGCTAACCCCGGTCTTTCATTTATCTGCAACACTGACTGTTACCAGTTGTCTCTAACTTTGGTATGGGGGTGGCAAATATGATTAGATTGCAAGGGTACATGACTGAGCCACAAGCAGACCTGGATTTGAATTTTAACTGAACGGTTTATTAGCTATTCTTACATTAATACTGCTAATCAGTTTTCTTGTGATATGAGGAATGATGTCTTCTTTATGAGGTTGCTAGGAAGATTCAATGAGATAACATACTAGGCTCAGAACTGAAGTTGCTAGGAATTTAATTATGCTACCTTAAGTATGTCAAAGGCAGAAATTCAGTGTTTAGCTGATACCACAAGGCAGTATCCTAAAATTATGCTGTAAAAGATAATAAAGATGCTGTGACTCAGAAACCTGTTGACTTTGTGATGCAGTTGATTCTTAGAATACTGTCACTTTAACAGAATAGGAGCTAGGAATGAGCAAGTATTTATTAAATTACTAAAATAGAAAATTTATTGATACATGTAAAGTGACATTTGCTTAAATACTGAAAAATTTGCAGTACTATTTCCTTTCTTTAGAAAACATTGGTTACCACTTTTTTTATTTGTAGCAGTTTGTTTTTGCCTTGAGGCAAGATGGTTGACTGAGTAGTTGCCACATTTCTTTTGTACAAAGTCCATTTCATAGGCCACCTAGCTTTTATGCTTAGAAACATTTCCTTAATGTTATATTTCAGTATTTGGCTTAACCTATATAGGGTTAAATTATATACGCTAACTTCTCGGACAAATATTACTAATAATTTATGTATTTGGTTCTGCAAATGTATGCAAAAATATATGTAAAAAGGTATACAGATGCCCTGCATAGTTGATATATGTTAAATTTTTTTTTAATGTAGATCTTTTTCATTTTCTTTAATGACTGTATGGTATTCCACTACCCCCTGCTCACCTGGACAATTACAGTAACCTCCTAAATGGTGTTTCTACTTTGCTATTGCCCCTTACTGTCTTTTTTCCCCTTTATAGCTGCTGGAGTGAATTTTAGAAAGCCTAAATCATACATCACATTGCTTCATTGGCATCCCAGTACACTTTGGATTTTATTTTACATCCATACTGATCTGATTCTCATCTCTGTCTCTTCATGGTTCTCTGCCTTCTAGTTACACTGGTGACCTTTCAGTACCTTTACCACATTAAGCTCCTTCCTTTTCACTCTTTCTCTGCCTGGAGTGTTCTGCCCCATCTTTACGTGGCCACCTGCTCCTCCTCTGATGAAATGTCTCTTCCTCACAGGCGTTCCCTGACCACCCACTAGAGTAGCACACCTTCTGCCTCATAAACTTGTTTATTAGTATTTCTTACTCTAAATTTTATTTTTTTTAATTGCTTAATTCCCTAACGGTAGAATATAAGCTTCACTGTATGTATGATCTTGACTCTCTTACTCATTGTTATTGTAATACCAGTAACATAAAGGGTGTTTAAAATTTGTTCAGTGGGTGAATATATATTCCATTTAATGGATAAATTATTTTTTATTCAGTCTCCTGTTGATGGACATTTGAATAATTTCCATCTTTTTCTCTATGAATGCCTCACTTGGCATGCTTCTGACAGTATTGCCACAGAATACGTTTCTGTTATAAAAATTGAATTTTTAAGTCAAAGCGTAGTTACACTTAAATTTAATGGATAGTGGCAGCTTATTATCTAAAGTTTCTGCTAGTTTCACCATATCCTTATTAGCAGTAGATATTATCAATCTTTTCAATCTTTGCCAATCTGATAAGCAAAAAGTAAATGGGTTTAAACATCCTTTGTATATATTAATTGCTCACTTTATGTTTTTCCTTTGAAATGGTATTTCTTGCTCTTTCCCTGCAGTATAATTCTTTCTTTTCTTTTTTGACTTGTTCCCAGTTTTTTGTGTACTATGGATATTAGCCTTTAATTATGTTACGCATGTTCTAGTATGTTATTTTTTGAATTACTTCAAATGTGATTTGTTGCTCAGATTTTAAAAACTACGTACACAAATTATCTCATGTTTCCCTTTTTGGTTTCAATTTCAACTCATGCTTAATCAGTTCATCGATTGGGCATGGTTTTATTTTTAATATATACCCGTATTTTATCTCATTGTTTTATTTTTTACATGTAAATATTTGGTGAATATAGGTTTAATTTTAATGTAATATAAAGATGAAAAAATGATAGTTGGAATTACAAGCCCATTTCTCCTAATACTTTTAATCAAGTAATCCACTAATTGAAATATTACCTTCTTCATTTATGAAATTGCCACATTATATCTGGGTGTTTTTCTACCTACTACAGTCTCTTACCCATTTCTTTCCTAATAATACAATACTTGAATTGATGTGGTTTTTGATTTATAATGTTATCTTAATGATAACATTATAAATGTGATGGAACTGGTTCCTTCTTATAGTTCTTCTTAAATCAAGAATAAGACATATCTTCCTATTTAATCTCGTATGTATCTCATTTTACTGTTAGAAATGAAATCTGTCCTATTTGTGTATAGGAAAATAGTTTTCGTATGTAATTGTGATACGGCCAGTTTTATTAAAAATTTGGTTAAACTAAGAGTTGTTTTCTATTCAGCCTTATCATACTATAAAATCCACATAAAATGGGTATAAAAGTGTCTAAGGACACTGGGCTCAGACGATGGTCCCACCTCAGCCTCCCAAGTAGCTGGGACTACAGGGGCATATGCCACCACACCCAGCCAATTTTTAAATAAGTTTTACAAATAGTATTTTTAGTAGAGACAGGGTTTCACCATGTTGCCCAGCCTGGTCTTGAACTCCTGGACTCAAGCAATCCACCTGCCTTGGGCTCCCAAAGTGTTGGGATTACAGGTGTGAGCCACTACACCTGGCCGAATTGCAGCCATCCTATTCCCTTTGCTACTCCCAGGCCTGCTGTATTGATAGCCCACTATTAAGAAGCTAGTGTGTATTCTTTGCATACTTTTACTTCATAAACTATATGAAGCATTGTTTTGTTTTTTAACTTAATTGGTATAAAATTATATTTTGGAAATTCAGTATATTCTGTGAAAATTATTTAGAAAATGTGCCTGTGAGATAAAGCCTATTCAGGATGTATCTTAAAGGAGATAGCTGTGCTTTAACATATCAGTCTTTTTGGCTGCTTATGTTAATATAAGTTAGAGAAAAACAATCTGCTTTTTGTGATAATTTGTTCTTGGAGATGGAGTGAAAGATTGTTTAAAAACATTGTCTTTTTTTCCCCCTGAAGTACCGGTACTATTTATTTTAGGATTATGTTACTGATCAAAGATGCTGTGTGGAGTTACTCATTGGTGAGACTAACAATAAATCACACATGCAAAGGATGTTACCATAATCTAATTATTTTAAACAGTAAAATTATATTCTAAGACATCCAGTTGACCTAAATGTGCTGTATCAATGACTATCAAGGGGCTTTTTATGTATACCGTATACATGTACTTCACAAAAATATAAAAGGATGACATCAAAAATCTGGCAAGCCAAAAGGCTACATTACATGTAGCAAATAAATAAGCATATGAACTTACTGGAATTTAAAACCTTGTAGGATGGGTGGGTGATGCTATATATGTTAGATGTGTGGATGTATCTATTAAAAGTTGTGTCAGATAACAGCTGATGCTGACAAGCCCTTGGTAAGATGGCAGCATGTTCAATATGTTCTGTGAAAATTATCTCAGTTTATGATCTGTCAGTATTTTGGAGCTATGCATGAAAGGATTTAAAATTCTTACCCTTAAACTCAGTAACATTGTTTCTAGAACTTCTGGTGATATGGGAAATTAAGATAATTATTTATATGCAAAGGTGTTTATTGCAGCATTGTTGGAATAATAGACAAAATGGGGAAGAACAAGCTCAGAATGGAGGAGGTAGCTTGTAGTATAGACACACGATACAATCCAGATGATAATATTTTATAATAGTCTTCACAAGGAATTTTATATTTTTATAAATATATAATACATAGCAGTGAGTTTAATATCATACCACATATACCAAAATGTCATCATTTACTGTGTGGTGGACTCATATGATGGAGATGATAAATAAAAATATTAATTTATATGAGGCATATATTACTTTATGGCTGAGGAAGGAAGACAGTTATGAAGAACAGCTCATTCTGGAAACATACTAATTTTTCCCAGCCATAAAGAGATTTCCTATTTCTTTTTTTTTTTTCCCATTTACCTTCTGTTTCCTACCTGAGAAGATTTCATACTTCTAATAGCCATTTGTGTACCTATTTAAAGACAGTACCAAAGGCATACATTTTAGTGTTTGAAGGACCAAGGGTTGTTTGATGTTTGATGTTTATTGACTATTCTAGGATGACAAGACACCTCGAGAACACACACACACACACACACACACACACCCCAAAGAAAGCTGTGAAGAAAGAAAGCAGAAAAGAACCTGGAGTTGTAACTTAAAATGTTAGTGTTGCATGAAATGTGTTAAAACAGGAGGGTTTGAGGAAACTGCATACATTTTCTAGATGGCAAAGTATTACTGGTGACAGTTAATGAAAATGCATATGCATGTGTTTTTAGATTTATAAATTTTACTAAGAAGTTTTTAAAAATCCCTGAAGGTATATCAAAAGTTTATCATGCTTATGAAATAGAGTAGCACTCTCTAACTTTAAAACGGGGAATAATTCTTTGGATCTTGATTATTGGAAAAGTGAATTATGAATTGCTAGTATAAAACTGTGGTTTTAAAATATGTCTGCTTTATATTTTTATGTAGCAGATTTACCCCTAGTTAATAATACTCAAACTTCTTGAAAACTAAGGTAATTAAGATAATTCTGTCCTGATGGGAAGAGGAAAAATAACTTTAGTGTGAAATCTATTATATATTAGTTGTGGCAAGATTTCTCCCATTGACTTTGACCAGAGACATTTATAGGGTTAAAATGGGAAATAGCACTGTGAATTTTGAAGTATCCTTTATAAATTATGTAGTTGGAAAGAGTATTATGTTCATATTGCCAAAAAAAGATGCATGGATGCATTAGACTGGATGGAAAATACATGAGAGGTTGGCTAGCCCCCCCACTTTGTCAAAACATCACTTGGTGGTGATAAAGCTGTCAGAAAACACAGCATTCTAATGTAGTCTGTAGTTTAATGACGATCTGTGTCTTGAAACATTTAGTGTAGTACTTACACAAACCTAGATGGCATAGTGTACTGCATGCCTAGCCTATATGGTATAGCCTGCTGCTCCTAGGGTGTAAAGCTGTACAGCGTGTTACTATAGGCAGTTGAAACAGTGGTATTTATGTATCCTTTTTTTTTTTTTTTTTAATTTTAAGAGACAGGGTCTTGCTCTGTTGCCCAGGCTGGATGCAGTGGTGTGATCATAGCTCACTATAACCTTGAACTCCTAGGATCAAGTGATCCTCCTTGCCTCAGCCTCCCCAGTGGCTAGGACTACAGGCACATACTACCATACCTGGCTAATTTTTTAAATTTTTTTTGTAGAGATGGAATTTCACTATGTTGTCCAGGCTGGTCTTGGAACTCTTGTGCTGCAGCAATCCACCCGCCTCCCAAAGTGTTAGAATTACAAGCCACTTCGCCTGGCTTGTTTACCTAAACATAGAAAAGATCCAGTAAAAATACAGAATTAAAATCTTGTGGGGCCACTGTAGCATATGTAGTCCATCTTGAATGAAATGTCATTATGCAGTGCATGATTGTACTTCATAATTTTTAAGCACTCCTCCCTCTTGATTGGTACTTAGTGGATTTTATCATTTTTGTTTCTTCATAATTCTTTCTGAAATGTCTACTAGTTGGACATTTGATCTCCTGAATTGGTCGTGATTTCTTCTGTTGTATTTTTTGTCTTTGTCATTTTTTTGTACTCTAGGAAGTTTTCTCAATTTTAGTTTCTATTCAACTTTTTGGTTTTATTTATTCTCTCCAGTATTTATGGAGATACTAAATTGAAGTGTTCTGTTTCTCTCTCCACCCTACCCCTAGTTTTAAGTTTTATCTCAGTTTCTATGGAGTCAGTTTTTTCGTTGCTTTAAAAAAAATTTTTCCTGAAGTGATTGGTAAGTTTTGGCTAATTGGGAGCACTAGAATTGGGGCCCTTAATGGTTGGCAGGGTGTGGTGGAGGAGAACCAGCCCTTAGTCCGAAGGCTCAGTCCAGAAAAAGAAAGAGGAAGGCTTTCCTTTTCCTTTCTGGAGCAGGGTTTTGCCCTAGTTCTTGCTTGGCAGTCTATTTGATTTCTTTAGCAGTTAATGCTCAGTTTTTTGGCATATTTGGATCTGCCTCCAGAGCAGGTACAAGGTGAGTGAGTCTATGCTGTTACCTAATTAGATCCCCGTTTCTACCCTTCGTTTTTACTTCTCTATCTGCCGATAGGTTTTTACCCTCCTTCACCTCATAGAGTTGTGGTGAAGAGCAAGATGAATTTTTATTTATGTTGCATAAATTTTAAAAGCTAAAAAATATATATTTATTGTTGGGAAGTCCCAGTGTACAAATGGCTATTGTAAATTTGGAACATGAACTTGCTTTTTTCCATTATAAAAATGAAATCATTATAAATTGCGGTCAAGTTACTAGGTCAGCCCACACAGAGTTTACCCAGTAATATGCGTAAATGTTTTGCCTTTGCATCAACAACAAGGAAAAACAGTACTATAAAAAAATGTTCCTGGAAGCCGGATGTATCAAAGCACTTCTGAAATAGCTATATAGCCTATAGACATGACCAGTTGGTTTCTGAGTCTGTTGACGTTGGCCAAAGGAGAAGCTCAGTGTAGAACATGTTTTGAGTCTCCTTTTGCAGAAATACATTGGAGGCTGGAGTGGGGAACCAATTTTTCAGAAAGGTGGTGAAGTAGTTAAATAGCCACTCTTTTAAAGACAGTCAAAAGATAGAAACTAAGGCCAGGTGTTGGCTCACATCTGAGAAAGGAAAATCACTTGAACCTGGGAGGTGGAGGTTGCAGTGAGCCCAGTGTGCACCTCTGCACTCCAGCCTGGTTTGGCAAGAGACCAAAACTCTGTCTCAAAAAGAAAACATAGTTCACACTTAAATACTTTATTCCATATCTTTACATACCCGATATGTTAATTTATAGTTCAAGATGAACTTGTTTGGGACAGATTTTGTAATAAGGAAATTGTGTTATTAGAAATACCTAGAGGCCATGAGCCCTTAAACTGTTCTAATTTGCAAGTAGTTCCCTGTGTGATGCAGTGTTTTTTTCAATATTGCACAATAAAGGCAAAATACAGACATAAATTAGATGCTAAGATTTATATATATTAATTTTTAAAATATTGATCAAAATACATATCCATATTGGTAATATTTGTATTTATAATAAATCATTGCTGTAAATTTGAACTTAGAAAAATTTTACTAATAAAGGTGCTTTTGTGTTGCAAAGTTTCATTTGAAAAGTAATTTTTCTTTGTACTAAAAAATCTAAAATTCGCTAGTCGCCAAAATTTGCTTTATGAAAAATAATTTTTGATGGGACTATATTATATCAGAAAACAACTTGTTAATGAAAATGTGGAGTTTGTAAAATCCCACTGTACCTCTGTTATCCAAAGGGGATCTGTGAATTTTTCTGTGAAAGGTTAAAAAAGGAGAGACCGTTAGGAATTCAGAGAGCAGCTGATTTTTGAATAGTGTTTTCCCCTCCCTGGCTTTTATTATTACAACTCTGTGCTTTCTCATCACCATCCTGAATATCTGTAATTAATATTTATACTATTGATAAAAAGACATTTTTGGTAAGGAGGAGTTCAGCAGTGATGGAGCTGTGGTTGAGGTGTCTGGAGGAGACCATGAGGTCTGCGTTTCACTAAATAACCTGGTAAAAGGGGATATGGGGTTTTTTTGTGGGTGTAATAGTGACATTTAACAGGTATCCCAGTGACTTAGGAGTATTAATCAAGCTAAATTAAATCCTAATGACTTTTGATTAACTTTTTTTAGGGTATTTGAAGTATACCATACAACTGTTTTGAAAATCCAGCGTGGACAATGGCTACTCAAGGTTTGTGTCATAAATCTTTAGTTACTGAATTGGGGCTCTGCTTCGTTGCCATTAAGCCAGTCTGGCTGAGATCCCCCTGCTTTCCTCTCTCCCTGCTTACTTGTCAGGCTACCTTTTGCTCCATTTTCTGCTCACTCCTCCTAATGGCTTGGTGAAATAGCAAACAAGCCACCAGCAGGAATCTAGTCTGGATGACTGCTTCTGGAGCCTGGATGCAGTACCATTCTTCCACTGATTCAGTGAGTAACTGTTAGGTGGTCCCCTAAGGGATTAGGTATTTCATCACTGAGCTAACCCTGGCTATCATTCTGCTTTTCTTGGCTTTCAGATTTGACTTTATTTCTAAAAATATTTCAATGGGTCATATCACAGATTCTTTTTTTTTTTTTTTAATTAAAGTAACATTTCCAATCTACTAATGCTAATACTGTTTCTTATTTATAGCTGATTTGATGGAGTTGGACATGGCCATGGAACCAGACAGAAAAGCAGCTGTCAGTCACTGGCAGCAACAGTCTTACCTGGACTCTGGAATCCATTCTGGTGCCACTACCACGGCTCCTTCTCTGAGTGGTAAAGGCAATCCTGAGGAAGAGGATGTGGATACCTCCCAAGTCCTGTATGAGTGGGAACAGGGATTTTCTCAGTCCTTCACTCAAGAGCAAGTAGCTGGTAAGAGTATTATTTTTCATTGCCTTACTGAAAGTCAGAATGCAGTTTTGAGAAGTAAAAAGTTAGTGTATAATAGTTTAAATAAAATGTTGTGGTGAAGAAAAGAGAGTAATAGCAATGTCACTTTTACCATTTAGGATAGCAAATACTTAGGTAAATGCTGAACTGTGGATAGTGAGTGTTGAATTAACCTTTTCCAGATATTGATGGACAGTATGCAATGACTCGAGCTCAGAGGGTACGAGCTGCTATGTTCCCGGAGACATTAGATGAGGGCATGCAGATCCCATCTACACAGTTTGATGCTGCTCATCCCACTAATGTCCAGCGTTTGGCTGAACCATCACAGATGCTGAAACATGCAGTTGTAAACTTGATTAACTATCAAGATGATGCAGAACTCGCCACACGTGCAATCCCTGAACTGACAAAACTGCTAAATGACGAGGACCAGGTAAGCAATGACATGGCTAGCTTTTTAGTCTGCTTTGAAGTAAATGCTCAAGGGTAGTAGTTTCAGAATGTCTACTCAATACCAGTACTTGAAAACTAACGATGTTTCTGAATTCCTGTATTACAGGTGGTGGTGAATAAGGCTGCAGTTATGGTCCATCAGCTTTCTAAAAAGGAAGCTTCCAGACACGCTATCATGCGTTCTCCTCAGATGGTGTCTGCTATTGTACGTACCATGCAGAATACAAATGATGTAGAAACAGCTCGTTGTACCGCTGGGACCTTGCATAACCTTTCCCATCATCGTGAGGGCTTACTGGCCATCTTTAAGTCTGGAGGGATTCCTGCCCTGGTGAAAATGCTTGGGTAAGAAAACATGTCGGAATGCTTGAAGCTAAAAAGTAGAAGAGTATAGTCACAATATTTCTGATGAGGCTTTTTTCTTCTTCCCAGTTCACCAGTGGATTCTGTATTGTTTTATGCCATTACAACTCTCCACAACCTTTTATTACATCAAGAAGGAGCTAAAATGGCAGTGCGTTTAGCTGGTGGGCTGCAGAAAATGGTTGCCTTGCTCAACAAAACAAATGTTAAATTCTTGGCTATTACGACAGACTGCCTTCAAATTTTAGCTTACGGCAACCAAGAAAGCAAGGTAAGAGAATTGTTGTTTATGTAGTTTTCATGGAGCAATGGACACCCCCAGTGTCATGTCATTCCATGCAGTGTTCCTAACCTTTTTGGCACCAGGGACCAGTTTCGTGGAAAACAATTTTTCCATGAATGGGTTGTGGGAATGGTTTCTGGATGACAATGTTCTACCTCAGATAATCAGGCATTAGATTCTCATAGGGAGCATGCAGCCTAGATCCCTCGCATGTGCAGTCCACACTAGGGTTTCCACTCCTATGAGACTCTCATGGTGCAGTTGATCTGACAGGAGGTAGAGCTCAAGCCAGGTAATGCTCGCTCACCTGCCACTTACCTCCTGCTGTGCAGCCCAGTTCATTTCTGTTCTTTTAAATTTTTGAGTTTCCATATGTAAAGCACTATGCGAAGTAGTAGGGATATGGTAGGCAAGCTTCTCTTAACACTTTTGTTCTTAGGTGGGATGTAGATGTTGGGAATAATAACCTAATATTTAATTTGTGTAGTGGGAAGAAGTGGGGCTATTAGAGCACATAACACAAGTGAAACAGACTCTTTTTGAGGGTTTAAGGAGACCTCTTGGAGGAAGTGATAGTTGAGTTCAGTGTTCAAGGATGAGAAGGGATTCACTAGGTGAAGGTTAGGTGAGAAAACAACATCTTTGAAACGAAGGAAGGAGATGGAAAGTTTTGGGAATTTAAGAAATACTAATAGGAGGAAGAAAGGTTTGAGGTGAGGCTATTGAGATAGACTTAGCAGATCTCATAGGGCTTTGTAGAGCATGATTAAAAGCACAATGGGAAATTTCAGCAGAAGCATGAAATGATGAAATTTGTTTTTAGAAAATTGGGGCAGTGTCGAAAGGGAAGATATACAGGGAATGAAAGGACAAGCATGAATGATCATTTTATGGTATCTGTTTTTAAGGTGGATATAATTAGGAAAATTAAAGGGCCAAATGATGAGGAGTTAAGTGCCAGTTCTGGTTCAAATTTTCAGTGAATCAGTTTTGATACAACTTTCATCTTAGGGCATTATTCTTGCCTACCAACATGGTTTCTAAATTTTTTTCTTTTGCTGTGATCAGTGTGGGAAGAAGGAAATTGGGCCCAAACTGATACACTGTTTGGAGGACTGGGATGTCTGAATTTGAGTGGAATGCTTTAAAAGGACAAGTTGGATAGGGCCCCAGTATGGGGGTCTGAGTGATGGGGTCCAGGAATACATTTAGGTCCAATGGCAAGCTGGCTGAAATTCTTGTATAATAAAATAGGTTGGTAATATGGCTCTTCTCAGACATGTGATCAAGATTCCATGACTAACAAGATATATATGTATCTTTCTAGCTCATCATACTGGCTAGTGGTGGACCCCAAGCTTTAGTAAATATAATGAGGACCTATACTTATGAAAAACTACTGTGGACCACAAGCAGAGTGCTGAAGGTGCTATCAGTCTGCTCTAGTAATAAGCCGGCTATTGTAGAAGCTGGTAAGTATATGTATCTATTCTGAGTCTTGTGTATAGCATCTGCAGGTCTAATTAGATTACTTTTCTTAGGAAAAGGTGGTAGAACTTTAACGACTGAAAATAGATGGTCCTATTCAGTTTGCAGCCAAGGTTTACATTCAAAGTGCCTGTCATCTGGATTGTAGCTAAATATTTAAGGCTAGTTTAGGTAGAGTTATTATCCATCAAAAATGATGGCATATATTTTGCTTAATAAAATTTGTAATTTCAGTTTTGAGTAAACCTAACAGACCTGTGAATTTATAGGAGAAATGACAAATTCTAATATAGTACAGTTTTATGTAAAGTGATTGCTTTATTAGTAGATGCTCATGAGCAGTTTTTTTGTTTTGTTTTGCTTTGCTTTAACTTTTAGGTTCGCGGTAATGTGCAGGCTTGTTATGTAGGTAAACTGCATGTCACAGGGGTTTAGTGTGCAGATTAGTCACCCAGGCAGTAAGTATTGTACCCAATAGGTAGTTTTTCAGTTCTTTACCTCCCACCCTTAAGTAGGCCCCAGTGTCTGTTGTTCCCTTGTGCCCATGTGTACTCAGTGTTTACCTTTCACTTATAAGTGAGAACATGTGGTGTTTGGTTTTCTATTCCTGTGTTAGTTTGCTTAGGATAATGGCCTCCAGCTCCATCCATGTTGCTGTGGAAGACATCTTCGTCTTTTTTTATGGCTGCATAGTATTCCGTAGTATATATGTACCACATTTTCTTTAGTCTACCATTGATGGGCATTTAGGTTAATTCCATATCTTTGCTATTGTGAATAATGCTGCAGTGAACATATGCATGCATGTGTCTTTATGGTAAAAAGATTTTTTTCTTTGGGCATATACCTAATAATAGTATTGCTGGATTGAATGGTAATTCTGTCAAGTTTTTTGAGAAATCACCAAGTTGCCAAATCACCAAATTAGTTCACCACAGTGGCTGAACTAATTTACTTTCCCACCAGCAGTGTATAAGCATTCTCTTTTCTCAGCAACCTCACCAGCATCTGTCATTTTTTGACTTTTTATTAGTAGCCATTCTGACTGCTGTGAGACGGTATCTCACTGTGGTTTTCATTTGCATTTCTCTAATGATCAGTGATGTTGGGCTTTTCTTCATATGCTTCTTGGCCACTTGTATGTCTTCTTTTGAAAAGTGTCTGTTCATGTCCTTTGCACACTTTTTAATGGGGTTGTTCTTTTTTGCTTGTTAATTTAAGTTTATTGTAAACTCTGGATATTAGACCTTTGTCAGATGCATAGTTTGCCAGAACTTTCTCCCATTCTATAGGTTGTCTGTTTACTCTGTTGATTTCTTTTGCTGTGCAGAAGCTCTTTATACTGTCCCATTTGTCAATTTTTGTTTTTGTTGCAACTTCTCTTGGCATCTTCATCATGAACTCTTTGCCAGGTCTTATGTCCAGAATGGTATTTCCTAGGTTATCTTGCAGAGTTTCAGTTTTAAGTTTTATATTTAAATCTTTAATCCATTTTGAGTTGATTTTGGTACGTCGTATAAGGATGGGGTGCAGTTTCAATCTTGGATGTGGCTAGCCGGTTATCCCAGCACCATTTATTGAATAGGGAGTCCTTTCCCCATTGCTTGTTTTTGTTGACTTGTTAGGTGTGCGGCCTTATTTCTGGGCTCTCTTTTCTGTTCCATTGGTCTCTGTGTCTGTTTTTATACCAGTACCATGCTGTGATTGTAACCTTGTATTAACAGTATAGCTTGAAGTTGGGTAAAGTGATTCCTCCAGTTTTGTTCTTTTTGCTTAGGATCGCCTTGGCTATTCAGGCTCTTTTTTGGGTTCTTATGAATTTTTAAATAGTTTTTTTTTTAATTCTGTGAAGAATGCCATTGGCAGTTTGGTAGGAATAGCATTGAATCTGTGAATTGCTTTGGGCAGTATGGCCATTTTAACAATATTGATTCTTCCTATCCATGAAATAGAATGTTTTTTCATTTGTTGGTGTCATCTCTGATTTCTTTGAGCAGTGTTTTGTAATTCTCATTGTAGAGATCTTTCACTTCCCTGGTTAGCTGTATTCTTAAGTATTTTATTCTTTTTGTGGCTTTGGTAAATGGGATTGCATTCTTGATTTGGCTTGCAGCTTGGATGTTGTTGGTGTCTAGAAATGCTTCTGACTTTTGTACATTGATTTTTATATCCTGACACTTTGCTGAAGTTTATTGGATCCAGGAGCTTTTGGGCAGAGATTATGGGGTTTTCTAGGTATAGAATCATATTGTTTGCAAACAGACTTCCTATTTGGATGCATTTTCTTTCTCTTGCCTAATTATGAGCAGTGTTTTGCCCTGATATTCTGTATTCTCAGTGAATAGATGTCGTCTAAGAAACAATTTTTTTCTATTCTGAGTATTTTTAAGAAGGCAACTTGTATGTGGTACTTTGGATATTGTGTATGTTGGCAATTGGGGAAAAGAATAGATGGTTTGTACTAGGGCCTCTTGGGGTGTGTGTGTGTCATGAAAATAGTTACTCTTTAGCTACCTAGCATTTTTTTCTCCTTTCAGTAACCCACCTAACAACATTTACTCAGAATTTCAAAGCAAGCTTCAAATCAGTAT
The DNA here is from genome assembly GCF_028878055.3 of Symphalangus syndactylus. Classification (NCBI taxonomy): domain Eukaryota; kingdom Metazoa; phylum Chordata; class Mammalia; order Primates; family Hylobatidae; genus Symphalangus; species Symphalangus syndactylus. Next base: position 119,667,136 of record NC_072423.2, on the reverse strand, counting down.
TGAAAGAAGGAAAAATATAAAGGCATTTAATGGAAGAAAATTTTGGGAATAAAGTATAGGGCTGGCAACACTTATTTTTCCCACTTACTGAGAGTAATTTTACTTGGGAATTTATGAGAGAGAAAGACGTTATGATTGCTCCAGGTAACTGCTGGCAGTGGAACCATAGGCTTGGGGATAGACAAATGTGGCTGAGTTCATATAGAATGAGGGGATGGGATGTAAATTCTGTCAGCTGTTCCAGCAGTAACCTGTAATGTAGGCTAAAAATACAGATTTTGAGATTTATTTAATCAGAATCCCTGGAGTGTTAATTTTTATATCAAGATCTCATAGTGTTTATTTGAAGTGACAAGGAGGTCTGTAGATAGCTGGACATGTATGGGACTAGAAGCCTAGGAATCTTTAAGTTCTTCCAGGTTACTCTTACATTCATTTGTTTATTCTGAACATAGCATCTAATGTATTTTAAGAAATGGAATAGGCACATGGTATACATTGGGTAACACAACAGATAGGGTCCCCATGCTTATTCTTATAGTCTTGTGAAGGTGACAAAAATATTTAAAAATATGTGATCATAAATTAGAATGAGTGTTATGGGAGAAATGAACAGCAAATAGTGATGAGAACTAATGGGGAGGAGAATTGTCTAGATGAGAGGGAAAAGGTCTCCTTGAAAGGAGGATGTTAAGTGGGACTGCAGGATGAGAAGGAACCTGTCTCTTGTCTATATGAGAAGTGAGGGTTAAATGTTTTCCAGGTAGAGAAAAGGAACACCATGTGCTATGTCTTAGAACCAGGGGTGTCCACTCTTTTGGCTTCCCTGGGCCACATTGGAAGAAGAATAATTGTCTTGGGCTACACACCAAATACACTAATGATAGCTGATGAGCTAAAACAAAAAAAAATTGCAAAAGAATCTCATAATGTTTTAAGAAAGTTTACGAATTTGTGTTGGGATACATTCAGAGCTGTCCTAGGCCATGTGGCCCATGGGCTGCAGGTTGGACAAGCTTGCCTTAGAAGGAAAGAGATTGGCCGGGCGTGGTGGCTCACGCCTGTAATCCCAGCACTTTGGGAGGCCAAGGTGGGCAGATAACGAGGTCAGGAGATGGAGACCAGCCTGGCTAACACAGTGAAACCCCATCTCTACTAAAAATACAAAAAATTAGCTGGGCATGGTGGCGGGCGCCTGTAGTCCCAGCTACTCGGGAGGCTGAGGCAGGAGGATGGCGTGAACCCAGGAGGCGGAGCTTGCAGTGAGCTGAGATCGTGCCACTGCACTCCAGCCTGGGCGACAGAGTGAGACTCCATCTCAAAAAAAAAAAAAAAAAAAAAAAAAAAAAGGACAGAGATTGTGGAGATCCAGGTGCTGAAGAGAAGGTCTACATAAACAACTTAGTAATGAGGTGGATGGCCTGGTATGAGGTTGAGGTTAGGTAAGCAGAGCCATAACATGCAGGACTTTCTAGGTTCCTGTAAGATATTTACTACTCATGGAGTTTATTCATGCTTTATTCCAGCTTTGGAGCCATAGATACAGACTACTTTGGTCAGTTCGGAAGGCTAGGTGGGATCCAAATTCTAAACAGTTCCTCAGGGTTATACTAAAGTATTTCTACTATCTTAAAAGGATGCTGAGACACTTTCGATGGTTGTTTATCAATAGTAAAGCATCACAGTGGTGTGTTTAAAATATTAATAACAGCATTGTATAGATTAACAGTTTGAATGACCAAAAGCTAGAAGACCAGACTACTGAGATGTTACAGGATTTTAGGAATGAAATAGTTTGGTTTTAGAACTCAATAGCAAAGGGCAGATGTCTGAGATGCCTGAAAGAATCATAGAATGTAATAATATAGGAGCTAAGGGAGCAACCAAAAATGGTTTGTGGAGGGGACAACATTGGTACCATGAAGATAAATGGAACCCTCAGAAGGCATCCTTAATTTTTGAACATAATAATTTAAGAAGTTGACTTAAAGTGACTTAAAAGGTCAGTAGGTAGCTGGAAATGTATGATACTAGAATGCAAGAGAGGCAGGCTAGAGATTTGGAAGTTTCCCTCTTAGTATATAGGGGTAAGGGCAGCAGGGAAGGGGAGGTAGAGGTGCCACAGAGTCATCTGTATGGGACTTTTTTTACCCTAGAACTGCTGAATCAGAATGTGTGTGCTTTAAAGTCTCTGTAGGCCATTCTGATGGACATCTGGGGTTAAAATCCATTCTCTTAGAGTTAATAGTTACGTAAAGGGAGGGAATGAAGTCTTAATGAGGGGAAAGAAGGTAGTCATTTCACAAATACTGAGCATCCTGAGCATCAGTCTTACGCAGATCATTCTATTAGTAGCTGGAGCTACTATGAAAAAGGAACCCAATAGAGGTGATCTTTGTCTTGTAGGGAAAGTGGACTAACTTACACCATGAAGAAGTGCAGGGTACCATAAGAATTACAGCAGATAGACCTCATCTGAGGAAATAAAACAGACCTAAAAGATGGAGACAAGGAAAAGTAACTCTTACTGCATTCAGAAGTGATTTAAGTTGAAGGTGGATGAGCAAAGTTAATCTAGTATGTGGGCATTGGGCTTCCATTTATACTCCTTTACCAGAGTAAATGTCCGCCATTTAAGGGTCTTAGAGGATGGAAGATTGTAAACCTTGGAACACATGTTTTGTAGTCAGTGAACTGTATAAAGTCCCTGACAGTAAGTGTTTTCATGCCGTCTTTCTGAATTGTTCTTACCCCAGGAATTTACCTAGCTTCTTTAGGTCTTTAGTCAGACGTCACCTTCACAGTGAGGTGACCTAATTATCTATTTAAAATTGCAGCCCCACTCCATTATTTTTCTCCATAGCCCTTTAATATCATCTGACATACTGTATGGTTTTAGTTTATTGTATATTTGTCTGCCTCTTCCAACTAGATCATAAATTCTGAGGGTAGGAACTTCTGAATATTTTTGCTCACTGGTCTAGCTGCAGCTCAGAACAGGACCTGGTACTGAATATTTTTGAAATGATTGAATGGATGAAAAATAAGTAATAAGAATATTACCTAAGGAGGACAGTGGAGATAACAAAGGCTTTTTCGGCTTAGGAAAGGAACAGTGGCTGTTTGACAGTTTGTCACTAGTGAGGTGAACTGGAAAAGTGAGGGAAACTGAGCAACGTTCTAGAAAATGAGAGGAAATCAAATACTTAGGTGAAAGGAAGTAAACTCTGGAAATAAAGAAGGACACCTCCTAAGACTAGAAAAGATATTTAGGATTGATAGGAACTTCTAGCTAATGACTAGGGCCTTATATCCTTTTTAATTTTCTAGGTGGAATGCAAGCTTTAGGACTTCACCTGACAGATCCAAGTCAACGTCTTGTTCAGAACTGTCTTTGGACTCTCAGGAATCTTTCAGATGCTGCAACTAAACAGGTAAATTCTGAATAAACTAGTGCCATGGGAATAGAGTCAAGATGAATATGTGCTTGTACTGACCATTTGTTTTTATCTCCATAGGAAGGGATGGAAGGTCTCCTTGGGACTCTTGTTCAGCTTCTAGGTTCAGATGATATAAATGTGGTCACCTGTGCAGCTGGAATTCTTTCTAACCTCACTTGCAATAATTATAAGAACAAGATGATGGTCTGCCAAGTGGGTGGTATAGAGGCTCTTGTGCGTACTGTCCTTCGGGCTGGTGACAGGGAAGACATCACTGAGCCTGCCATCTGTGCTCTTCGTCATCTGACCAGCCGACACCAAGAAGCAGAGATGGCCCAGAATGCAGTTCGCCTTCACTATGGACTACCAGTTGTGGTTAAGCTCTTACACCCACCATCCCACTGGCCTCTGATAAAGGTAAATTGTCAAAGTAGAATTTACCTTTGTTGCAGAATTGAAAATGAAGCATCTCTAGCTGTTGGGTGGCTAGCTATGCATAGTGATCAATAAATAGGAATTGTATTCCTTAGTAAGTAGGAGGTATGGCTGCGATAGGGGTAGGATTCTGAAATGTTTGTGTAGTCAGAACTACTTTTAGTTGATACCAATAGATTTAGTGTGGTGGGAATTTTAGGGTAAGAAAATGATTTTGTTGTGTTGTATGCCAGTTCTTTCTTCTGTTTTTCAGGCTACCGTTGGATTGATTCGAAATCTTGCCCTTTGTCCAGCAAATCATGCACCTTTGCGTGAGCAGGGTGCCATTCCACGACTAGTTCAGTTGCTTGTTCGTGCACATCAGGATACCCAGCGCCGTACGTCCATGGGAGGGACACAGCAGCAATTCGTGGTAGGTAAATTCTTATAGTGATACCTGGCTATCTAAAAGGAATGCATAAATCCAAAGGATCCTGAACTTCTTTGGTCATTGGTTCCTCCCATCCGTCTTCATGAAGAGCTAATGACTAAATAAATAAATAATAATTACACATTTCTATGGCTGCAGAGAAGATAAGGCATAGTGTGGCCCCAGTGATATTTCCTTGGGTACGTCCTTCACATGGTCAGTCTTACAAAGGTTGGGTTAGGTGTTTCATAAAGTATTCTCATTTAATTTACACAAAGGCCCACTTCCTTAGGAAGAGGTAGAGTCATAATTTGAGACCAAATCTGTGTAATTTCAGAGCTTCTTACCCTTGCCTCATCATGCATTTTGACTATAAATATTTAGCAGTCCATTTTATTATCTTTTCTGTGAGTTAAACTTTTTTCATGGACCTAAGAATATAGTATTGACATATTTCAAAAATAAGTAGTAGCATTTCTGTATTCTTAACCACAATAATCTCAACCTGAAGCTTTGATACAAAGTTTGAGTCTTAAAAGTAGCTTCATTAAAAGTATAGTCTAAAGACATTTCTGATTTCTCAGACTTTTTTTTTGTTTTGTTTTGTTTTTTTTTGTTTTTTTTTTTTTTGAGACGGAGTCTCGCTCTGTCGCCCAGGCTGGAGTGCAGTGGCGTGATCTCGGCTCACTGCAAGCTCCGCCTCCCGGGTTCACGCCATTCTCCTGCCTCAGCCTCTCCAAGTAGCTGGGACTACAGGCGCCCGCCACCACGCCCGGCTAATTTTTTGTATTTTTAGTAGAGACAGGGTTTCACCGTGGTCTCGATCTCCTGACCTCGTGATCCGCCCGCCTCGGCCTCCCAAAGTGCTGGGATTACAAGCGTGAGCCACCACGCCCAGCCGATTTCTCAGACTTTAAGACCTTATTTAATTAGGTTAGTTTAGAAAACAAAGATGGAGCCTACCAGAACAGATGTTAGGAATCTAATTTTGCTGGTTGCTTTGTGTATGTACTCATATTGGGACTTTGGCTTTCTTCATTTATCACTGTTGGTATTGGCCCATCTCCATGAGGTGACTTAATAGAATGTTGAGGGCACCTTTTATTTTAAATCTCTTTTCTAGGAAGAAAGGAGTTTTTGTGTCCTTGTAAGAATCAAGTTATTTATAAAAGCTGCTAAATGTAGCAGAATCATAACCCCTTTTAAAACTCAAATCCAGAAACAGGAGAAACAGATGGTACTTACATATTGCAAAAGCTATCTTCCTTCTCCTATACATGAGGCTGTCAGCTGAATAGTCTTGGAAGAGTGAGGAGTGGATTTTTCTGCTGGCAACTCAGTTAGTTTTAGCAGTTGGTGCTAAAACTTGGCAAAGTTTTCACCAAATACATGGAAGATGTACAAATATAGAGGGGGCATGTAAAAGAAAAACGTTGACATAGTCTGAGCATTACTTTCTCATCTTCTTTTTTTATATACTTTTTACCCAGAATGATTGGTACCCTTACTGTAGGGAAGTTGTCTTTGGGATTCAGCGCTGTATGGAAGCTCTGTTGCACTGTGTATGGGGGAGGGGTGCTGCTTCGAATTAGTGCTGCCAGGAGGCCTCTTTTCAGTGACATTCAAGTTAATGGAATCCTTCTTCCTTCCTGAACTAATTGCAAGTTATGGGGAACTTCAGGTATATAGTGTAAATAATTATAGTCTAATAATTGTTCCTCAGAATGCAAAGCCTTTCAAGTTCAGGAACTTTACAGAAGAGAATGCCCTGTTTGTTAACCGTGTTTCTTTTGGCAGGAGGGGGTCCGCATGGAAGAAATAGTTGAAGGTTGTACCGGAGCCCTTCACATCCTAGCTCGGGATGTTCACAACCGAATTGTTATCAGGGGACTAAATACCATTCCATTGTTTGTGCAGGTATGTTGGTTTTAAGTGAAGTGTTCTAGGTTTTATGTCCATAAAATTTCCAGATTGTAATGACTAATAACATTTCAGAAAATTAGGGACCATAATAGGGTTACCAACATTTAATTTTATGAAAATTCCCTTCATTTTTTTGGTCAGTAAGAGAAACAAACATTGAGACTCGAGAAGAGGGAGGAGATTTCACATTTCACTTTTATGGGTGCCTAGTTTCAGAGGGGAGAGTTGACCTGGGCTGCCAGAGGCAGGGCATAGACCCCCAACCAATTCTGGGTTTTCCAAATCTTAGATCAGTTAGAGTTGCCTCTGAAGAAAGGGTTTATAGCTAAAAAATATTACGGAAATCCAGTGCTCCAGACCATTAAACACCCTAGGACATAAAATTCAGAGAATATTATTTACTACAGTGTGAATGCCTCTTGCACTCTGAATTGGGAATGTTTGCACCACAGTGGGGGGCTTGTCATGTTTTAGCTTTAGATTTAATTAGGTTTTGTTTGTGTTTTCTCCTTAGCTGCTTTATTCTCCCATTGAAAACATCCAAAGAGTAGCTGCAGGGGTCCTTTGTGAACTTGCTCAGGACAAGGAAGCTGCAGAAGCTATTGAAGCTGAGGGAGCCACAGCTCCTCTGACAGAGTTACTTCACTCTAGGAATGAAGGTGTGGGTAAGTAAAAAGGAACCAAAGCCTTTAGCGGATGTGTACATTGAAGTCTCAGTTTTTCCTCAAGGGCCTTTTTTTTCCTTGTCTCTTAGCGACGTATGCAGCTGCTGTTTTGTTCCGAATGTCTGAGGACAAGCCACAAGATTACAAGAAACGGCTTTCAGTTGAGCTGACCAGCTCTCTCTTCAGAACAGAGCCAATGGCTTGGAATGAGGTAGGGAAATGTGAGCAGTTATTTATCTGGTAGTTTCCTAGAGCGGGTAAGGCAGCTTGTTCTTTCTTCTCAAAACACTTAGTACACATTCATTTGCATTGATGTTTCCCTGGCTTGGGTATTTCTTCTTTATGCTATCCAGCAACTGCTCCGAGGAAGAACTATAATACAAGCTTTAAAGAGCCTGTTCAGAATCATTAAAAATAAGTTGTGCTATTTAAAATTATAATTCATAAGGGAGAAAGATGAAAAATGTTACCAGATTAAAGAAGATTTTTCAAAGGATGTAAGGAAAGAGGCAGTGTTAAACACTATTAGAGGACAGTTTATCAGTATTTTTTACTAAACTTTAATAAAACTTTTCTATTTGAATTTCTGCTATGAATTTTTCTTCAGTATTTGTCCTCAGTACAGGTGTTCCTTGAAACATTGTTTCTAATAAAACTAGAACCATCCTGATATTTTATCCACTCTATAGAGATCATTGATGGTACACAGTCATACAGCGGATTATATTTGTTGAGTGAATAGAAAGAGAGATTGTTAGGTTTAAAACAATGCAGCTCTTGAGGCCAGGAGTTTAAGACCAGCCTGGGCAACATAGTGAAACCCCATCTTTAGCTGGGCATGGAGATGGATGCCTGTAGTCCTAGCTACTGGGGAGACTGGGGCAGGAGGATTGCTTGAACCCAGGAGTTAACAGACTGCACTCAGTGACAGAGCCAGACTCCAACTCAAAAAAAAAAAAAAAAGGCAGAGCAAATTACCAGTGAGTAGTGTGTTACTTGGGTTTTTAATAGGCGTCTTATTAACATGTTCCAACTTGAGCCCTTAACTTTCCCCACCTACCCCCTTCCACAAACCTGTTTTCACTGTCTTCTCTGTCTTAGTTAACATCAGCTTTGTCTGTCCAGCTGCTCAGGCTAAAACTTTTCTTTCATATAACACATCCTGTCAGCAGCTCCTGTTTGGGGGTAGGCATTTTGCCTGTTTTTTTTTTTTTTGTTTTTTTTTTTTTTTTTTTTAAAACCGCTCTATCTGTAGCACGTAGAACAGTGCCTGGCAACACATAGTAGGTGCTTAATATATATTTGTTGAAAGATCAAGTCAGTGAGTATTTTTAATGTGAGATGCAAAGAGAAAAAAGTATCTTTGAGGTGTAGAGTTTTGAAGAACTTCCATTTTCTAAGCATTTGTGTAATGTTGGAGTTACTTGTTCCTTTTGTAATCTGAAAGTACGCTTTAAAAAAAATTAGTGTACTTTTAAGTCGAGAATTTTCATTTTGCTTTCTATTCTTTCTTGCTTTGTGCCTGTTTATCTAGACTGCTGATCTTGGACTTGATATTGGTGCCCAGGGAGAACCCCTTGGATATCGCCAGGATGGTATGTGTCTCATATTTCTCGATTAACTCCAGATCAAGCTAAAGTTCTAAAACTTTATCAGAAGAGCCGGTTTGCTCATCTGGGAAACAAGTGTTGGCAGAAAAGTAGTGGCTTCAATTAAAAAGCAGTTCTTAAATTCCAGTCAGCAACGGTATCTTTAATGGAACACAGGGAATTCAGAGCCACACAATGAGTAGCAGTAGGATTACACCACCAACAAATACATGCTACTACTAGGCCTCTGCAGTGCAGGATGTTACAATTTACCTGGCTTTTTATTCTCTTTTTGGCCAGAGGACTCATAATACCTTTGTGTACAAGCTACCCAAGAAAGATAGGAAAACTCCTATCTCTAGGCTCAGATCTGGGGTGGGTTTTTACATAGTTGCATCATCAGGGTTTTCTTGAAAAGCTAATTTAAATCTGGGTAATGAACATGGAGGATGGCATAGACCACTAACAATTATAACTGTCTTACATTTGTAACCTCATCTGCTTCTACCTAATTATGAAACCACTAAAGCGTGGATTCTTACTGTGACAAATAACATGTCAACCCTAAGATAAAATATGTTGAAGTTTCATTGAAATAGTACCTAACTTTCCTTAGTACTTTTGTGGGTGCGACTTGGACTTTTTGTCAAGATAGATTACACCTGCCAGACCTCATTATTGTCTTAATCCTCCTTCCCATGACTTCTCACTGCCTAGGTGGTCACACGGTAGATTCCTGCTTCTCCTCCTCGGGAACCCCAAGTCTCTGACAGGGGTAAATGCAGTGTTCAGGGTTAGACTAATGATGTGACTAGGCCCTGCTGATGTGCCTCTCTGATGGAAATAGACGTTATTTGTGTAGTCTCATGGGTGGCCTGGCACTGAGTAATTACTTGGCTAACGAAAGCTAGAAGTTGAAGAGGCTAGAAAGCATTGTTTCCTGACAAGTTTGCTGCTGAACTTTGGATGCCCTAACCTCAGTGTTAACGTCTGTGTCTGCTTCTCTCCTCTTTCTTTTGCCTTCCTTCTTGCCTATTTTATTGACGCCCTGACTCTTCTAGATCCTAGCTATCGTTCTTTTCACTCTGGTGGATATGGCCAGGATGCCTTGGGTATGGACCCCATGATGGAACACGAGATGGGTGGCCACCACCCTGGTGCTGACTATCCAGTTGATGGGCTGCCAGATCTGGGGCATGCCCAGGACCTCATGGATGGGCTGCCTCCAGGTGACAGCAATCAGCTGGCCTGGTTTGATACTGACCTGTAAATCATCCTTTAGGTAAGAAGTTTTAAAAAGCCAGTTTGGGTAAAATACTTTTACTCTGCCTAAAGAACTTCAGAAAGACTTGGTTGGTAGGGTGGGAGTGGTTTAGGCTATTTGTAAATCTGCCACAAAAACAGGTATATACTTTGAAAGGAGATGTCTTGGAACATTGGAATGTTCTCAGATTTCTGGTTGTTAATGTGATCATGTGTGGAAGTTATTAACTTTAATGTTTTTTTGCCACAGCTTTTGCAACTTAATACTCAAATGAGTAACATTTGCTGTTTTAAACATTAATAGCAGCCTTTCTCTCTTTATACAGCTGTATTGTCTGAACTTGCATTGTGATTGGCCTGTAGAGTTGCTGAGAGGGCTCGAGGGGTGGGCTGGTATCTCAGAAAGTGCCTGACACACTAACCAAGCTGAGTTTCCTATGGGAACAATTGAAGTAAACTTTTTGTTCTGGTCCTTTTTGGTCGAGGAGTAACAATACAAATGGATTTTGGGAGTGACTCAAGAAGTGAAGAATGCACAAGAATGGATCACAAGATGGAATTTATCAAACCCTAGCCTTGCTTGTTAAAAATTTTTTTTTTTTTTTTTTAAAGAATATCTGTAATGGTACTGACTTTGCTTGCTTTGAAGTAGCTCTTTAATTTTTTTTTTTTTTTTTGCAGTAACTGTTAGTTTTTTAAGTCTCTCGTAGTGTTAAGTTATAGTGAATACTGCTACAGCAATTTCTAATTTTTAAGAATTGAGTAATGATGTAGAACACTAATTCATAATCACTCTAATTGTAATCTGAATAAAGTGTAACATTGTGTAGCCTTTTTGTATAAAATAGACAAATAGAAAATGGTCCAATTAGTTTCCTTTTTAATATGCTTAAAATAAGCAGGTGGATCTATTTCATGTTTTTGATCAAAAACTATTTGGGATATGTATGGGTAGGGTAAATCAGTAAGAGGTGTTATTTGGAACCTTGTTTTGGACAGTTTACCAGTTGCCTTTTATCCCAAAGTTGTTGTAACCTGCTGTGATATGATGCTTCAAGAGAAAATGCGGTTATAAAAAATGGTTCAGAATTAAACTTTTAATTCCTTCGATTGTGTCACTCTTTTTTTCTTGTCAGTCATTAAATGGTTTGTGAAGGTGGTAAGTTTATCCAACTCAACTTTATCCTGAGGAAGATAGATAGATGATAGTGAAGTAATTTGTTGTAGTGATAGAGAGGGCCTTAACTTCTCTAGATGCAATTTGCCAAGTTTCTTTAGCATTTGGCCCTGGGTTACGCTGGACCCCCCAAAAAAGTGTTTCAGCCTCGCACATTGTGATTAGTTCTGGGCTTTGGTGGGAGAAAGCCAAGCAGACTATCTCTAGCCCAATCCCCCTCAGATGGTTTGATTCCATTAAGGTAATGAAATAGTAACTTAACTACTTGGATTTGGGTTTGAATCACCTTCACACAAGTGTGACTCATTGGGAGAGGGGAATTCCTTCAACTCTACTTTGGAACTAATAATTAAATAGGTTTAAGTGCTGATGTTTATCTGAACATAATCAGAACCAGAATGAGCCTTCCACACTATCTGCCAGATGATCCTATCATCCCGGTGGTAGGTCTGACAAGCTTAGTTCATCTCTTAGGTAGACCTGTTAAGACTTGTGTTTTGGTCTTTTAAAAAGTGAAAGTGTTTTGTCTTTAGGGAGAGCGCTTTCTGATTTACTGTTTTTATTTTATTTTGATGATATTGACAATTATGAGAAAAACATACATTCAGTTCTTTTTCGTTAAAAATCAGCTTCATCTGGGGAGGCCTTTTTGTGAATGCCCTTGCTTTGCAAAAATGAATTCTTCATTGTGGTCTAAAATGTAATTAGGGTTTGAAAAGAAACATTCACATAGCTGATGAGGTGGTAGGTCTCAGGTTCTGTCTCATGTGTGATAAACCAAACCAGCCAGTATTTCAAGAAGCCTAGGGCTATTGGTAGGTTAACACTGTGAAGATCTTCAGTGAATTCAGCTTTTAACACAAAGAGCCACCGCAGGGTGTTTCATTTAAAGAACTTTTTAAAGCCAGAAAACGTTTTCAGAGCTTTGCTAATTCATTGTATTTTTGAAGTTTAAAAACTTAATGTGAGAGTTAATCCAGTTCAGCAAGGTGGTTCTGGAAGTACCAACGGTGAGTAATAGCCAAGATGCTTAGGAAAAGTAGCACTTGCTCTAGCAGCTGTCAAGGCCTAACTACTTAATATAAAGCCAAAGTTAGTTAACACTGTTACAGGAATAGGGATAGAAATACAGATTAATACAGAATAACACATAGGCATTTAAAGAAAGACTCTTTCAGAGACGGCGTTGGAGATCAGAGTGGGAGGAGAGCGACTTTTTCATAAAGGTGTGAAACAGCCATTGGAATAAAACAGTATAGAAAAACATCCATGACCCAACAAAATATCAAGATTTTAAATGCAGTAGTACTGACTTTTCTTTTGTCTCAAGCGCCAGTAAGGCTTGGTAGGGCACAACGTTGACAGTCTACACTGGACGCCCATGTGTCCAGCAATCTCTGTTCACAAAGAGACAGTGCAGTGAAAAACTACAGCTTCAGTGATGTGGGTGTCAGTATAGTATGCATATATCTCACATAATACTGAACAAAAGCAAGTTACAGATGCATGCTTTAGAACTCCATTGATCATCGATTCAAAAAAAGGGACAAGCTATTTTAAGGAAAATATCCACAGATGGAGCAAGGAGATGATTAGATGACTACAGAAATCAGAATGGTTAACCTGGAGAGGGAGGTGCATGGGATGCTGGCAAGGTACCTAACCTTTCCTGTAAATAGTGGTGAAGAAAGTGAGGTCAAGTTTTTAATACCAGAAGTAGTGGTGGGGAGGAAAAGGCCTAAAAGGAATGCTGCCCACTTGCATTTCTGGGTACAGGAGGTGAAAATGACAAAATGAACATGGCCGTTGAGAATAGGAGGGCTTTCCAGCATGAGTTTTCTTTTTTCAGTTGTTGTGCTGTAGTTTAGTTACGAGACAGCCTTGAGAGTTAAGACATTTGATCCCATTGCAGCAATCACCATTGAACCAAAGAAGGAAGCTTTTCTATGTTGGAGCAGATCTTACAGACATGAGGCTTTGAAATCTGATGATCTGAATTCTTAACAATGAAAGATCTTAAGATAAATACACTCTTTGGTTGCTATAATAAAAAGATGTGAATTGTGCTGTTTTGTTTATAAAGCAAAGAATGCTAAGTTGATCTGTAGTTCTATTAAGTGAGAACCTGCCTTTCCTTGCCTTCAGCAGATCACCCACCAAAGTGAAATTATGAAATGATGGGGCTGCAGGGGCTGTCAGGGCAGTTCTTCCTTTTTCTTTTATCGCAGCCTCCTATGTGGAATTCTGTATAGTATCCATTCCACTACTTGAGACTCCAGTAAACGTAGAAGGAAGTGACAAGTTTCAGAGTTGAGGCTGTGGGGGAAGGTCAGAACAGGTATAGGGGTATGCAGGAAGGCAAAGGAGAAACCCCACCCCTATGTATTTCCAAAGTAGGTTTTGGCATGCATAGGGAAAGGTCCATGTGTCCATAAATGTAATTTCCATGTTAGGTACGACTGAGAGCCACTCTGACAAAGCAGTTCTACTCGGAATTATTTGAGGTATACTCACAAGTATGTACAAGGAATTCATTGCAGCACTGTCAGAGATAGCAACCCAAATAGCTATCAAAAGGGAGCCTAACTAGTTAAGCAAATTTTGATGCATCTATTTGGTGGACCACTCTGCAGTCAAAGGGGAAAAAAAAAAACCGCACATAAAGCTGTGTTTTGGAATAAAGTGGTCTTTAAAATACATATTAAGAGAAAAAGCAAGGAGCAGAGTTGACAGCTGCTCACATATGGGTAAAAAGGGGTGGGTGCAGAATCTTTGTGAAGATACGCATAGACCATCCCTGGATGCACACAAAGACCCTAGTGGCAATGGGCACCTTGCAGGAGGAGACAGGGAGAGGACTAACAGCGTGTGAGGAAGGGACTCTGCTATCTATCTTTTGGGTGTTTTCACCAGGCTTCATTTGTACCAGGCTTCTGGATTGGATATCGCCATTCAAATGTAATTATTTATTAAAACACCTAATGAATGCATTTGTCCGCCACCTCAACATCAAGCCTCTGACGGGAGAGGCCAGAGGCTGGATTTTAAGGGCCAGATTTAAAACTCCTCGTTCTAGACCCAGCTTCTTGCTCCCACACACCACTTCTCAACCCCACTGAAGCTTGAGGGCAAGGCTGCCTAGCTTTGCCTAGTCTCCCCCAACTCCACTCCAAACAGCTCTCCCAAGAGGCCAAGCCTCTTGTAGCTTTCTTGCAGCCTCTTCCCCCTTTCCCTGCCATTTGCTTCCGTAGCCCCTATATGTATAAGATTATATTCTACATTGCATTTTTCTGTTGCCAGGGGAAAGAGAAAGGGCATCTTGCTTCAGGTGGAGACAGGAGAGACCTAGTGAGGGAGATTTCTCTCCCATCACCTTATACAAGAGCCTGAGCCACCAGTCCCCATTTTCTCAACTATAACAGGGATGCAGAACCGACCTGAGAACCTCATTAGCTAATAGGAGAAACTTGAAAAGATAAACTGCAAAGAACCACAAGACAGTAAATTCTGTTGCTGCATTCCACTGACTCACCTACTTAGGCACCACGAGTGATTGTCAGCACCTTTCAGGGCACCTATGACCACAGTTACCCCAAATGGTGCTTCACGGACGGACAGCTTAATGGGGATGCAGACTCGGCTATAAGTTAAGGCAAGGTCTTGGAACTTTGGGCTTGCTGTTAGTGGAGGGAGAGGAATAGACCTGTGTGCAGCCATTCACCTGAGCCGCCTCTGTGCCCTATTGCTTGTCACCTCCTTTGCCTCTCACCTCTGTGACTTCAGTGACACCATTCATCCCTGAAGAGAGCCGGTGGATTGTAGCTAATAAGCAGATAGCTGAAGCTTGGGGATGGAGGGAAGGAGAGGGCTAGTAGGTGTGGGCCCCTTGCCACTGCCAGAATCCTAAGAGCTGAGGGGCCGGGGGGCCAGCTCTGCTCTCAGAATGGAGCCACTTAGGCATGCCAAATACTAAGGTACAGGCCTGGGGAGGGCAGGGAAGGGTTACTGCTGTAAGCTGCCGTCTGCCCAACCAGGCTGCTCATATCCCCTACTGCTGAACTCAAAGGGATCTAGGCTGCTGCTTTCCATAGGCACCTTTCCTCCAGGACACAGCCTCACCAGGGACAAGGCTTGGCATGGACTAGCTTTAGTGACCCAACATGTTTGGCAGGGCAGTGGCTCTGCTTGGGACCATCATCTCCTTGTCCTTGCTTACCCAGATAAGCTTTTTCCCAGACAGGCAACACTGCGGCTTAGGGCCAGGAGTGGTCCACTGAACAAAATGGCTCTGGAATAGTAAGAGTTTCCTGTTCTCTGTTAAACAGCAAAGACGACTCCTTGCTCAAGTGAGAAGGGGAAATAAGAAGAATCTTCCATTGCTCTGAAATACCTTGAGAGGACTCCAGACCCAGAACCCCATGGGCATTACCCCCACCCAAGAACTAAAGGGAGACAGCAAAGAAAACAGACCTGAGCCTGTTCCTGTATCCAGCAGGCAAAGCCACTGGAGCTGAGAACCAAGCCTCTGGCTGCTCCATCAAGTACTCCCCACTCACTCCCAGAAGTGCAGGCAAAACCAGCCAGGCCAGGGCCACATGAGCACACACAGCTGGAGATGAGCACACCACCCAGGAGGACTTAAATAGTGAAGCCTCCTCACCATGGGCACTAAGTAGGCTACGTGAGGTCAAATGAAGCTGCCTGTTCCTGGGTCATACTCTTAGAGGGATACTCTCATATCCAATTAGTCACAGCCCAAGCTTTGCACACCCCATTAGGGGATGAACACAGGGTATGGGGTCAGAGTCCTGGGTTCAGCCAAGTTGTAGGGCCTTGAGCAAGTGGAAACGGCTCCTCTGAGTCTGTTTTCTCACCAATGAAATGAAACTAAGGCGGCTTGCTTTGCAGGTTGTGGTGGGGATTACCTAAGGTAATTGACATTCCTTTTGATGCAGTTGTGCACAGACCTGTTTTCATTGTAAGGCAATGAAACTATATCTGAACTATAACACAGGGACGATGTCTGCCCTGTGTTTACAGAACTGACCCGAGAACCTCATTAAGTAATGAGGTACTGATGAGGATGCTTCTGGCTGGGCTGCAATGAAATGCTTTACAATGAAAACAACAGTTCTGTGCACAACTGCGTCAAAGGTAATGTCAAATAGAAACTGTCAAACTACCCAGGTTACTGTGTCAGAGGGGCTGTTGGTGAGAGCATGACCAGCTTCCTGAGATGCCGTGGATGGGGCCATCTATGGGCCAACATGGCCACTGCCTGGGACAGAATCCATCTGGGCAGTGTTAGAAGGCAAATCCCCTAAGAAGCACCAGAGCATTGGAGCTGGGAAGAGGGTTGGCAGCCACTGATTTAGTGTAGCCTTTTCATTTTGCAGATGGGGAAATGAGGCCCCACAAAGGCCAAGGCATGACCTCAACTTACCCATGTGGTTGGAGCTGCCCAGAGCCCACCCCTACCTACCCAGTCCAGATTCAAGAGTAAGCCTGCCCAGTACAGCAGTCCCAGCATACTTCCACAGTATCCACCAAATATTGCCATGGGCTCGACTGACTCTTACATAGGAGGTTCTAAACATATGTGTGAGGGAACATGAGGCAGATACGGGATTAGGTGGCAGAAATTGGGGGAAATGATTCTACCCTGATGCCATCATCCCATCTAGATGGGCAAACCTTCAGGGAAGCCAGTGTTCCTGAGCATTTTGCATTCCTTTAGGCAAACTTTTCACTATCTGTGCTGGTCAGTGAGTCTTACCCAGTCCTCCCCAGGATTCTTGGAATCAGTTTGCTCCTGAAATGAACAAAAGCCAGGCAGGTAAAAGGGGAGAAGACAAGAGGCTCAGAGATTAGCTTCCAAAGGCTTGCTCTGGAGCTGTGGCTGGGAGAGCATTCCTGCCTCGTCCCGCCCTTCTGCTCTTCCCTGAGGAGAGGAGAGATGCTCACAGATGCCGGCAGGCTGAGGACTGTGCTTCGCATCCACTGCTTTATTACCACAGGCAGTGCTAACCTTAGCCCACCTGGCCCACACAAAGAGGGAAAGAACATTTCTGAGAACAGCTAACAAACCTGGGCTTCCCAGATGCATTCCACAGGAACCAAGGAAGTCCATTCTGAGTCAGTTTTCTAGGCCCTGGGGTTAGTGAGCACTTGGGCCATCAGGTTCTGGGTTCAGCTGACTTTATTAGGTCCAAATACAGCTGTGAGGGGATGTGGCAGAGGTGTCTGGGAGCTGACCTTGCTTGTGCATCCAAGGGCTGGGGCCACAGGGTGGGCTTGTACTAAGCACTTTCTTGCCTAGTGTCCAACAGCTTGGAGGATTTCCAGGGCCAAGGGAGCCACCACACTGTCGGTGAATGAACTGTAAGAAAAACCAAAGTAGGTACACTTAATAGGCATCTCTAAGGTAAAATGCCCCCCCCATTTCAAAGGGGCCAGCCTCTTTTGCACCCGAGTATCTGGTGGACCAGCTGCAGCATCCTCTTGGGAAGCAGAAGCAGGAAAGCCTGGCCCACAGTCCTGGTGGGGTTCAGAATTGGCCATGCCAGCACCCTGAGCTATTTCTGAACTCCCAGCCCCAGCCACCACTCACTCTCTGAGCCACCTCTGCCAGAAACACTGCCAGTGAGTGGTAGGCAGCCAGACTCTACCAGGCCTGGGGCCTTCAGTGGGCCTGCCCGGCTCCTGCCTGGAGCTGACTTATGTGTCCCAGACCCACTCCACACACTGACCCTCTCTGCTCCATTGCCCTTTCCAGCCAATCAGCCAGGAGCTTTCTTACTCTTATAGGTGTGAATGTGCAATTAAGAGCTTAAAATGTTAACTTTTTTACTGGAGCAAATTGTTTGAGACACATTTAAACCTATGTTAAACAACTGTTAGCAAAGAAAAAACTGAAACCAGTGACCCTTGATGTGTAAAATTAGCTCGTGGCACACTCTTGACTGCACAGAAATAGAGCTGGTACCAAATAAATGGGTGGGGCTGGGGGTGGGGCGCTGCAAAAAAGATGTGGGTGGCAGTGGGATGGGGCCGTGACCAGGAGACTGTGCCATGCATTCCTGCTCTGCGCATCAAAGCCCCTGTATGACAGAAGGAATGCGTCTGAACTTGGCCCGCCCCTGGCTGAGTCTAGGCTAGACTAGTGGGGCCATGCTGTGCACCCACACACAGCAGGCCCAGTGAGGCTGGAAAGGACAAACTACTGGCAGAGCAGCATCGGAACTGAGAACAATGCCATCCACTCATTCTTGGTTGACAAGAAAACCCTTTCTGGTAAGGCAATCTGAACGAAGTCCAAACGAGAACTCTGCAGGAGCAACTTCCCCGCCCAACACAAGATCTGTCTGGTGTAGATGTTTTAGATGCTGGAGTACTGAGTGTGGGTGCAGGACAGACCACCAGCCTCATGGACCACTGAACCTTGTTTTGACACATTTGGTCCAAATTTGGGTCCAGCATGAGGATGTGCTATTTTTGGCTAAAAGGCAGTTGTAGGTCCCTACTATGAGGAGTCCCATAGCGCCGGTGCCTAGAGCGAAGGGGCTCTCTAGAGCTGTCTGTCAAACTCCACTCCTCTGTGGCTCTCTCTGTGCCCTCTGCATAAATCTGTGTAGCTGGCTCCATAATGGCATTTTGCACAAGGCCAGGATCCGATGGCATGTGCTCCTCAAAATGGTCTTACAGGAGGCCTATAGGCCAGCCCAGGGAGTCACTGTTCACACCTTACATGGCAGGGGCTCATCAAGGTGTGAAGGGGCTTCTTGCAGCAAAGTCAGTCTCTCCTGCCCCTCACCTCACAGAAAACCATGAGTACGAACTTACTTCTATGGTTTATGCTGAAGACAAAAGGGGTAGGGTTAGGCTAAAAAGGATGGTATCCTCCCCTCTCACCTATCCAGGATTAATACAAAAGGCTGGTTGGAATTGAGCCTTCTCTGCAAACTCACCTTCTTAGCAATGCTTCAGCCACTTATTTTTCTTCAAATTCATAACAAACCCAAAGCACACCAGGAAGCAGATTTCATAGAAACATGTAGTTCTAAAAACAGAATCTACCAGGAAATGGCAGACAGCATTCCAGGTCCAGTGAAGGTCAGGCACCCCATAGGAGGCAGGTCCTTCTCCCCAGGGTGGGGAAATGCTCCACTGAGCATCAGCGTCTGTGGGGCTGGCTGGGATGCCAGCTCCTTCTGCTTTTACAGCATGTAACATGCTCCTGGGTGATAGGCCTATCCCCGGTCCGTGGAACTCACTTCTAGGATGTTCTACACACACTGACTGTACAGCCAAGGACTGGGAGGCTAGCCTAACCCCATGCTGTCAGCTTCTGGGTGTCAAATACGCAGTTCCGTGTGGTCCCTCTGAACTTCTGGCTGAGGAAGGTAACCTGGTGCAGCAGACCAGGCTAAGCTGTCACATTTGCTCCAGCCCTGCCTGGGCCTTGAGTCCTCCACAAGATGGTGATGAGGATGCCTCTGACTGGGCTGCTGATGGGGGCATGTGTGCACAGGCCAGGGGCTGCCTTTCTCATGAGGTTCCTTGCATCTCCCACTTGGTCATCCACTCAACCTCTTTAGGGGCCTCAAGGTGGGAATATTGTTTCCCCTGGCAGGACTAAGACTTTCTCTCCCCCTGTTGATTCCTTTCCCCTCACCTTCCCCACCATAACTGGCGATTCCTGGTGTGTGAAGTGGCAGAGCTTCCCTTCCCACACTGGGAAGGATCTCAGTGGACAGTGATGGGCTGCAAGGTGGCGGTCCCTGGTGTGGGGGAGATGAGTGGGAGGCGTGGAGAAAGGAATGGCTGAGAGTGTGTGCTGATCTGGAGCAGACTCTGCTGATCCTCCTGGGCCCCACTTACCCACTCCTGGGGGCCAGCCGCTCCAGAGCCCGCAGGAGGCTGCCCGCATTCTTGAGGCTCTCCAAGTGCTTCTCATTGGAGGTGATCTGCAAGGGCAGGAGGGGGAAGACAGTGGTCAGCTGACCCGTCCCTGACTCATGCCCTGTTGGATGGGCACCCTGAGTATCAGGCCTGCATGGTGCTGTGGCTGCCTAAGGCACTGGGGGGTGTCCCCTGGGCTTGTCTGTAACCCCCATGCCTAACCTCCCCACAGAGTATTGCTGACCAAGGGGAAAGAGGCAGGACACTGGTGGTCCACAGGGGAGGTGACAAGGCAGTCTGCTGGGGCAGGAGATGGCCAGTTCAGGGCAGGGTGCCTCCTGCGGATCTCTCAGGAGGGTTTGTGTCTGGGAACCTGAACTTTCCAATTAAAGCAAAACTACGTTTTCTGTGCTGGGACTCAGGAGGCCTGGCTAGCAACTGGAAATCTGTCTTTGGGGCTCTCAGCCCAACATGATCTCTTTCACATGGACAGAAGGATGCCAAGAAGGTGCCTGGGGACCTGGGAGAGAGGCATTAATAACTAAACCCCAGGAAGTGTGCCCATGCTAATCGCCACAGCCCTGTGAGAAAAACACTTGGGCATGCCTGACTCTGTAGCACCTATTTGCAGAATCATAAACTCTCAGGGCTAGAATAGGCTCAGGTGGGGATTTATCTGGCTCTGGCACCCAGAGACCTCACAATTCAGCCCCTCCATAAAATGAGTCCATGTCCTGAAAGGCAGAGAAGAGAAAGCTTTGATTCTACTATTAGACTTGCTTCTCTTAATTCACCATTGCCTCCTATTGTTATCTTTGTTAGTTTAAAATTTCTTGTAAGAAACACTTGTATGGCACTTTACATTTCAGAAGGCTGTTTCCTATATGTTTTCTCATTTAATCTTCTCAACAGCCTACTTTACAAGGTAAGTATATATCATGTTTTATTTATGAGGTAACCAAAGCTGAAATTAAGGGGCTGCTACAGGAGTCCACATGGAGCCAGATTCTGTCCCCACCATGAAGTTGAAACCAGGATGGCTTCAGCTGACTTTCATCATAGCAACCAAGGCTGGATTATTGTCTCCTTAGTTAAGAGGCTCAACATTTTTTAATCAGTCACTCATGATAGAGAGGTCACAGGGGTAACTAAATATTAACATGAACTCTGAATTATATATGAATGCATTCGTACCTCCACTGAGATCCTCTCCCACTTCCTGAGTATGCCAGAGAACAGCTGCCAGTTCAACTGCATCAGGTGTGATTTCTGCAAAGACTTGCATCTCGGAAGAGCTGCATGTAAATTTGTTCTGAAATTGCACCCAACTTGATGTGTTCAAAAGACTACTGCTTAAAAATGCCAGCTGTAGTTCAATTATGTCTGAAGTATGCATAAACTTACACTGAAGGTACACTCCCCATCAGGGGTCTTCAGTGAGGATTCCCACTTCATTTTTCTCAGAACTGCCTCAAACAGGTCAGCTGACCACATCCAGGCTCACTGCCCCTGACCAGCCCTGCCATGAGATTGTGTGCAGAGGCTGTGCTCCCAGGAAATCACCCACAAGTTGCAAATAAATCAGAAGATGGCTTTCATCCACAAGGCTGGTTAGAAGGTGCAAACAGAAATCTACAGTGACAGTTATGTGATCAAAGGAAGATACCAAAATAGTATCATGTGTAGCTGACATAAATGTATACATAAACAAAGCCCATTGAAAACTACATGGTTTGGCCATTTACCTGACTCTTATTAATAACATCAGCTGTTGTTCTGTATATAAGGATGAGTTAATTCAAAAATAAAAATTTTAAATTATATCAATCAGAGGTCCCAGTTCTGGGTAAGACAGAGAAAACACATGACACTCTTAATCTCCCTCTGGATGCAAATCTACAGTGCAGCTATTTGAGAACACTGAAAAGCAAATAGCAACAGGTAAATAGGAGAGGACACTGAATTCAAAGCACCACTGAACTGGCAGTGAGTTTACCACTTCTTTCTCAGCCTGGATGCAACAAACCCAAAAGCCAAAAGCTCTAGGAGAAACCCAGCTTGAGGAATAGAGAAGGGAAATCCCCAAAACCCTAGAGAATAGATGAAACCCCCTCAAGATTGTTTTTCTCTTTTTTCTCCATCCTCTTGTGTCCCAGGCCATTCTGTGATGGCAGCAGTGGTAGTGGGGACAGAAGTGGCAGCAACAGTAGCCAGCAAGAGGAGCCTACAACCAGAACTCTATTCTTTCTCTGTTCTCCTAGTGTTTGGCCTGGATGTTGCATAATCATGGAACTAGGCAGTTTTAGGCCAGATAGAAAATGGGAAACCCAGAGAACCAGAAAGTACTGGGGAGAGAATGAATCAAGAAGAGCTTAGTAAAGTTACTCCATAAAACTGTTTATGAACTCCTGGCCTCACCCCCAACATGTGTATGCATGGAACCGATCCCAATAGCATGCCCCAGAATTGAAGAACTGAGGTAACAAATATATCTCTGCTCACATCCCAGACTGACCCCTGGGGAGGGACACACCAGATAGATGCACATAGCACTGGAAAACCTGTGAAACCAACATGACACTGAAATTACAATTCCAACCTGCAGCCTGAACCTAATCAGCATGATTACTTGCTAAAACAAAAATATCAATATTCTCTGTAGTATTTAACAAGACAGTGTCTTATAATGTAATATTTTAAATGACCAGGATACAATTCAAAATTACTTGGCAAAAGCAACCATAAAATCCCAGCTGACATGAAAAAAGACAATCAACAGAGGACAATAAACAAAATGACATATGTTGGAATTATCTGACAAAGACTTCAAAGTGCTATTATAAAAATGCTAAAAACAAACAATCACTAACACTCTTGAAACAAGTATTACAATAGTATGTATCAGTAAAAAAGGAGAATATATCAAAGAAGAAGCAAATGAGAATTTTCTAACTAAAAACATAATAACCACAAATTTAAAGTCATCACTGGATGGACTCAATAGCAGAATAGAGACAATAAAAGGAATGAGTCAGTGAACTTGAAGATAGATCAATAGAAATAAATGATCCAATCTCAGCAGCAGAGATTGAAAAAAAAAAAAAAAGATTGAGAACACAAATGAACAGCACCTCAGGGACCTATGACAATAACAAAAGGTTTTTGTCATTGGAGTTCCAGAATGAGAGGACAGAGAATAAATGAATGAAAAAGTATTTGAAGAAATCATGACAAAAACTATTCCAAAATGTGCTGAAAGAAATAAATCCACAGATTCAAGAAACAGTAAATCCCAAACAAGATTAAACCCAAAGAAATCCATGACCAAACCCATCAAAATCAAACTTGCTGAAGACAAAGGATGTTGAAAGTGGGCAGAAAAAAAAATGACATATTACTTCTACGGTAACAATAATTTGAATTATTGTGAATTTCTCATCTGAAACTACTGAGGCCAGAAGATTTTAAGATGCTAAATGAAATGAGCTACCAAACTAGATTTATATACCTAGAAGATATCATTCAGAAATGATATCATGGTTTCAAAATGTTATTTAGGAATGAAGATGAAATAAGGATATTTTCAGATGAATGAAAACTAATAGAAGCAGAGCTGCTATAAAAAATTTACTAAAGGAAGTTCTTCAGAGAGAAAGCAAATAATACCAGAAGGAAACCTGGAACATCAGGAATGGTAAATATAACATGATATTATCTTTCTTTAAAAGCTGTTTAATAGTAGAAAAGAAAAAATACATATAATATTATATTGATGGGGTTTTCAACATATGTAGATGTAACATATAAGACAGCTGGAACATAAGATGGGGGAGAGCAAAGGAACCTATATGGTAGTAAGGCTTTTATGTTCCATTTGAAGTGGTAAAATATTGTCATAAGTAGACTCTAAAAGGTTAAGTATTTTATAACTCCAAGAGCAACCACTTTAAAAAATTATACAAAGAGATGTAGTTTAAAAAAAACCCACAGTAGATAAATTAAAATTTAATATTAAAAATATTCAAATAGCTTAAAAGAAAGCAGGAAAAGGAAAAGTGAGGAAATAAAAACACTGGACCTAATCAGAAATCAAATAAAAAGGCAAACTACACTGTAACATACCAAGAATTACATTAAATGTAAATGATCTAAATACAGCAAGTAAAAATCTCCTGAATGATTTTTAGAAATGATCCAACCATATATTGTCTGTAAGAATCTTAATTCAAATATAATGAGATAGTGGTTTAAAGTTAAGAGGATGAAAAAAGATATACCATGCACACATAAATCAAAAGAAAGCTAGAGTGGCTATAGTAATGTCAGGCAAAGTAGACTTTAGAGCAAAGAAAATTACCAGGGACATATTTTGATCAAACGGTTTTGTAACCAAGAAGACATAACAATAAATGTGTATACATCTAATGGTAGAAATTACACATACAGAAAGCAAAAACTGATACAACTGAAAAGGAAAACAGATAAATCCACAATCGTAGTTGGAGATTTCAAAACTCCTCTCATGGTAAGAAACAGGATGAGTAGACAAAAATCAGCACAGATATAGAAGAACTGAAGAACCCCATCAACCACATGAATCCTATTGACATTTGTAGATCACTGATCCCATCAAAAACAGTATTCACATATATTGCAAGAATCCAGGAATATTTACAAATGTATACAGTATTCTGTGTCATAAAACATATCTTAACACATTTAAAAAAGCTGAAACCATATAAAATATATTCTCTGACCATATGGAATTAAACTAGCAATTAATAAACAAGATAACAGGAATATTTTCAATCACTTGGAATTAAACAGCACACTCCTAAATAATCCAAGGGTTAAAGAGGACATTCCAAGAAAAATTAGAAAATAATCTTAGCTGAATGAAAATGACCTTGATACAACACGTCAACATCTGGAAGGGGGCTTAAGCAATGCTTAGAGGGAAATCTATAGTACTAAATACTTATTTTAGGAAAGAAGAAATGTCCCAAATCAATCAATAATTTAAGCTTCTACATCAAGAAACTAGGAAAAAAGGGCCAGGCGTGGTGGCTCACGCCTGTAATCCCAGCACTTTGGGAGGCTGAGGAGGGCGGATAACTTGAGGTCACGAGATTGGGACCAGCCTGGCCAACATGGTGAAACCCTGTCTCTACTAAAAATAGAAAAATTAGCCAGGCGTGGTGGAGGGTGCTCGTAATCCCAGCTACTCAGGAGGCTGAGGCAGGAGAATTGCTTGAACCCAGGAGGTGGAGGTTACACTGCACAGAGATCGCGCCACTGTACTCCAGTGTGGGCAACAGAGCGAGAGTCCATCGCAAAAAAAAAAAAAAAAAAAAAAAAAGAAGAAGAAACCAGGAAAAAAAGGAGCAAAACGAACCCAAACTGGGAAGAAAACGAGCAAAAATTAAGAGGAATGTGGTAAATGTAGGCCCTAAAATATCAATACTTACATTAAATGTAGATTTACCAAATGCTCCAAGTAAAAGATTTCAAGCTGTATATAAACAAAATATATCTCTTATATATAATTATATACATCTATAATATATAAATTACAGCTACACACACACACACACACACACACACACATATATAGTACTTATAAGAAACATATTTTAAATATAAGGGCACCAAGGCCAGGCGCGGTGGGTCATGCCTGTAATCCCAGCACTTTGGGAGGCCGAGGCGGGTGGATCACCTAAGGTCAGGAGTTTGAGACCAGCCTGGCTGACATGGTGAAACCCCATTTCTACTAAAAATCAAAAAAATTAGCTGGGCATGGTGGCACAAGCCTGTAATCCCAGCTACTTGGGAGGCTGAGGCAGGAGAATCACTTGAACCCGGGAGGCAGAGGTTGCAGTGAGCTGAGATCGTGCCATTGCACTCCAGCTTGGGCAACAAGAGCGAAACTCCATCTCGAAAAATAAATAAATAAATAAGGGCACCAAACAGTTGATGGTTAGAGGATGGAAAAAGATATGACATGCTAACAGTAACCTAAGAAAGTTGGCATAGCTAATACCAGATAAAGTAGATGTTAAGGCTATAATCGTAACTAGAGGTAAGGAGGGGCATTTCATATTTATAAGAAAATAAATTGGCCAGGAAGATACAGCAATTCTAAATTTGTATGCTCCTAATCATAGCCTAAAAATACATAAAACAAACAAATAAAAATGACAGAAACAAAGTGAGAATTAGATAAATCCACAATCATGGTGACATATTTTTCAATCTCTTCCAGCAATGTGCATACAGAAACCAGAGGTGACACAGAGGTTCTATACAACAAGAGTAACAGAATTGACTTAATTGACTTACATAAAAAATCATCCAAAAACTGCAGAATATATATTCTTTTCAAGTGCATATGGAAAATTTCCAAAATATACCATCTGCTGGGTCTTAAGGCAAGTCCTGACAAATTCCAAAGGTATAAATCTGATACAATATATCAGGATCTGTATGATTAAAAACTGTAAAATGCTGACGAAAGAAAATAAATAAATGGATACACAATATTCAAGGATTGGAAGGCTCAATATAATAAAAATGTCTTCCAAAATATAGGTCTAATGAAATTCCTATCAAAATTTCAGCAGAAATCTTTGTAATATATAATAGCTGAGTCTATTGCTTCTTGGCCTTTTGGCTAAGATCAAGTGAATAATAACTGACTCTAAAATTTGCAATGGAAAGGCAAGGAGCCAGAACAGGTAAAATAATTTTGAAAAAGCAGAATAAAGTTTAGGCATCATACTACCCAACTTTAAGAGGCACTACATGATTCCAGCAACCATGACAGTGTGGTATTGGCAGAAGGTCAGACACACAGATAATGGAATAGACAAGAGAGCCCAGAAATAGAACTACACAAATTATTGTTAAAATTTTGACAGAGGTGCAAAGTTAATTCAAGCAGGGAAGAACAGTGTTTTCAACAAGCAGTGCTAGAACAAATGGATGCACATATGCATAAACATCAATCTAGACCCATATTTTACATCTTATATAAAACGTAATTTTAAATGGATGATGGACCTAAATATAAAATGTAAAAACTATATAACTTCTAGAAGAAAATATAGAAGAAATTCTGTGACCTTAGATTTGGTGATGAGTTTTTAAGATAACAACATAATCCCTTAAAAAAATTATAAATTGGACTTTGTCAATATTAAAAACTTCACTTTTTGAAAACATAACAGCCTTCCTTCCTTCCTTCCTTCCTTCCTTCCCTCCCTCCTTCCTTCCTTCCTTTTTTTCTTTTTTCTTCCCTCCGTGGCCCAGGCTGGAGTATACTCGACTTGCTACAGACTCCCTGCGTCCGGCTCCCGTGATTCTCCTGCCTCGGCCTGCGGGCTGCCTGGGATTGCCGGCGCGCGCCACCACCCCTCCCTGCTTTTTGTCCTTTGGCTGGAGGCGCGGTTTCGCCATGTTGGCCACGCTGCTCTCCAGCTCCTGACCTCGAGTGCTCGGCCCACCTCGGCCTCCCGAGGTGCTGGGACTACAGACGGAGTCTCGCTCACTCGGTGCTCCGTGTTGCCCGGGCTGGAGTGCGGTGGCGTGGTCTTGGCTCGCTGCAGCCTCCGCCTCCCAGCTGCCTGCCTTGGCCTCCAGGATGCTGGGATTGCAGCCTCTGCCCGGCCGCTGCCCCGTCTGGGAGGTGAGGCGCGCCTCTGCCCAGCCGCCACCCCCTCTAGGAAGTGAGGAGCGCCTCTGCCCGGCCGCCCATCGTCTGGGAAGTGAGGAGCGCCTCTGACCGGCCGCCCCGTCTGGGAAGTGAGGAGCGCCTCTGCCCGGCCGCCCCATCTGGGAAGAAGTGAGGAGCACCTCTGCCCAGCCACCCATCGTCTGGGATATGAGGAGCGCCTCTGCCCGGCCGCCCATCGTCTGGGAAGTGAGGAGCGCCTCTGCCCGGTCGCCCATCGTCTGGGATGTGAGGAGCGCCTCTGCCCGGTCGCCCCGTCTGGGAGGTGAGGAGCGCCTCTGTCTGGCCGCCCTGTCTGGGAAGTGAGGAGCGCCTCTGCCCGGCCGCCCATCGTCTGGGAAGTGAGGAGCGCCTCCGCCCGGCCGCCCCGTCTGGGATGTGGGGAGCGCCTCCGCCCCGCCGCCCCGTCTGGGAAGTGAGGAGCGCCTCTGCTCGGCTGCTCTGTCTGGCATGTGGGGAGTGCCTCTGCCCGGCCGCCCCGTCTGGGAGGTCTACCACAGAGGCCAGACGCAATGTGGGGGCTGGACGTGGTGGCTCACGACTGTAGTCCCAGCACTCTAGGAGGCTGAGGCGGGTTGATCACTTGAGGCTAGGAGTTCGAGACCAGCCTGGCCAACATGGCGAAACATATGAAAAATACAACAGACCAACCAACCAACCTAGCAACAACAAAACAGGTCTACCCTGGAGTCATACTCTAATTTTTTCTATTTTCCTCCCTTTCTGATCCTTTATCCCACTTTCTTTTTCTTCCTCTTCCTTCTCCTTCTTCTTTGTCAAATAGAGGATTGAGTTATTATCATTGATCCATACAAAGTCCCTCTCTCATTTATTTTCTTTAATTCCCAACCCCCATTTCTATTCCCCATCTTCCCATGTGCAACCTTCCTAATATGTTTGATATGCATCTTTCTGTTTGTATGTATTTTTAGAAAATGTTTATTTTTTGTGTGAAAAAAATAATAAAACAGGTCAATAGTTGCATTAAAAAAAAAAGAAAACGTAAGAGAATGAAAAGATAAGCCACAGACTTGGAGAAAATATTTGAAACTTACTTATCTGATAAAGGACTTATATCAAGAACATAAAAGTAACTCTTTAAAAAAATTTTTTTTAGAAAGAGGGTCTCTGTTGCCCAGGCTGGAGTGCAGTGGTGTGATCATGGTTTACTGTAACCTCAAACTCCTGGGCTCAAGCAATCTTCTTGCCTTGGCCTCTCGGTTCTCACCTTGGCTGGGATTACAGACGTAGGCCACCACGCCCAGCCAAAAAGAACTCTTCAAATTCAATAATAAGAGAACGACCAGCCTAGTTTTTAAGATGGATAGAAAATCTGAATAGACACATCACCAAAGAAGATATATGGGTGGCAAATAAGAAAAGATAACTCAACATTGTTTGTCATTAGGGAAATGCATATTAAAACTGCAGTGCAATACCATTGCATACCTATTAGAATGGCTAAAATTCATAACACTGACAATAACAATGTTGGTAGGGATGAAGAATAACAGCAGTTCTCATTTATTGCTGATGTGAATGCAAAATGGAACAGTGCTTTGGAAGACAATTCGGCAGTTCTTTATAAAACTAAACATACAGGCCAGTGGCTAATACCTGTAATCCCAACACTTAGGGAGGCTAAGGCAGGTGAATCACTTGAGCCCAGGAGTTCAAGACCAGCCCCAGCAACATAGTGAGACCTCGTCTCTGCAAATAAATAAATAATAATGAGCTGGGCGTGGTGGTGCACACCTGTGGTCCCAGCTACTTGGGAGGCTGAAGTGGGAGTATCGCTTGAGCCTGGGAAGTCAAGGCTTCAGTGAGCCATGATCAAGCAATTGCACTCCAGCCTGGGTGACAGGGTGAGATTATGTCTCAAAAAAAAAAAAAAAATTAAACATAGTCCTACCATATAGCCAAACACTCTTGGATATTTACCCAAGTGAATTGAAAACTTATGTCCACACAAAAACCTGTATTCCAAATCCTTCACACTTTTATTCATAATCACTGAAATGTAGATGCAACCAAGCTGTCCTTCAACAGTGAAATGGAAAAACAAGGAAGCCGTGCATGCATCACTTGGAATGCAATCAGACTTATAGAGTCTGATTTGATTTTTAGAATGAGGTACTAGTAAAAAAATAAATCTGAGTAATTTTTGAAAAAATAAGAGTTTGAATTTACCTTGCTAAATTATTGTATACTATGATACCAAACCATTTTCTATAGCTGGTAATGCCCGTGATAAGAGGATTTCAAGGGGGCTCTGAAATGAATGATCCTTGGGAACGGACTGCTTCTGTCTCCCAGAGTTGAGCGTCCTCTTAGGCCACTGAAGGTTATAAATTAAGATGGGAACCAGCCTCTTTTAGAAACATTAGATTCCACTGTATCTGCCAGACTATGTGGCCTTTAACCTTCTATTTTCTCAGTACTTTAATTTTCTTCGAAAACGAAATTATGGGTCCACTCAAAAGTCATCCCACCTACTCCTCTTTTGAGCTACTTAGGCAGAGAATGTTTTGTGCAAACTGAAACCCACAAAGAAATCTCTCCATTTTGAAGGAAGTAGGAGTCAAAGTGACCCTTGTCTACTGTGATGCTTAATTCATGACTAAGAGACTATTGGTGAACTTATCCTGGCTGTGATTACAGATGTCAAGAGAAAGTACTGCAGCGACACCAAGAAAATAATGCAACAGAACGCCAGCGAAGAGTGTAAGCACAATACCTTCTTCCCAAAGTTAACACTTTCATTACTGGCAGTCAGTTAGCCAGGACAGGCTAACTCAATTTTATTTTGCAATAATGTACTATAGCAGAGGTTCCCGGACCTGTGAGTCCATGAGTGGATTTCAGTATTTCAAAACATCAAATGGCAGGCATCCATTTCCTGCAAACAAAGTCATGCCTGCCTCACATTTCTCTGCTTTATGATGAAAATATATCAGCCAAGCCTGGAGTGCCAGCCATTATCTCATGCTGCTAAGACATCTGCCTGGTAGCTAAATGGCTAAAATCAATCAAAATGGAAACATGAATTATACTAAATACATAAATTTCACCTGGTAGACAGGTAATTTTCAAAACATGGGGTCCTTAAAGCAAAAATCATAAAATAATTGGGAATTTGAGCTTAGAATTAAGATAAACATGGAAAGACAATTCCTCTACATCTGTTGAATATATATATACAGATACATGTGTATATATACAGATATACATATCTATGTGTATATATACACATATACGTATACCTATGTGTATATATATACATATATACATCTGTGTATAGATGTATACGTGTGTGTATACATCTATGTGTATAGATGTATACGTGTGTGTATACATCTATGTGTATAGATGTATACGTGTGTGTATACATCTATGTGTATAGATGTATACGTGTGTGTATACATCTATGTGTATAGATGTATACGTGTGTGTATACATCTATGTGTATAGATGTATACGTGTGTGTATACATCTATGTGTATAGATGTATACGTGTGTATACATCTATGTGTATAGATGTATACGTGTGTGTATACATCTATGTGTATAGATGTATACGTGTGTGTATACATCTATGTGTATAGATGTATACGTGTGTGTATACATCTATGTGTATAGATGTATACGTGTGTGTATACATCTATGTGTATAGATGTATACGTGTGTGTATACATCTATGTGTATAGATGTATACGTGTGTGTATACATCTATGTGTATAGATGTATACGTGTGTGTATACATCTATGTGTATAGATGTATACGTGTGTGTATACATCTATGTGTATAGATGTATACGTGTGTGTATACATCTATGTGTATAGATGTATACGTGTGTGTATACATCTATGTGTATAGATGTATACGTGTGTGTATACATCTATGTGTATAGATGTATACGTGTGTGTATACATCTATGTGTATAGATGTATACGTGTGTGTATACATCTATGTGTATAGATGTATACGTGTGTGTATACATCTATGTGTATAGATGTATACGTGTGTATACATCTATGTGTATAGATGTATACGTGTGTGTATACATCTATGTGTATAGATGTATACGTGTGTGTATACATCTATGTGTATAGATGTATACGTGTGTGTATACATCTATGTGTATAGATGTATACGTGTGTGTATACATCTATGTGTATAGATGTATACGTGTGTGTATACATCTATGTGTATAGATGTATACGTGTGTGTATACATCTATGTGTATAGATGTATATGTGTGTATACATCTGATTATATATACACATATATACATATATACATATACATATATTTATATATATGTGTGTGTATATATAATCAGATAACACACTTGGGATAAATACATAATTTTATGCAAACTCTGCTATGGTCACTTTAACATGGCACTGTCTCAATCCAGCATTCACCCAAACATTGAAAGGAGACGGTAGTGTCCTACAGAATCATCTTCAAATTCCCCACTAGGCTCATGAATTGTAAAGTAGTGGTTTTATACACCACACCCTGCAGTACAGAGTTTGGGTTGGCTCTTCTCTGGATTTCAGCTTCCCCAAATGCAAACTAGCAAGTGGAGCCATCCTATGCCCCCTGATAATGGCAGAACCCTGAAGTTGGCAGCCTCTTCAGTTTGCAGGAGAGGATGTGAGAACAGAGAATACAATGGCTTGCCCAAGGCAAAGTGGCCACTGAGAGACAAATCCAAGCCTGGTGCCTATACTCCTCATCTAAGGCCTTAAAAAAACATGCAAACCAGAACTTACTTCTATTTTCTGTCACTGTGGCACATCAGGAATTTATGCTCACAAATATGACTCACAGCATCCTCCTCCTCTGAAAGCTCGTAAAATGCTCCAGTGCAGCCTTCTGTATTTGTAAATGTTTTTTTGGTGTGGAGAGATGTGTGGCTGTAACTGAGTAAGGTATGGGCAGGCTGTGGTACTTTGTTTATGAGTGTGCAATAATATATGTCCATACCTGTAGTGATCTTGAATGTGTGTGGCAAAAGGAAGTCCAGTTAACTTTTGCTTTCTAACGATGAGTTCCTCTCAACAGGCCCAGGCAACACTGACAGACTAGAAAAGAAGTATCAGGAGATGAAGCTGACACAGTGAGAGCAGCCCAGGTGCTTCTTGGTGCTTGTTATTACAGACACACACTTCACACAGGGGAGGATTATTTTAATTCTGTGGCCTTCAGATCTCATAAATACAAGTAAAAACAAGCAGGTAACTATGACAACTTTACTTCAGAGAGTTTAAATTTCAAAAATAAACCTATCCATCCAGCCCCTTCATTTTGTTCTCTTAATGTATACTTTGTCTTCTCTTCAGCTGGGGTTTTCATGCTACTTCAAAGCCATTTCTCCCAACTGCTCACAGAGACAGGCCACCCTCTTGCCACCTGATGCCAGGATGGAATCTGGAGGAGAACCTCTCGTCGGCATGATGCAATCTGGCAGGCCCGCCTTCACTTTCTACCTGGTGTTGCAGTGTGCATTCTGGGTCCTTCCAGAAGCATCCGGAGCTGCTGCTAGGGTCTCACCTTTCATATTCAGATTAAAGCAAGTCTATATTAACACATCCTGCTCTGCATCCAGGCCCATATGCTCATCACACCTTTCATGGGATGCTGAGTAAATCTGAGACTGAATGGAATAATTTTCATGCATGGCCTCCAGCTGCCTCACAGCATCCGTGCCTTCCCTGGAGTCCATTTAGAAACTTTATGTACCTCAGCAAAAGCAAGTGAGGCCCATTCTGTCCATGATTAGTAAGCAGGGGATGATCTGAAAGAGATCTAGAGGTGTCCCTAAGGATTCCCGTCAGTGGATCTGCTGATCACCAAGGGTAACGGGGTAGCAGTTGGAGCTCAAGGGAAGAGGCAGGGTCTTACAGAAGAAGTAGGCCCAGTCACAAAGGCTTGCTCACCTAGATTTGACCCAGGTCCCCATGAATGCAGATTCTCTAGAGGGTGACAGAGACATTGCACTAAACACCTGGAATAATACTGGAGCATAAGCAGCACCATGTTTCTGTCCGGGAGGACCACTATGTGAGGTGGTCTGTCACCCTCTGCATGAAGCACAGCTTTGCTTTAGCTCACTGGGAGGCCCCAAGCATACTGAGGCCTGAGGAAGTGGTGGCATCTGGAATACAGCGATTCCTCAAGGTGAAGGAAGCTGGGAGAGGAAAGGAAGAAAACGGCAGATGACCTCTTGTTCAAGGGCAGCGATGAGTCTCCATGTGGTGTACTCCAGACAAACCGGGTAGGAGAGGGGAGTACACAGGGCATTAGTAGATGTGTGTGGGGGGGGCAAAGTTGACAAAACCCAGATTTCAGGTAGAAACTGTTGGATTCACTTTTACCTATAGGATTAAATAAGTAAAAGCCTTGGAGTAAAAACGGCTTGAGATTTGCATCAAGAAAAGAAATTAACATTTCTGAGCACCTACTATACTCAGGAATAGAGTTAACTGCCTTCAAACATATAATTTTCTTTTTGACAACTTGAAAAACAAGTATTAACTGTGCTCGCTTTACAGATGGGGAAATGAAGGCTAGGAGGGCTCATGTGACTTGTCCAAGGTCAGCTAGCCAGCAAGCAGTGGCACTGAGATTTAACCCAGTCCCCCCAACTTCAAGATCCACATTCTTCCCATGAGACCACGGCATCTTCACACCTGCCACTAAGTACCTGGCAAAGTTGTTGGCTGATTGGCTGATTTAAAAAAGTAAGCAACTGACTAAGCCGTGTTTCTAGCCCCACTGCCTGCATGCTGTGTTATCTTGTATAAATGGCTTGTACTGCTCTGCCAGCCATCTCTTGTAAATTGCATAGCACCCTTTGCTCCCCCAGTCATTGTTGTTCATCCTTATCATTTCCAGGCAAAAGCAGGAACTGCAGAATCTCTCTCCCAGATGGAACTGGAAGTTGCTGCTCTTGACCAAAGGAGTCTGTGGATCCCTTGTACTGTCCAGTAAGCTGTCCCTGATATAGAGAGCACCATACTTTTGGCAACTTCTTTCAGGCTTGGCTACCAGAGGCTTTGCACATCTCTCCTGGTGCTCTTAGATGGAGGTCCGTCTTTGCTGGTGATGAGAAGTGAATCAACAGTTTGCTGGGTAGCCACTGTGGGCCATTATCTTATGTTGTCTTCACAGTAGCCCTATGAGGAAGGTCTTCCATGATCACACGTTAGAGACAGGGTGAGGCGGTGATTAGTAGTGGAGTTGGGATGGAGGCCCAGATTGGGCCAGCTCTCTCCTGCATCCCACTCCATTGCTGCTCTGCCTTCCCTCCATTGCTTCCTGCCCCAGTCACCATGTTACCCTTTGCCTCTCCCCATGAAAGGTCTGGCTGCAGGAGCACCTGGCGAGAGACAGGGCCAGTGTCCAACTGGGGAAGCCGGGAGTTGACGTTTCCATGAGTAGTGAGGAGGCTGACATTCTGCCATTGGGGGAGCTAGTCCCAGCTTCCAGAAGCCCAGGTTCCCAAGGAAATAGCTTGGCCTGTATTTAAGACAGAAGCCTCTCAAGCTGGGGTCAAAGTAAGGAACACTGCTCCTTTCCACTGACATTTCCAGATTTGGAGATGCAGCATGCAAAGGAGGATGATGGTAAGCTAGCGTTTGAATGATCAAAGGGCACACTTTGGTGAAAGCAAAGCAGTGTTGAAGGACTTTCTTCTTTCTCTTGACCTTTATTTCCTCGTCCTGGGGTCTATATGTTCCCTTAACCTAGCCTGACACCTCCACTCACCTCTCTCGCCCAAACTCCTCACTGTATCTGTGGGCACCTGCTAAATCTAGAGGCTACTGAAATAACATGCAGAGGATTTGAATGTTTTTCTTTTTCACCCCATAAGACATGATTATTTTCTAAAAGAAAATTATCCATAGCTACCTCCTTCTTCATTTTAGGCCAGCCAGTTCTCTCAGCTCTCTGCAGGGCAGTAAAAATGCCCTTATTGCTTAGAAACTGTTCATAATTACATCAGTTTCTGGCCATTAAGTCCCATAAGTCTAAAATGTTGAATATAATATAGCTGCTTTGGGAAGTCTTTTAGGCCTGATCCAACTAACTAACTACAACAGCCAGTTCCAAAAGAAGTGAGGAAACAGTTTTAATTGGCAAAAAATTATGATGTGGACTGTTTGTAGACATAAAAATAAACGGGAGATTGGCCCAAAGTAAGTTCTGGTGAAATACAAGATCAGGACATACCATTTTGCCCAGGAGGACCCAAACCAAGCACTTAGAAAAGCATGAGAGCATAGATTTCCAAGGCACCGGCATGAGGATGTCAACTATGGATGTGGCTGGAATTATTTCCTCACAAGAAAAAATACTTGGGGTGGTAACCAAAGTGGGAGAGCTTGGGTCATAAGTGAGGAACAGTGTGAGTATCTATCATGCAAACCTGATCCAAGCAAATACTAACCAGTCCTTAGGAATACTATATGGGGTCATAGTGAGCTGTGTATTTGACAACAGAGTCACTGATTTTGTGTTGTGAGGGTGTTTGTGTGATAGGGAGGGCTCTGATGTGGGAAGGGGGATGGAGATAAGAGAAGGAGCTTAACAGGGCCTGTTTCCAGCCCCTTCTCTCTGAACCTCCCACTGGATAGAGGGAAGCAAAGTAGAGCAATGTCAAGTCAACTTGGCTAAAAAGGCCCACAGCTTCCTTCTTTCTCCAGTTCCTCACTCTATAAGGTAAGGACACTATCAGCCACTAAACCACTCTGCAGTGATTCAGCCACTATACATAGGGACAATCAGGAAAATGCTTGTAATATAAAGTAAAAAAACACACAATATAAAAACTGCATGGACCATGACTGTAAGGATATGCAATAAATATCGTACATCCTGAATTTGAGACCTCCAGCGTCATAAGTGCTACCAAATCCTCACACCCAAGGCCCTCAGTCTAGTCAAAGGTGGGCAGAAAAGCAATCACAATCACACATGAGATGCGTACACATGAAATGCTCTTTTGGCAACTGTAAAGGATCCTAAAAATATTAGCATGATTCTGTGGTCAATAAGACAGTGTGTATTGAGCACCTACTATGTGCTGGACTCCGTTTACATTCTGGAGAAATAGCAGGGGGTGCCGGGTGTCAAGTCAGAGCTTCCACCTTGAGAAACACAATTAAAAAGTAAACAAATACAATAATTTGAGATGCTGATAGGTGTCATGAAGAAAGTAAAGCAGGGGAGAGAAGAACAATGGTATGAGGTCAGCCAGGACAGTCTCCCTGAGGAGGTGACACGTAAGCCAAGGGTAGAATGATGAGAAAGAACCAGCCATGGGAATATTTGAGGGACTTATATTGTAAAAAGGGGTGATAGCAGCAACCATGAAGGCCTGAGGTGAGAACAGGTGGGGGTAGAGATTTTTTAAAGGCTGCAGAAGCAGGGACCAGCTGGAAGCCAGAAGCCAGTAAGGAGGGACTTTGGGAATGGTCCAGGTGAGAGGCAACAGGATGAGGCACAACATCCAGGAACTCACACACCAGCACCAGATCCCTAACCATGCTGATGCAGTGCCTCCTCCGCTGCCTTCCAATGACCCTTCAATTGAGCAGAGGTAAGATGCTGCATGGCCCTTTGTCCTCAGTGGCAGAGGCAGTGCCTTGGTGGAGGCGTGAGCCAGCAGGTGGTTGTTGGGGTGGGCATGCCAAATAAGCCACGCATTGAAGACCCTCTCTTGTAGGGCTAAATGCTGAAATAGTCCCATTCTGAGCGAACAGGAGAAGAGTCTGCCTCATCCACCATATGGAAACAGAACCCGTGAGATTCCCATCAGAAATAAAGTAACTCAAGTACTCTTCAAAGAAGGGGAAAAAAAGAGTTTCCATTTGAAAATGGGCAACATGATTACATATTCTCGGATTTGGAAGGAGATGGATTGACAATTATAAGCAATCTCTTCAACACATTATATTAGATGAGCATTTTATTTTTTGGTAAGTTTTAACACATGGTGGAATTTTTACCTCTGTGCGTGAAGTCTTCAGCCTCTCCTTGAAACTCATGTTACAACTGGAGGAAAAAGTCAGTTTTGGCCAGCTGTGATTTCTACCCTTAATAACATGCTCTACTGAGCAAAAACACCTCTGCTGCAGTGAATCCACAGTGTGGATGGGAGACTTGTGACAGGGTACAGGGCTGGGACCTAAGACCTAATTCCCACAGGCCCTCAGAGAAACCACCATAAAGAACTCCAGTTGGGATTTCTAAGGCAGGACAGAAGGGCTCCGCGACTTTGGGGCACAAGGTGGCCAGGCCTGGAGAGTGGAGGCTGGGCCAGCACTGCAGAATCCTCAGTCAGGAGGGCAGGTAAGGGACCATCTCGGATCCATGGCCACAGGGGGCCACGGCCAGCCAAAGTGTGAACCCGAGGTGGCCAGCTCTGAGAATGATCTGCATGCTTCCTAGGACTGAGGGCAGCCACGTTCGTGAGACACACCGTCACCTCGGGCCCCTGCTGAGCCTGAGCCACAGCCAGGCGGAGCACAGCTGGACACCCACTGGAAACAGCTGGTAGGGCCACGCGAGCTCAGTCATTTGCTCTGTCCTCCAGACTTCACCTCATACTTCTGTGGCTCTCTAATGAAACATTAGGGACGGCCAAAATTCCTTCAAATTGATAAAATTGGGAGGAAAATAAAATGGAAAGGAAAATTAAAGCACACTTGGTTTACATTATTAAAGCCGTCAGGCACCAATTAATCAAAATTTAGGCCTGATATTGACTGCTGGGCAGCTGAAAATTCCCATGGTGGCTGTTATTTTTGTTGAGGGACTTGATCAAATACCGACTCCATTTGGAAACATTTTATAATGACCATTTTGAGAAAATGAGCAGCCCCTTTGAGAGATCTCACCCTTCCCTCCCTAAGGCAGGGCCACAGCTTTGAGGACATTTTTTGCGAAGCCTTTGAGAGTCTGGCTCCAGGAGAAGGGAAGGGAATCATGAAGTCTGTGGGTTTTTACCTCCAAGAGACATGTCCGCTGTCAGCTGACCCAAAAGCATCCATTCTGCACAGCTTGGTGGTGACAAGTAGCTATGTGTGTGGTAGGGGCTTGGAAAACTCCGAGGAGGCATCTGCTGGCCCACACACCCCCTGCTCTTGGTGAATCAGAGGACCACACAGGACCCAGCAGAACGTGTATGCACAGGAAATAACTTTCTGGCTAAGTGTCAAATCGGCCTTGAGATAAAATTAACTGAAGCAAGGTCTCCCAGGCCTCCAAGGGCAACATCAAAGAGCCCAGATATTCCTCTCTAAAAGGCTTTGACAGGCTGAGTGGACCGACCTCCTCAGGCCTCTGCTCTTTATACCTGTGGACAGGCCTAGCCGGACCAGCGGCTGGTGCAGGTGGCAGCACAGGGTTGGGATCCTGGACTCAAAGAAGTTGTGACCACCATGTAGCAATCACTCTTTCTGGGCAACCCTGGGCACTTGAACAGGACAGCAGAGCTATGGTCCAACTGAATCTCTAACGGGTGAAGCTGATTCTAGAAAAGCCTCAGGCTGGCTGCAGACTCTGCTTACACATTTTTTGCAGAGTAGAGAAGGATGCATAAAGAGAGGCCTCACAGAGTCAAGGTCCCAGAGCACTGAGACCACTGAGACCAAGAGAGACTCCCTCCCAGTCTAGGTGAGCTACCACGGGGGAATTCTCATGCACAGGCTGTTTGGCTGCAAATAGGCTGGACTTTGTCATTGTTTCTTTGCATTCTTCTTGATGGCTTATAATACAAGGTTAGGTCTCTTGGAAGCCTAAGAAGATTATCCAAAAAGGCTGTTTTCAGTTGGGTTAGAGTATAAATAGCATACAAGTGCTTCATGAAGCCCAGTTCAAATTCAAAGGTATTCTTAGAAGGTTTTCATTGAATAAAGGCAGGCAAATAAATTAAGACTAAGAAAATGATTTCAACAGAGGGGTGAAGGGGGAGCTCCTATTCTTCCTTCTTACTGAAGTGCTTCTTCCAAACAGCCTTCTTTACTTCCACGGTCCCTTAAAAGCACTTTGCTAGGAGTCGACTTACATGGAGCAAAGGCAATGCTACTGGAGGGTGCGGCTGCCTCTGTGGCTACTAAGTGGAAAATATAACCCTCTTGCCAGCTACCTCATGTGCCAGGTGTGTGTGTGTGTGTGTGAGTAAATCTGTGTCTCTATGAGGGTATGTGGGGGGGGAGTGTTAAGGCTTTTTTTTTTTTTTGCTTTTAATTTTACTTTAAGTTCCAGGATACATGTGCAGTACGTGCAGGTTTGTTACATAGGTATACGTGTGCCATGGTGGTCTGATGCAGCTATTGACCCGTCTTCTAAGTTCCCTCCCCTTGCCCCACACCCCCCAACAGGCCCTGGTGTGTGTTGTTCCCCTCTCTGTGTCCATGTGTTCTCATTGTTCAACTCCCACTTATGAGTGAGAACATGCGGTATTTGGTTTTCTGTTCCTGTGTTAGTTTGTTGAGGATGTTGGCTTCCAGCTTCATCCACGTCCCTGCAAAGGACATGACCTTATTCCTTTTTATGGCTGCATAGTACTCCATCGTGTATATGTACCAGATTTTCTTTATCCGATCTATCATTTATGGGCATTTGGGTTGGGTCCATGTCTTTGCTATTGTAAACAGTACTGCAATAAACATATGTGTGCATGTGTCTCTACAGTAGAATGATTTATATTCCTTTGGGTATATACCCAGTAATGGTATTGCTGGGTCAAATGGTGTTTCTGATTCTAGATCCTTTAAAACTTATCTTAGACAGACTCATTTACCCTGAAATAGAGGATATGATGGATGCTAAAACGGCAACAGTTCTAAATGCCTTACCACTATAAATTCTGCATGACTCTTAGAGCCTAATTTGACATCAGCCACAGTGAAAAGTCCTTAACATGCACTCCTCCTGTCCACACCAGATCAATGAGAGTCCCGCTGCTACTCTCATTTACAGATGAGGAAACTGCCACCTCAGGAGGCAAAGTGACTAGCCATGGTCTTCCTGACTTTGAATCCTTGATCTCAACCATCAAAGGACACTGAGAAAGAATGAAGGAGTCAGCAGTTGTAGCTGAGATGTCTACCAGATTGAGAGAGCCCGTGAAATAGGAGTCCAACTGTAGCTGTGTTTGATTCAGTGGCTCCATGGCACAGCTGACTACTTCACATTCGTTTTCCTCAACTGGGGGTGATTTTGACCCCCAGAAGACATTTGGCAATGTCTGGAAACACTTTTGGTGGTCACAATTGGGGATAAGAGGAGGTGGACTGGCATCTAATGGGTAGAGCCAGAAATGCTGCTATACACTCCATATTGCACAGGACAGTCCCCATGATAAAGAATTATCTGACTCACAAGTCAATAGTGCTGAGGTTGAGAAACCCCAGGCTAGACCATCTGATCCATGCTGAGTCACACTGTGTTGCCTTCTCATGTTATACCAGGATGTCTTTCTTTGAAAGGTTACTAACCACCCTCCCCACTGGACTACAAACCCTTCTTTTCCTCTCTCCTGAGGTTGAAGTCTTGGACCAGCCTTTCTTCCAACACATAATACTCTTACTTCTGCGGTACTTGGGTCAGTGGCTATCACTTGGTTATATCCTGTCCCAGAGTGAACTTGTGCTTCAAGGTCCTTCTGGGCTGCCCAAGGCAGAGAGGTTCTGGCAGACTACCCTTAAGTGCCTCACACTCGGCTGGGCATGGTGGCTTATGCCTGTAATCCCAGCACTTTGGGAGGCCGAGGCGGGCAGATCATTTGTGGTCAGGAGTTCGAGACCAGTCTGGCCAACATGGTGAAACCCCATCTCTACTAACAATACAAAAATTAGCTGGGAATGGTGGTGTGCACCTGTAGTTCCAGCTACTCGGGAGGCTGAGGCAGGAGAATCGCTTGAACCCAGGAGGTGGAGGTTGCAGTGAGCCGAGATTGCACCACTGTACTCCAGCCTGGGTGACAGAGCAAGACTCCGTCTCCTAAGAAAAAAAAAAAAAAAAAAGGCCGGGCGCGGTGGCTCACGCTTGTAATCCCAGCACTTTGGGAGGCCGAGGCGGGCGGATCACGAGGTCAGGAGATCGAGACCACGGTGAAACCCCGTCTCTACTAAAAAATACAAAAAAAAAATTAGCCGGGCACGGTGGCGGGCGCCTGTAGTCCCAGCTACTCGGAGGCTGAGGCAGGAGAATGGCGTGAACCCGGGAGGCGGAGCTTGCAGTGAGCCGAGATTGCGCCACTGCACTCCAGCCTGGGCGACAGAGCGAGACTCCATCTCAAAAAAAAAAAAAAAAAAAAAAGCCCCACACTCCACCATCTTCCCAGAAAGTAAAGATGCAGCTCTTCAGATGAAGGCTTTCCACACAGCTGCTACAGGGCCAGCAAGGAGCAGCCTTCAGATGCAGCTCGTGACGGCCAGCCCTCAGCTGCTCCCTGGACCAAGGGCTGACTGGCCATGCTGACCCAACCAACCCAGAAGACAGACTGTATAGCCTGACTAACTGGCATACACTTGTCACCAGGTAGTTCTTTTCCCCATACAATCCACTTGAGTGAGAATTTGAAACAAGCTTTATTACACACCTCTGAAATTAGCTGTGTATGAGTTTTAGAACATATCAGGATTCTGGCAAAAAGATGTGTGATGAGCAAGACTATTTTGTATTTAGGGTATAATCACTCACAAGTATCCCTTGTAAATGGATAATTCCATCCACCCCCATTAACTTCACCACTAATTTCAATGCAAAGCCACAAAAGGAATAAAGTTCCTAGCCGGCAGGAATGTCACATATCGCTCAACATGTCCTTTTACAGGAAATCCTACAAGCAGAGACCTGGCCTATGGTAGATAAATGAGCTCCAGGAATTGATGGTCCTGTACAGTAGCACAGTATTCCAACATCTGGATGAGGTGGCAGAATGCAGCATGATCCAAAGGCTCCCTTAATTGAGGATATTAGGAGGCTACAGTCCATTTCACCCCATTACAAAATGGTGCCATGAGTCAGATGCTACTATTATGAGATACTTTGGTTCATGATAACGAAACATGAGTTAAGGTCATAAGGATTCTAAAGTTAATGAAATACAATGTATAAAGATACAAATTTATGAAAAACAAATTATTATATAGATTATCTGCATAAGAGAAGGAACTTCCTAGCATCCTTATCAACAGTACAATCTCAATAGTACAAACTTAAAGTTATCCAAATTATAAACATTTGGTTTTATCATTTCTTATAAAGTTAAATTACCTAATAAAGAGAAGTGTACAATAAAGTACTTGCACATGACTAATTAAAGAGGTGCTGGGGAAAATCCTTAACTCTTTGGGGACTCATCTTTTTGCTACCCTTAGTACTTTGTGATGACTCTACCTCTAGTCGAAGGTGCGATGAAAATACTATTATCAGTATGAACTGATATGTGTGAAAATTATAAAATAGACTGTTTTCTATATAAGTTGGAATATATATGTATCATATTAGGATACATACCCACACACAGCATAAATAGACATATACAGCCCAAGATAAGGATGAGCAAAGTTGTTAGCTAAAGTTGGAGGTCATGATATTACTCAGAGAAAAAAAGCGATCTGTCATATGAAATAAAAACTACCTGCTCAAACACAAGGCCCAGAGTCCAGAGAAAAGAGGTGGCGATGCGGCACAGTCAGGCTGGGGAGGATGCAAACCCCTAACCAGGAGAGAGTCTGAGAGCTGGGGCTGGATAGTCATGCTAAGTACTCAATCCATCATTTCCAACCCAGCTGGGAAGCTGTGACTTTGAAGCAAGCCCCTGACTGGCTCCATGTATGTCCACAACTGTCCACTCTTCTCCCCATGGGCCCTAAAGAGTTGTCCTGCACATTTGTGGGGTTTGGTCCTTAGAGTCAGGAAGCAGAAACAAAGATCTTAAGCCCTTTTTCTTTTCTCTCTATCCCTTTTTAGTTTTTGTTGTTTTTCTCTGGGTATACAAGCAATAGGGAAGGAATTACTATTTTGAAGTTCAACCTTCGGATCCAAGGTGGCCTTAGAGGCACATCCTGTTAGTACCTGGTAATGGTAAGAGCTAACAAGTATTAAGTGCTTACTGTATGCCAGGTACTGTTCTGAAAACTTAGAAATGAATTAGCTCATTGAAGCTTCTGTTAAATACTACTAATATCCTCATTTTATATTAGGAGATCATGGCAGAAAGGTTAAGTTTCTAAAGAAATAATTAAAAACCTTACATGGAGTAATTAAAATTTAAATCCCATAAAATGACAAAGTCTGAGTGTAGACTACATTTTTTACTTCTATTTATTCATTCGCTCACCAGCAAAAATTATTACAATAACTTTTTTTCTAAATATAACCATCTTTCTAAACTATTTCTTTAAAGATATACTATTTATATTGTACATTGTTTTTACCTAGTTGTTGCAGGGCTTATAAAACTGTGTTTTCTATATTTTTCTATGTCCTTTCTCTATGTCTTTCTCACATTCTACTCTGTCTTAATATACTAATTTTTAACAGCTTTACTGAAGTTTAAATGACATATAGTAAACTATACAATTTGCTAAGTTTGGATATACGTATACAATTGTGAAACCAACACCACATCAAGACAGTGAATATATCCATCATTCCTCATGCCCATTTGTAATCTCTACCTTCTTCTCCCCACACCCAACTCCACCTTGCAGGTACCCACTGATTTCCTTTCTGTCATCATATGCTACTTTGCATACCCTAAAACTTTATATAAATGGAATCATACCATATATATTCTTCTTTGGCTTCTTTCATAAACCATAATTATTTTGAGATTTATCCATATTATAGCATCTATCAATAATTCTTTTTTTTTTTTTTTTTGAGACAAGTTTCA
This sequence comes from Symphalangus syndactylus, assembly GCF_028878055.3. NCBI lineage: Eukaryota > Metazoa > Chordata > Mammalia > Primates > Hylobatidae > Symphalangus > Symphalangus syndactylus. The sequence continues at coordinate 119,622,677 of NC_072423.2, read as the reverse complement.
CTCTGTTGCCCAGGCTGGAGTACAGTGGCGTGATCTTGGCTCACTGCAACCTCTGCCTCCTGGGTTCAAGCGATTCTGGTGCCTCAGCCTTCCTCTGAGTAGCTAGGATTACAGGCGCCTGCCACCACACTCGGCTAAGTTTTGTATTTTACCAGAGACAGGGTTTCACCATGTTGGCCAGGCTGGTCTCAAACTCCTGACCTTAGGTGATCCACCTGCCTTGGCCTCCCAAAGTGTTGGGATTACAGGCGTGAGCCACTGTGGCTGGCCTACTTCATTCATTTTTATTGCTGAGTAGTACTCTATTGTTTGGATATATCATAGTTTGTTTGTCTGATCACCTATTGATTGACATTTGGATTGTTTCCAGATTTGAGCTATTACAAATAAGGCTACTATGAACCCTCATGGTTTATATTGGGAACATCATGGTAGTGTAGTTACCATTTCGGATGCTTTTCATTCCTTTGTGCAGATCCAGATTTCTTATTTTTTACTTTTTTATTTTACTTTTTGAGATGGAGTCTCCCTTTGTCACCCAGGCTGGAGTGCAGTGGCGTGATCTCGGCTCACTGCAACCTCTGCCTCCCAGGTTCAAGTGATTCTTGTGCCTCAGCCTCCTGAGTAGCTGGAATTGCAGGCATGTGCCACAACATCCAGCTAACTTTTGTATTTTTAGTAGAGATGGGGTTTCGCCATGTTGGCCAGGCTGGTCTCGAACAACGGACCTCAAGTGATCCACCTGCCTCAGCCTCCCAAAGTGCTGGGATTACAGGTGTGAGCCACTGTGCCTGGCCCCAAATTTTAATTTGGTATCATTTTCCTTCTGCCTGAAGGGCTTCCTGTAGTACCAGTTTGCTGGTAATAAATTATTTTACCTTTTGTATACCTAAAAATGTCTTTTATTGCTTTCAATTTTGAAAGTTTTTTTTTTTTTTGCTGGAAATGGAATTCTAGATTGACAGTTTCTTCCCCCCCCCCCCCCACTTTCAATAGAGACGTTGCTTCCTTGTATTCTCACTTGCATTGTTTACAAGAATGTGCCATTATCCGTTGTTCCTCTGCATGTAATGCTTCCTTTTCCTCTGGCTGCTTTAAAGATTTTCTCTTTACTACTGGTTTTGTACAATTTGATTGTGATACGCCTTGGTGTATTTTTTTTTTTTTTTATGTTTCTAGTGCTTGAGGTTGAGTATATTGGATCTATGGGTTTATAGTTTTCATGAAATTTAGAAAAATTTCAAGCATTATTCCTTCAAATATTTTTGCTACTCTCTTCCATTCTCCCTTTTTCATTGACTCCAATCACACGTTAGGACACTTAAAGTTATCCAACAGTTATCTTTATTTATTTCTGTGTTTCATTTTGGATAGCTTCTACACGTTCACACTCAGTAATTTTTCTTCTGCAATATCTAATCTACTGTTAATGCCATCCCATGTATTTTTTCCTCAGATATTATAGTTTTCATTTCTAAAAGTTTTCCTTAGGTCTTTTTTCATATCCTCCATGTCTCTGGCTAAAATTTTTGAACATATGGAATAGAGTTGTAACTTTTAACATCCTTGCCTGCCCATTCTAATGTCTGTGTCACTTCCGGATTGGCTTTGATAGACTGTATTTTTCTGCCTCTTTGCATGCCTTATAATCTTTTATTATAAAATTATAAAATTGTATAACATTATAAAATTTACCTTATTGGGTACTTGATATTTTTGTATTCCTAAAAATATTCTTGATCTTTGCTTTGAAATACAATTGAATTACTAGAAACATTTTGTTTTTTTGAGGTCTTGCTTTTTTGATTTGCTAGGCAAGTCTGAAGCGGTGCTCAATCTAGGACAAATTATTTCCCCTGTTGAGGCGAGACCCTTCTGTGTATTCTACCCTATGCCCCAGGAACTATAAGGTTTTCTAGTTTGCCTGGTGGGAATGGGCACTATTCCTGGACCTGTACCAGCACGGGGCACTGTTCCCTTTAATCCCTTTGGATGGCTCTTTTCCTGACCTCATATACGGGTGCTGATCAGTACTGCTGAAACACTCAAGGGAAACCATCCATCCATTTCCAGGGTTCCTCTCCAGTATTGTGTACTATTGAACACTAGCTGTCTTGGTCTCTCTGGACTCAGCTCTGTCTCCTGAACATGGAATCTGTTGGGCCCCACCTCAGTTCGTCTCTCCTATAGTTTAGATACGATTTGTTTAGTCCCATCAAACTTCATGTTGAAATTTGATTGCTAGAGTGGGGGTGTGGGGAGGTGGGGCCTAGTGGGAGGTGTTTGGGTAATGAATGGAGTGGATAGCTCATGAATGGCTTGGGGCTATTCTAGCAGTAGTGAGTTCTTGCTTTTGCAAGACTAAATTAGTTCTCACCAGAATGGACTGGTTCTTGTGAGAGTGGGTTGTTATAAAGCCCCTCAGATTTCCCTCTCTTCACATATGTCTACTTCCTCCTTGACCTTCTGTACCATGTTGTGATACAGCACAAAAGCCCACACCAGAAGCCAGGCCGTGCCCTTGAACTACCTTAGCCTGCAAAACCGTGGGCTAAATAAACCTCTTTTCTTTATAAATTACCCAGTCTCAGGTATTTTTTTTTTATACTAACACAAAACAAACTAAGACACCCTCCATATGCTGTGGCCTGTAAACTCTCAAGGCAGTAAGCTGAGGCAATCATAGGACTCACCTGTTTTGTGTGCCATCTCTCAGAGGTCACTATCTTTCACTGCCTGGTGTCCAGTGTCTTGAAAGCCATTGTTTTATGTATTTTTTTTTTCCTCTTCTTTTGGCTGTTTCAAGGCAGGAGGGTAAATTTGGGCCCTATTACTCCATCTTGACCAGATACGGAAATTCTCATGGTTGGATATCTGTGATATTTCCAGGTTTCACTTTTGTACATGTGCATTGGTTTGCCATATATTTTAAGGCTACACAGCAACACAGACAGCCACTAGTAATTGTTCCCTAATAATTCTGTGTGGGAATGTCTGAGATGTTTGTGCTCTGCGCTGCCCACTTATCTGACTCTGATACACATCAGTTCAGTCATAGTGGTAATGTTTTCTCTCAAAAAACACAAATTAATCAACTTTTGAAAAAGGTCTAGGGACAGACTCGTGGATTTAAAGATGAGTGGCAGCCACAGAACCTTAAATGATTCATAAGACTATTCTGGCACAGATACAGCCCAATTATTGTGGGCCTTAGCCTAGAATACACGGTTATAACTTTATTGATCCAGAATAAAATTTTGGTGGGCTTGATTTACTAGTTCCCTTAGATTTCTGATATGCCACACAACCAAAACAGTCAATTATACTCTATGGAGCTGTGTTGCAATTTGATATTGCTCCAGTTTGCTGGCCTTTATCTGAGTCTCATGTATCTCATGGACTCATGTGCCAAGGACTTCTATTTATGTGGTGGCAGGGAAGATAAAAGATTATGAGAAAAGATGCCTCCATGACAGCTACCCAACTATGCTAAGCCTTTGGATGCAGTGCACTGTCTACTAATGATTCTATGTGAGAATGCCTGAAACATCTGTGCTCTACACTGCCCACTAAACTGGCTCAGAGGCTAACATTCCAATGGGGCCAAAGTACAGTGAACTGGGTTGTCCCACAATCCTCATGAGAAAGACACAGGCAATCTTGTGTCATTGCTACTTGGGCTTTGGGGATCCTCTGGATCAGTGATCCATTGCTATAGAGGAGACCTAGAAGTTCTCTTTACCTTCTGCCAAGTTAGAAACAATTTGCTGGTTGCAAAGAACAGTTCTATAGCACTTTGTTAAGGGTTACAGTAAAGCACTGGTATGGGTTTTGCTTTTGAAAGTATTTGTCTTATTTGACCTGATATTTAGGTGATTTTGAGGCAAACCATTAAGTACATAGAAACAAAACATTAGATCAAAAGATCAAACTTAAAAAGAATGCCTACAAGATCAAAGCCTCTGTTCATCCTCTTCCTGCAGGAGTGTCTAGCAGAGGGAGAAAACATTTCTTTTGAGAAATACCCTTTTCAAAGAAAGATTAGAATCTGGCTTTAAGAGAATGGCCAAAGGGTGGGGAGAAAGGGGGTGGGAAAAAATCAGTAATGGCATTCAGAGCAAACTTTTTCAGCTACCAGTCCTGACAAGTTGGCATATCCATCAGATGTCTGAATGCTCATGACAGAACAGCCCAGCTGCTGGTGAACTTACTTAGAATCTTTCTAACATTTCCAGAGTCCAAGGTGACACCCTCTGCCCAAGAAATGTGCAGCTCTGCCATTCCCTCCAACTAAAATCGATCCAGCTGCTGCTGCCATCAGCCCCCAGGCAGAACAGGTGGTTAATGATCTGTCCTCATTGGGCATGGGCTTTGTGGCTGTATTAAAGATGGAATATCAACACAGAATGGGACATCCATGATGCAGAAAGGATGAAGAATTAGCTCCTTTGCCAGCTTCTGATTCCAGGATTCCACAATGACAGAACAGGTAACAAACAGGACTACTGCTGATCCCCAGGGGTATGGCTTAGCATCTCAGAAGAGAAAATGAGCTAGAGAATATGTGTCTATGAACATCAGACATCTGCCATGCAGTGGCTCACCGCAAACTGTGAGGGTTTCAATGCATTGACTAGTTAGTTCCTTCATTCTCCTATAGTTATCTGATGATAGTAAGTAAGGAAGAAATTTGGCACCCTTACCACAACTCCAATTTAAAAAAAGACTCCTTTCTTCAGAGCTCTGAGGAATCTCTGTCTTCTGGTTACCTTTCTGGACCTTTGAGCCTCCCTCCAGGGCAAACCTTTCACTTCAGATCTCGAGAATCTGTGTTCTCAATTTGTCCCATGACTCAAGTTTTGGACTCTTCCTTATTCCTTGGACCATTCAGGTGAAAGCTCCAGCCCTTGTACTCTTCACAAGGCCAAGAGGGGAGGTCAGAGGATAAAAACAGGTGACAGAAAAAGAATAAAAGCTCAAGACAGATTGACTGAAAGGAAAACCTCAGAGCTGAAACAGCTCTTTGTCTTCAGTCTTTTTTACCAAAGTATATGACAGGAATGTAACTACATAAAAATTACATTCTGCAAGGAAACAACTAATTATGAACAGAATAAAAAAGGAAACAAGAAATTGGGAAAATAGTTGTAACATTTATCACAAAGGGCTTGGGTGTTATCCTAGTAAAGAACTCCTGCAAATCAGTAAGTATAAGGTCAACTCAAAGAAACTGGGCAAAACATTAAAAGACATTCACATGACTTTTAGATAGGAATTTGTGCTTAATCTCGCAGTAGCATACAAATTAAAACAATGCAAGATTAACCAAGAAAAGAACAGATAAAATCCAAATAACCTCACTAAGAAACAAAACAGGAGATATTACAACTGACACAACTGAAATACAAAAGGCTACTATGAACACCTTTACACACATAAACTAGAAAACCTAGAAGAGATGGATAAATTCCTGGAAAAATACAACCCTCCTAAATCAGGAAGAACTAGATACCCTGAAAAGACCAATAAAAGGCAGCGAAACTGAAATGGTAATTAAAAAATTACCATCAAAAAATGTCCAGGACCAGATGAATTCACAGCAGACTTCTATCAGACATTCAAAGAAGAATTGGTACCAATCCTTTTGACACTATTCCATAAGATAGCAAAAGAAGGAACCCTCCCTAATTCATTCTATGAAGCCAGCATCACCCTACTACCAAAACCAGGCAAGGACATAACCAAAAAAGAAAAAAGAAAACTACAGACCGATATCCCTGATGAACATAAATGCTAAAATCCTTAACAAAATACTAGCTAACTAAATCCAATAACATATCAAAAAGATAATCCACCATGATCAAGTGGGTTTCATATTAGGGATGGAGGGATGGTTTAACATATGCAAGTCAATAGATGTCACACACCACATAACAGAATTAAAAACAAAAATCACATGATCATTTCAATAGATGCAGAAAAAGCATTTGATAAAATGCAGCATCCCTTTATGATTAAAACTCAGCAAAATCGGCATAAAAGGGACATCCTCAATGTAATAAAAGCCATCTATGACAAGCCCACAACTAACATAATACTGAATGGGGAAAAGTTGAAAGCATTTCCTCTGAGAACTGGAACAAGACAAGGATGCCCACTCTCACCACTCCTCTTCAACACAGTACTGGAAATAAAGGGCATCCAAATTGGTAAACAGGAAGTCAAACTGTCACTGTTTGCTGATGATATGATCATTTACCTCAAAAACCCTAGGGGTTTTTGCTTCCAAGATGGCCAAATAGGAACAGCCCCACTCTGCAGCTCCCAGTGAGATCGATGCAGAAGACGAGTGATTTTTGCACTCCCAACTGAGGTACCTAGTTCATCTCACTGGGATGGGTGGACAGTGGATGCAGCCCACGGAAAGTGAGCCAAAGCAGGGCGGGGCATCGCCTCACTTGGGAAGCGCAAAAATCACAAGCATTCTTATACACCAATAACAGACAAACAGAGAGCCAAATCATAAGTGAACTCCCATTCACAACTGCTACAAAGAGAATACAATACCTAGGAATCCAACTTACAAGGGACGTGAAGGACATCTTCAACGAGAACTACAAACCACTGCTCAATGAAATAAAAGAGGATACAAACAAATGGAAGAACATTCCATGCTCATGGGTAGGAAGAATCAATATCATGAAAATGGCCATACTGCCCAAGGTAATTTATAGATTCAATGCCATCCCCATCAAGCTACCAATGACTTTCTTCACAGAATTGGAAAAAACTACTTTCGGCCGGGTGCGGTGGCTCACGCTTGTAATCCCAGCACTTTGGGAGGCCGAGGCGGGCGGATCACGAGGTCAGGAGATCGAGACCACGGTGAAACCCCGTATCTACTAAAAATACAAAAAATTAGCCGGGCGTGGTGGTGGGCGCCTGTAGTCCCAGCTACTCAGAGAGGCTGAGGCAGGAGAATGGCGTGAACCCAGGAGGCGGAGCTTGCAGTGAGCCGAGATCGCGCCACTGCACTCCAGCCTGGGCGAAAGAGCGAGACTCCGTCTCAAAAAAAAAAAAAAAAAAAAAAAAAAAAAAACTACTTTCAAGTTCATATGGAACTAAAAGAGCCTGCATTGCCAAGACAATCCTAAGCCAAAAGAACAAAGCTGGATGCATCATGCTACCTGACTTCAAACTATACTACAAGGCTGCAGTAACCAAAACAGCATGGTACTGGTATCAAAACAGAGATATAGACCAATGGAACAGAACAGAGGCCTCAGAAATAACACCACACATCTACAACCATCTGATCTTTAACAAACCTGACAAAAATAAGAAATGGGGAAAGGATTCCCTATTTAATAAACGGTGCTGGGAAAACTGGCTAGCCATATGTAGAAAGCTGGAACCGGATCCCTTCCTTACACCTTATACAAAAATTAACTCAAGATGGATTAAAGACTTAATGTAAGAACTAAAACCATAAAAATCCTTGAAGAAAACCTAAGCAATATCATTCAGGACATAGGCATGGGCAAAGACTTCATGACTAAAACACCAAAAGCAATGGCAACAAAAGCCAAAATTGACAAATGGGATCTAATTAAAGAGCTTCTGCACAGCAAAAGAAACTATCATCAGAGTGAACAGGCAACCTACAGAATGGGAGAAAATTTTTGCAATCTGCCTATCTGACAAAGGGCTAATATCTAGAATCTACAAAGAACTTAAACAAATTTACAAGAAAAAACAAACAACCCCATCAAAAAGTGGGCAAATGATATGAACAGTCATTTCTCAAAAGAAGACATTTATGCAGCCAACAGACACATGAAAAAATGCTCGGCATCACTGGTCATCAGATAAATGCAAATCAAAACCACAATGAAATACCATCTCATGCCAGTTAGAACAGTGATCATTAAAAAGTCAAGAAACAACAGATGCTGGAGAGGATGTGGAGAAATAGGAACACTTTTACACTGTTAGTGGGAGTGTAAATTAGTCAACCATTGTGGAAGACAGCGTGGCGATTCCTCAAGGATCTAGAACTAGAAATACCATTTGACCCAGCCATCCCATTACTGGGTATATACCCAAAGGATTATAAATCATGCTACTATAAAGACACATGCACACATATGTTTATTGCCACACTATTCACAAGAGAAAAGACTTAGAACCAACCCAAATGTCCATCAATGATAGACTGGATTAAGAAAATGTGGCACATATACACCATGGAATACTATGCAACCATAAAAAGGGATAGGTTCATGTCCTTTGCAGGGAATGGATGAAGCTGGAAACCATCATTCTCAGCAAACTATCACAAGGACAGAAAACCAAACACCGCATGTTCTCACTCATAGGTGGGAATTGAACAATGAGAACACATGGACACAGGGCGGGGAACATCAAAACCAGGGCCTCTCGAGGGGTAGGGGGCTGGGGGAGGGATAGCATTAGGAGAAATACCTAATTTAAATGACAAATTGATGGGTGCAGCAAACCAACATGGTACATGTATACCTATGTAACAAACCTGCATGTTTTGCACATGTACTGTAGAACAAACAAACAGACACACACAAAAGAAAACCCTAAAGACTCCTCCAGAAAGCTCCTAGAACTGATAAAAAATAATTCAGCAAAGTTTCTGGATGTAAGAAATACAAAAATCAGTAGCTCTTCTATACACCAACAGTGACCAAGTGGAAAATCAAATCAAGAACTCAACCCCTTTTACACTAGCTGCAAAAAATAAATAAATAAATAAAATACTTAGAAATATATCTAACCAAGGAGCCAAAAAGACCTCTACAAAGAAAATTACAAAACACTGCTGAAAGCAATCATAGACAACACAAACAAATGGAAACACATCCCATGCTCACGGATGGTGAGAATCTATCCATGTGTCAATTTCACAATATTGTGAACATGATCACACTGCCAAAAGCAATCTACAAATTCAATGCAATCCTCATCAAAATTGTATGATAATTCTTCACAAAATTAGAAAAAACAATTCTAAAATTCATATGGAAACAAAAAAGAGCCCACATAGCCAAAGCAAGATTAAGCAAAAAGAACAAATCTGGAGGCATCACACTACCTGATTTCACACTATCCTATAAGGCCATAGTCACCAAAACAGCATGGTACTGGCATAAAAATAGACACATAGACCAACGGAACAGAATAGAGAACCCAGAAATAAACCCAATTACTTACAGTCAACTGATCTTCAACAAAGCAAACAAAAACATAAAGAGGGGAAAGGACACCCCTTTCAACAAATGGTGCTGGGATAACTGGCTAGCTACAGGCAAGAGAATGAAACTGGATCCTCGTCTCTCACCTTATATAAAAATCAGCTCAAGATGGATTAAGAACTTAAACCTAAGACCTGAAACTACAAAAATTCTAGAAGATAACATTAGAAAAAACCCTTCTAGACATTGGCTTAGGCATGGATTTCATGACCAAGAACCCAAAAGCAAATCCAATAAACGCAAAGATAAGTAGCTGGGACTTAATTAAACTAAAGAGATTTTGAATGACAAAAGGAACAGTGTGCAGAGTAAACAGAAAATTCAGAGTGGGAGAAAATCTTCAAAATCTATACATCTGACAAAGGACTAATATCCAGAATCTACAACACACTCAAACAAATCAGTATGAAAAAAAGAAACAATCCCATCAAAAAGTAGGCTAAGGACATGAACAGACAATTCTCAAACGAAGACATACAAATGGCCAACAAACATGAAAAAAATGTTTGACATCACTAATGATCAGGGAAACGCAATATCAAAACCACAATGCGGTACCACCTTACTCTTGCAAGAATGGCCATAATAAAAAAAAATCACAAAACAGTAGATGTGGGCATGGATGCAGTGTTCTGGCACTTCTACTCTGCTAGTGGGAATGTAAACTAGCACAGCCACTATGGAAAACAGTGTGGAGATTCCTTAAAGAACTAAAAGTAGAACTACCATTTGATCCAGCAATCTCACTACTGAGTATCTACCTAGAGGGAAAGAAGTCATTATATGAAAAAGATACTTGCACACGCATGTTTATAGCAGCATAATTTGCAACTGCAAAATCGTGGAACCAACCCAAATGCCCATCAATCAACGAGTGGATAAAGAAACTGTGGTATATATATATATATATATATATATATATATATATGATGGAATACTACTCAGCCATAAAAAGGAATGAATTAATGGCATTTGCAGCAACCTGGATGAGATTGGAGACTATTATTCTGAGTGAAGTAACTCAGGAATGGAAAACCAAACATTGTATATTCTCACCGATACACGGAAGCTAAGCTGTGAGGACAAAAAGGCGTAAGAATGATACAATGGACTTTGGGGACTTGGGGGGAAGGGTGAGAGGGAAGCGAGCGACAAAAGACAACAAATAGGGTGCAGTATATACTGCGAGTGATGGGTGCACCAAACTGTCACAAGTCACCACAAAATAACTTACTAATGTAACTAAATATCACCTGTACCCCAATAACCTATGGAAAAATTAAAAACAAAACAATGGCAAAATATCATTTCTACCCAGCTGATGAGCGAAGATAAAACAACTGAAGAGGATGTGGGAAAGAAAACAAATTGCAATATGCATAGTATAGCTGCCATTTGTGTGAAGCGGGGAGGAGAATGAATACCTAACACTTTCTCGCATATGCACTAAGCATCTCTGGGGTAGCATACAAAAAAAGATAATAGGCCGGGCGCGGTGGCTCACGCTTGTAATCCCAGCACTTTGGGAGGCCGAGGTGGGCGGATCACGAGGTCAGGAGATCAAGACCACGGTGAAACCCCGTCTCTACTAAAAATACAAAAAATCAGCCGGGCGTGGTGGCGGGCGCCTGTAGTCCCAGCTACTTGGAGAGGCTGAGGCAGGAGAATGGCGTGAACTCGGGAGGCGGAGCTTGCAGTGAGCCGAGATTGCGCCACTGCACTCCTGCCTGGGCAACAGAGCGAGACTCCGTCTCAAAAAAAAAAAAAAAAAAGATAATAAAGGCTATCTCCAGGGAAGAGAATTTAGTGGCTAGAGACAGGATTGGATGAGAGAGTGTTCATTTTATATTCTTTTTATTGATTGAAATTTGAACCGGAGATTGCCTTAAAGCTTTCCTCAATATCTAGAGAAAGAATATCTTTTGGGGACCTCCTTTTGATGCACATGCTAATAGGCCAGGCTGAATGAGGGGCTCTTTGCATCTTCAGAAATTGATATTTAACGATTTCCTTTAATATTATTATGGTGCGTTATGGTTAGTTTATGAAGGTCTTTCATACATTACCTTCTTGAATCTTTTTAATCACCCTCTGAGACGGGCGTTATTTTAATCTCTGTTTTTCAGAGGGAGTGAGTGGGGCTGAGAGAGACAGCTTTTTTTGGCCAGAGAGTAAAGTTCCAGAGTCAGAATTTGGCATTAAGTTAACCTGGTTGCTACATAAGGTTGCATTATTAGATATGTCCAGCCTAGGACGGATATGACAAGCCCACCATATGCTATGGGGGAAAGCAGATGAGGGAATGGAAGCAGCTAGAAGGCTGAGGCTAAGACAACCAGCAGACGGTGCCCGAGAACTATCCAGGAGGCCTTCAGGAAGAGGAGGTAAGGCACATGATAAACGTAGAAAGAAAAGCTTCTCCAGGGCCCCGCCAACACCCTAAACTGCAGGCACAGACATGACTAGGGAAAAAGGGAGGCTGGTGCTAGGTGAAGACCCCAGGCTTATACTCAGGAGTAGCCCTGGAACACAGATTTTGGGCATGGCTTCCTGCCGAAACCACAGGGTACCTTCCTTCTAGTCCATGCTCAGATCTTCCCACACTTGGGGCCTCCTCTCTCCATGCCCCATTCCTCGCTGCCTCTTGCTGTCAAAGTTGCTCTGTAAAACCTTCAGCCTAGGAGAGACAGTTGTCCAGGAAGCAGAGGTTAAACCACTGTCAAGGGGTGTCTGTCATCTTAACTCAACTGCACTTATAGGGACCAGAAGACTACAAGACCTAGAAGTTTAGACCATGTCCTTTTCGGTGGCAGGATGCCATAGTTATATATTGTAATGTACTGTTCATGCAAACCACCCACCGATTTGACAGAGAGGTGACGCAGAAGGCTGTGAAAGATGCTTGTCAGCAATCCTGGCACATCAAAGAGCCTGGCAATAACCCTAGGAGCTTATGGCAGAAACTGGTGAAAATCTCAATGGAAAATGGCAAGATCAGGGTAGGAACTTAATTTTGGGGACAATAAAAAGGTGAGCTAAGAGCAGAGATGAAGAGAGTTACTGAGCAGGCAAGGGGTTCATAAAGGCTAAGTGAGTAAAGGAGTTAAGGACTTTTTTCTTCTAAGGAAGAAGAAAGAAACTTTCTGTTTAACTTAGTGGAAGGAAGGAAAATAGGGCTGAGTGTGATATAATTTCCTTCTGGCTCAAGAACTGAAATGATATGAAGAGAAAAAACAATGCAGCTTCCTCTGTTTTCTGCCCCTGGGGTATGGATTCAGCTGTGAATGGAATATGATGCTTATCTTTATACTGATTTTTCTTGGTCCAAAATTCAGAAACAAAATAAGGCCAAATAGGGCCCCCATGGGGTGAAATTTGGTCGTGTAACTTTGCTTTGCAAAGAACAGGACACAGAGTTATGACTGATGGAGGATACATTCTAGTCTCCTTTCTCCCTCTGGGAGTTTGAGCACTCTTCAAATAGACACCTGATTTCCCAGCTAGAGATTTGGGTCTCATGGAAGCTGAGATTTCCTCTCAACCAAATACTCATAGTGAGAACTTCACACCCTCCTAGCATGATATTAACATTTGCTAGAGCCCAAACACAGGAACGAGTCACCCTGGAAAGGACTGCACTGAGACTGAAGTCGGGTTTGTTCACAAACGTTTAGCCCAATTAGTATTTTTTTTTTTTTTAGACATGTATTAACTTTTTTTATTATAGTTTTAGGTTTTAGGGTACATGTGCACAACATGCAGGTTTGTTACATATATATACATATGCCATGTTGGTGTGCTGCACCCATTAACTAGTCATTTAACATTAGGTATATCTCCTAATGCTATTCCTCCTCCCTCCCCCCACCCCACGACGGGCCCCGGTGTGTGATGTTCCCCTTCCTGTGTCCATGTGTTCTCATTGTTCAATTCCCACCTATGAGTGAGGACATGAGGTGTTTGGTTTTTTGTCCTTGCGATAGTTTGCTGAGAATGATGGTTTCCAGCTTCATCCATGTCCCTACAAAGGACATGAACTCATCCTTTTTATGGCTGCATAGTATTCCATGTTGAATGTGTGCCACATTTTTTTTTTATTTATTATACTTTAGGTTTTAGGGTACATGTGCACAATGTGCAGGTTTGTTACATATGTATCCATGTGTCATGTTGATTTCCTGCACCCATCAACTCGTCATTTAACATTAGGTATATCTCCTAATGCTATTCCTCCTCCCTCCCCCCACCCCATGACGGTCCCCAGTGTGTGATGTTCCCCTTCCTGTGTCCATGTGTTCTCATTGTTCAATTCCCACCTATGAGTGAGGACATGAGGTGTTTGGTTTTTTGTCCTTGAGATAGTTTACTGAGAATGATGTTTTCCAGTTTCATCCATGTCCCTACAAAGGACATGAACTCATCATTTTTTATGGCTGCATAGTATTCCATGGTGTATATGTGCTACCTTTTCTTAATCCAGTCTATCGTTGTTGGACATTTGGGTTGGTTCCAACTCTTTGCTATTGTGAATAGTGCCACAATAAACATACATGTGCATGTGTCTTTATAGCAGCATGATTTGTAGTCCTTTGGGTATATACCCAGTAATGGGATGGCTGGGTCAAATGGTATTTCTAGTTCTAGATCCCTGAGGAATCGCCACACTGACTTCCACAATGGTTGAACTAGTTTACAGTCCCACCAACAGTGTAAAAGTGTTCCTATTTCTCCACATCCTCTCCAGCACCTGTTGTTTCCTGATTTTTTAATGATGGCCATTCTAACTGGTGTGCCCAATTAGTCTTACAGTTCATCAAGGTTACACATGGGGACATTTGAGGATAGGGCAGGCATGGCCTGTTTTCATAAACTAGGTTGAAACTTCCTTTGGATCTTGATCCCATGAGCCTGGGCAAATATAATCTGATTGGGTTTAATGTCTTTAGAGTTTCTTTCAGGCTGCTTGAGTCTGAGGCAAGTATGAAAAGAAATAAAGAGAACACGATGATTTCTTTGGTGAGGATGAGAATTACACTAAAATTCAGTTTGAGTCTAGTTATTCTCTGTATATAGTTTTGTAGAAAACCAAAACTAATTTCACAAACAAAAAAATTTGAAATACAACAAGTAGTAGACATCTCTGTGACCATAAAAAAAAAAAAATCATCTCCCCACTTCCCCTTCCTCACAGAAGCCCAATTTTAAGTATCCACTCCTCCTCCACATGGCTTGCTCCCAGAAAGATGAGCCCCACTGAGCACCAGGGCAGTTTCTGACCAGTATGAGCTAATCCCAGTGAAGTGATTCTCAGGGAGGCACTAACCCTAATCTGGTCAAAGATACTTTGGGAAGTCTGCTGGTGCCTTCTGGGAAAGATCTCTTTCTGTAAGTCTTAGGCAGGTTGTCTTAGAGAGCCTTTGGAGGTTACATCTTGGTCTGACTCTTGGTATGATGTGTGGAATTGCTGAAAACATCCTGCTATAGTCCAAAAGAGCAGGACACATGAAGAGGATGGAAATTCAAGAAAGAGAAGCCAGGCAGGCTTTGAAACCCCCTATACCGCTGGATTTTTCTAGGAAATACAATTTATATGTACTCACTGCTGAAACCAACCTGACTTAGTGTTTTTGTTATTTGCTGATAATATAACTAGTAACGAATACATAACCCTAAGAATACTCTGAGGGACCTTATACCCCTAGTGTATCAGCACTTAGTGTTCAAGAGAAAGGCCCACTCAAGGACCTGCCCAGTGGCTGTGTATACTGAGAGGAAAAACCCTCCTTGAAGTAATTCTTTGAATAGCCGAGGTTTCCAACCTAGTCTAGAAATGTGATGGTCAAAGATGGTACACCTTTGGGCCTCTGTTCAGGTTCACAATGGAGCAGGCACACGGCACGCCTCACCTCTGCCTGTCGGGAGGGCTCCACAGCTCAGAGCACACAGCGGGTGTGGAGGAGCTCTCTGTCAGAGCACCACAGGGAGTGGCGGAGCAGCCGGCGACTCCCACGGCTTTCTGCCTTTTCCCCTGTTCTTTTTCTATTAAAGCTGTGCCTCTCATACATTTTTAAATTTTTAGTTAACCTATTTGAACTGCTTTATTTGTTTTTTATGCTACTGTTATGACAATTATCAACCACATGCTAAAAATGCTCTTAATTTTGGAATAACATACCATCATGTGAGTGTACTGTACATTTTTAAATTATAGCTATCACTTACTGAGTTTACTGGCTCAGGTGTTGGCAGGAGAGGACACAGTGCACTGAAAGGACTGGAACACATGATTAAATCCCCAAGAGT
The DNA here is from genome assembly GCF_028878055.3 of Symphalangus syndactylus. Classification (NCBI taxonomy): domain Eukaryota; kingdom Metazoa; phylum Chordata; class Mammalia; order Primates; family Hylobatidae; genus Symphalangus; species Symphalangus syndactylus. The sequence goes on along the minus strand of NC_072423.2, from coordinate 119,607,090 downwards.
GACTCTGTCTACTCTAAATTCTCCATCAGATTTTACAATCAACTGCACCCACTGACAATGATGACGAATACTGTCACGTAGTTCTCTCAGAAATAGAGCATTATTGAAAATATCCACAAAATACAAGGTGGATTTAATATGATTTTGGTGCCTGATAAAAAATATTTGATGTTGACAAATGGCCAAGGTTGAGGTGACCTTTCACACAATAAAAGCCTGGGCAGTACCCTAGGACATCCCACAGAACCCCAGGTTGAAGGTGGCCACAGAGCCCATGGTAGACAGGGTGGGAGGAATCTCGGGGCCTATTCATCCAATCTGTCCTCATTGCACAGAGGACACTTAGTGCTCAGCACTAGAGGGGAGAAGCCCAAGGAAGGGAGCAAGTCAGTCTAACACCAGGAACTGAACCTAACCCTGCATCTTCTTATTAGGTCAACTTATTATGTATGTATGTATGTATGTATCTATGTATGAATGACGGAGTTTTGCTCTTGTTGCCCAGGCTGGAGCACAATGGCACGATCTCGGCTCACTGTAACCGCCACCTCCTGGGTTCAAGAGATTCTCCTCTCTCAGCCTCCCAAGTAGCTGGGATTACAGGCACGTGCCACCATGCCTGGCTAATTTTGTGTTTTTAGGAGAGACGGGGTTCCTCCATGTTGGTCAGGCTGGTCTCAAACTCCTGATGTCAGGTGATCTGCCCGCCTTGGCCTCCCAAAGTGCTAGGATTACAGGCATGAGCCACCATGCCCAGCCCAACTTTATTTTGCTATAAGACTGAGTAAGCTTTCTGTCATAAGATATTATAGGGATGATAATGATGGTGATGACAATGATGCCAACAGCTAAGTTTACGGAAAGTTTGCTATAAACCAGGCACTTTATGTATATTAACTCATTTATAATCATGCAACAAGTAGATGCAGAAAGTATTATTATTACCTCCTTTTAACAGATGGGGAAATTGAGACACAGGTTAAAAGTCACTTCCACCAACTGGAAAGTAGGAGGAGCTGGAATTTGAACCCTCAGTCTGGCTTCAAAGCCCCTGCTCTTACTCTTTAGGTTATACTGCTTCTCTACTAGGCTTCCATCATCTTCTACTGGCTTCCACCCCTCAATTATCCCTTTTTGGCTCTGTGGTGGTCTGAGTAACTAGTGGGTTTCCATTGGGAGGGGGTTCTGGGAGTTCCCAGTAACTGGACTAAACTGTACTGCGGGGGCACTCAGCGGCTAGGAGGCAACATTATAAAGTGTGTGCCAGGTGTTGACCAGAATTATTTGAACTCCTCTAGGTCATGTGCTCCCTGTGGGAAAGGACTGTGGTATACGTATGCTCATAAGCTGAAGATCATCTCTTGATACTCAGGACTGTTCTCACCCTTCTACGTTCCTGCCTGTATGCAGGAATCCTGAAAACTATAATTCCCTGACTCCCATGCCAGGAGGTTCCATTACATTCTGCTGGTGAAATTAATCACATGCCATTTGGAAGGCAGACAAAGAGAAGCTGTTATTCACTGGAGACAACACAGGCAGTTGCCTGGGAATTAGTAAATGGCTGGTGTGAGGTTTGCTAATGGCTTCTAGGCCTCCTCCTGAGAATTCAGTGGTACAGGTAGATGGGATTTTTTTTGGTTCGCGGTGATCCTTGCAAGTCCTGACTCCTTGAAAAGTTGCAGAAGCTTCTGATTTTCACTCTCCTCAACCTTTCAATCTCCTGTCTTCAGTTCCCTCCTGACTGGAATACCTAGAATGACTTCTGTTTTATTCACTAGACATTGCCTGATATAAAATGTATACAGGGTTATAATGCTTTTAGTAATAGGAGAGTGAGAGAGGGAAAGAGAGATAAGTAAAAGAGGAAAGGAAGGAAGGAAGGAAGGAAGGAAGGAAGGAAGGAAGGAAGGAGGGAGGGAGGGAGGGAGGGAGGGAGGGAGGGAGGGAAGGAAGGAGAAAAGAAAGAGAAAGAAGGAAGGAAGGAGAAAGAAAAAGAAAAGAAGAAAGGAAGGAAGGAGAAAGAAAAAGAATAAGGAAGGACGGAAGGAAGGAAGGAGAGAGAGAAGGAGAGAGAAGGAGGAGAGGGGAGGGAAGAGGAGGGGGGAGGGGAAGGAGAGGAGGAAAGAAGAAAGAAAGGAAAGAGGGAGGGAAAGAGGAAGGAAGGAAAAAAGAAAGGCAGGGAGAGATGGAGGGAGGGAGGGAGGGAAGGAGAAAAGAAAAATAGCCTAATGTTTCCCAAGAGAAGAATAGATAAGCAAACTATGTTATACTCATTTAATAGAACACTACTCAGCAGTTAAAATAAAGAAACTAATCTACATGAGTAAACATTGTTAAGCCTCAAAAATATGAAGGGACATGATGGGGCTTCTGGGGTGCTGCAATGCTGTTTGTCAACCTGGGTGCTGCTGGTTGCACAGCTGTATTTTGCTTATGAACATTCATCATGTGGTCACTTGTGATTTTCTCTAGGTATATTATTTATCAAAAAGTTTACAAATAAATAATAATAACAATGGCAACAACAATAACTACTTCTAAGTGGAAGGTGGAGATTGTAAGTAATTTGTAAAGACAAGTCTTTCAACTCAAAGCAATGCTTTGAGAAAGGTATTATTTTTCCCACTTAATAAACAGAGGCTCAGAAGGATCAAATGACTTGCCAACAATCCCGTGGACTTTTGTTCAAGCCTCTAGGTCCAGTACCTCAGCTTGTAACCAGTGCCCTCTACTGAGGGTGGATCAACTGAGGTCAGGAGTTCGAGACCAACCAGGCCAACATGGCGAAACCCCGTCTCTACTAAAAATACAAAAAATTAGCTGGGTGTGGTGGTAGGCACCCGTAATTCCAGCTACTCGGGAGGCTGAGGCAGGGAGAACTGCTTGAACCCGGGAGGCAGAGGTTTCAGTAAGCTGAGATCATGCCACTGCATTCCAGCCTGAGTGACGGAGACTCCGTCTCAAAAAAAAGAAAAAGAAAAAAAGACCGGATGTGGTGGCTCACACCTGTAATCCCAGCAGTTTAGGAGGCCAAGGCAGATGGATCACAAGGTCAGGAGTTTAAGACCAGCCTGGCCAAGATGGCAAAACCCTGTCTCTATTAAAAATACAAAAATTAGCTGGGTGTGGTGCTGCATGTCTGTAATCCCAGCTACTCGGGAGGCTGAGGCAAAAGAATTGCTTGAACCTGGGTGGCAGAGGTTGCAGTGAGCCAAGATTGCACCACTGTACTCCAGCCTGGGCGACAGAGCAAGACTCCATCTCAAAAAAATAAAAAAATAAAAATAAAAAATTAGTCAGGTGTGGTGGTGCATGTCTGTAGTTCCAGTCACTTGGGAGGCTGAGGCAGGAGAATTGCTTGAACCCAGGAGGCGGAGGTTTTGGTGAGTTAGGATGTCACTGCACTCCAGACAGAGAGAGGCTCCATCTAAAAAAGAATAGGACTGGTAACCTAAAGTATATAAATAAGGTAGAAATGAATAAAAATAAGGCAAGGAAGGTTATCATTTAGATAACCAAGCCAGGAAACAACTTAAGATTCACAGAAAAACAATGATGGGATTATCAGAAGAAAATAAAAATATGTACACAAACATATATACAAATAAAACGTGAAAAACAAAGCTGGCAGGATTCCATGGAAGGTCAAGGTCTCAAGAGAATGAGATTAAAATCAGGAAGTGGCAAAGAGAGAAGAATGTCATGGTAGTGAAGGTCAGTCCTCCACTCACTCCGTAACCCAGTGTTGGGCCAGTCACAGACCTTGAGATACATATGATACAACCTCACTCTCAAAGACTCACCATCAAATGGAGAACTAAAGTCCCATACAACATGTTACAGGCTAAAACATCATAGAGGAATCTCTGAAGGTCATCTAGTGTTAGGAGCCTGAGCTTTGTAGTCTGATACCCTGGGTTCAAATCCTATCTCCACTGTTTCCTGGCAATATTATTCTCAGCAACATGCAAACTAAACTATTTTTGCCTTGTTTCCTCAATGGTAAAATAATAGTAGCTCACAGAGCTGCTGTGAGGAGTAAATGAGTTAACAATTACACTTGAAACAATGTCTGGCATATAGTAACGTGTTATCTATTCTTAGCTATTATTATATAAAGTGCCATGGAGTCCCTATGGAAATACTAATTTCATCTGCAGTAGGCATTGAAGGCTTCATGGCAAAGGTGACATTTCATCTTGTGTCCTGAAGGATTAGAGGCAGCTTGAAAGGTGGAGAGAAAGCAAAATGACTCTCAGTACAGTGTGAACCAACATATGAAGGTGTGGAAGACTGTGTGAATTCAGGGTCCAGCCCGGAGGGCTGATGTCACTGGTAAAGTTTGCAATGCAGGATGCTAAGAGATGACTGGAGAGATGCTACAGTCTGAGTGTGTCCTCCAAAATACGTGTTGGACACAATTCTCAGTGCAACAGTGTTAGGAGATGGGGCCTAATGGGAGGTGATGTTTAGGTCATGAGGGCTTTGCCTTCATGAATGGTTTAGTGCTGCTATAAAAAGAGCCTGCAGGACTGGGTTTGCTCTCTTCTGCCATGTGAAGACAAAACATTCCTCCCCTCTGGAGGATGCACCATTCAAGGTGCTATCTTGGAAGCAGGGACTGGACCCTCACCAGACAATGAACCTGCTCATGCCTTGATCTTGGACTTCCCACTCTACAGAACTATGATAAATTAATTTCTGTTCCTTATAAATTACCTAGTCTGTGGTATTGTTATAGAAACAAATGGATTAAGACAACAGATCATTTAAGACCAGCTGTGACAGGCTTTGTGTACCATGTTAAAGAGTTTGCACTTTTGTTGGTAGGAGAGAATCATGAGTTTTTCTGAAAAAGAAAGTAATCATATATGTTTTATAAAGATAATGTGACTTCTGGTCAAAATGGCTGGCAGTAGTGATGTGAAAAGTCCCCCTTTTATCCAAACACACTGAACCAAAACGTAAAGAAACAAGCCAAAAATGGCCTCTCTCACCACTCCTTTTCAATATTGTACTAAAAAGTATTAGCTAATGCAATAACAAGAAAAGAAAATAAAAGATCTATATGAGAAAAACTACAAAAATCTGATGAATGAAATTTTAAAAATCCTAAATAAATAGAGAGACATTCCACGTTCTCATTGGATAGGGACACTCAATACTGTCAAGAGGTCAGCTCTTGTCAACTTGATCTATAGATTCAATGCAATTGCCATCAAAGTCCCAGGAGGTTATTTTGTGAATGTTGACAAACTGACTCTAAAAGTTATATGGAGAGATAAAAGACCCAGAATAGCCGATGCAGTATTGAAGAAGAACAAAGTTGGAGGACCGACACTTTCCAACTTCAAGATGTACTAAAAAGCGAGTAATCAAGACAGTGTGGTACTGGTGAAAGAACAGACAAATAGATCAACGGAATAGAATAGACAGCCCAGAAACAGACCCACATAAATATAGTCAACTGATCTTTGATGAAGAGCAAAGGCAAAGCAATGGAGCAAACATAGTTTTTTCAACAAATAGTGTTGGAACAACTGGATATCCACATGCAAAACATGAATGCAGACACAGATCTTTTACTCTCACGAAAATCAACTCAAAATGGATCACAGACCTAAATGTAAAATGCAAGACTTACGGACCTAAACGTAAAACGCAAAACTATAAAACTCCTAAAAGATAACATAGGAAAACAAATCTAGATGACCTTGGGTATGACAATGACTTTTTAGCTACAACACCAAAGGCATGATCCAAGAAAGAAATAACTGATAAGCTGGGTTTTGTTAAAACTTAAAACTTCTGCCACAGACTGGGAGAAAATATTTGCAAAAGACACATCTGATAGACTGTTATAAAAAATATACAAAGACTTCTTAAGACTGAACAGTAAGAAAACAGTCGATTAAAAAAAAAAAGCCAAAGACCGTAACAGACACCTCACCAAAGAAGATATATAGATGGCAAATAAGCATATGAAAAGATGCTCCACATCATTTGACATCAAGAAATGTAAATTAAAACAATGAGATACTACTACGCACCTTTTAGAATGGCCCAAATCTGGAATACTGACACGCCAAATGCCAGCAAGGATGCAGAGCAACAGGAACTCTCACTCGTTGCTGGTGAGAATGCAAAATGGTACATCCACTTTGAAAGACTAAGAACACTCTTACCTTACTATCTAGCACTTGTGCTCTATGGTATTTACTCAAAGTGAAAACTTATGTCCACACAAAAGCTTACCCCACGGAGGTTTATAGCAGCTTTACTCACAATTGCCAAAATTTTGAAGCAAGCAAGGTAGGTGCCATTCAGTAGATGAATGAATAAATAAACTGTGGTATACCCAGACAATGAATTACTACTCAGCGCTAAAAAGAAAGGAGCTATCAAGCCATGAAAAGTGTATACAATGAACTTTGTAATTTGTCAGTGTAGGTTCATCGACTGTGACAAATATACTGTCTGGTGGGGGATGTCGACAGTGCGGGATGCTGTGCATGTGTGGGGGCAGAAAGTATATGGGAAATCTCTGTACTTTGCATTTTTCTGTGAACATAAAACTCCTCTAAAAAATTAAGTTTCTAATTTAAAAAAGGAAATACGTACCTCAGTTTGAAAGAAAGAAAAAGGGCTCCTGGAAGGTACTGAAGAGAAGGGTTGGAAGTAGAAACCCTCTGGGGACCTTGTTCATCCACGGGCAGGCTTTAGCATCAGCCTGGTGGGTGCTCGAGGCCACAGGCCGACCAGAACTGAGCTTCCTGGTCGATGCTGGGGTCAGGAAGATCTGTCCTGTCTGTAGAACAGGCAAGAAAACTCTGCCCACCAGGTGGGAACTCTGTAGGGAGGCTGCCATGGGTGGAAAAAGAATTATTCCTGAGACATCAGAGGCCTTTGGTGGGAGGTGACATTTAAGATAAGGCCTAAAGGAGAAAGGGAGGCAGCCACACCAGGGGAAGAGCAAATGAGCAGAAAGAACTCCAGGCAGAAGCGCTCTAAGATAACAAAGATCCTCATGGCTGGGAGCTTATGAGTGCGGTGAGGTGGTCAATGGCAGACTGCAGAGGGCCTTGAGTCCAGAGGACATCCAGTGGAGTAAGAACAAACAGAACGAGGCTACTGAAGGGAGGCTGAGAGGGAGGGAAGAAGAAACAAACGAACCTGGAGAGGAAGGGGAGAGGGATGAAAGAGGCAGAAGTGACAGATGGCAGGAAGAAGAGAGGGATGGAGGAGGAAGAATCATGTTGAGGAAATGGAAATCAAACACAGGGGTGAGATCTCATCCCACGTTTTCCTGTGCAGGAGCTCATCACACTTTTGCGTTCCATAAATTGAGACCGAAATAGTAAGAGGGGCTGTGTTCTGCTGCTATGGTACCTGTCCACTGCTGGGAATGTGCTCGCTTCGGTGAAGCCCATCCATCTCTGAGGGGCCCAGTTTCTCTCCCTCCTGCTACCTCCATGAGTGCCTGCTGTACATCAGCATCCTGGAGGTCCCCATCTATTTACTGTGCATGGGCTTTGTGATCCTGGACTCCTGAAACCCTAGCCCCTGCTTCTCTGCAATCACTGGGCGGGGGTTGAAGGGACATGGCTTCTTCCCGCCACAAATACTTGTAAAGTGGAACAGAGGGCATGCCTCAGCCTTCTGAGTTTGAGACTAATGTTCCATGTGAGGGTCCCATGAAGCATTCCAACATACTGCACTGGCAAAACAGGGGCCAAACTGATGCTGATGCTGAGCCCACTTAAAAGTTGAGTGGCAGAACCTTTTTTCCTTACCACATGTCTGTCGCAAGAGGTCTCAGCCCTGTTATCCTGGAGAAACACCTGTACCACCATGAAACACACAGATTTCCAGGTGCCTCCAGATCCAGCAAATCAGTGTTCTTTGGGAGTTAGGAGCCAATCCCGTTTTTAAAGTCCCATAGATTAAGAGCCACTGAATTCAACTGAAGCCAAAGAAAAATGAATACAATTAGCTGATTTGTTTCCTCCAACACCTGAGATGCTTTCTGCCCACTGCTGATTTCAAAAGTGAACTGCCTTGCCAGACACAAACACTGTGTCTCCATAAGAGGCTGAGGATGGTAACGCTGTCAGAAGTTTTTGGGTGGATTAATGCACTATCACATTTCAGAAGAACATAAACATCAGCCCACTGTATCCAAGGTCACAAAGGATGATGCTTTCCTGGCAATGTTACACACTTTTAGCACCTATAGGTCAAAGGCCTAACACAAGTCAGTACGTCCTTAGTCAACAACTGATGAGGCAGCACTTTGCCTCATCGGTTTACAGTAGATAAAAATTGCCCATCACCACTCAGGGTATTCCCTCTATCATCGGATTCTGCTAAGAAATGGAAAAATCAGACACCCAAATAATATCATACACCATATACAGAAAATAATATCCAGCTTAAAATGCAGTAGATGGAAAACAATATTTGGCTTATAAGTCTAACATATAAACTCAAACCAGAAACCTACTGAAATACTTTAAAAAACTGGCTTTTGGTTTTTCTGATGGATGAACTATTTCGGTCTTTCTGTCAATCTGAAGAGATAACATTAGGATTCAAAGGACAAACACATTAGCTTCTTCTAAGAGTTTAAAGATAAAGAGTTTAGGGATCACTGTTCAATTTCAAATTGGTCAGTCTTCAAAAGTCAGTCCCCCAAAACTTCAACACTGTTCCATTATTGCCTCGGTCTAATGTTTTCCTGTTGTTAAACTAATAAGTTAACCAGAATTAGTGCTATTTGGAAACATTTAAATCTTCCTATTATTGTTTTTTTTTTTTTTTCCTTAAATCAAAAAGAAAATACGATTCTGACCTAGCTGCGAGAAGTCCAGGTCTCAGCTACCATAATCACGCCCTCTGTTGTTGAAGTTAACAACTACACTCTCCAAACTGTGTATGAGGAAAGTGATAACCCTGGGAAGGTTGTGAACTTTCATGCACATTTAGGGGATCCTCAAGTCATAGAGAGTCAAACAGAAGAGGTATTCAAAATCTTTAAGAAGCTGGTATGGCATTGGGCTGAGCAGTCAGGATGGGCACCATGACCAACCCAAAGGGATGCACACTGGTGTGTACTAGTTGAATCTCAGCCCTGGGGTAAAGCATCAGATTTGGAATGCCTGAACTCTTTAAAGGGTCATTGAAGGTGATAAGGAAACTTGACAATTCAGTGAGTCAGAACAACAAATCAGTGAGTTAGGGTTAGTGGGTGAATGCTTGCAAAAATGGCGGCAATTATTCTCCCAGCATCCACACCTCTTGACAATGCGACACTGCAGCTCCTCCCATCAAGACCTAGAGTCTATTTCCCATCCTTGAATCTGGGCTGGCCTTGTGACTTGTGTTGGCCAACAGGATGTGATGGAAGTGATGTTGTGCAGATCCAAGCCTAGAACTCAAGAGGCTTTGCACACTTCAGTTCTCTCCTTTGGGTCTATGTCTATGAGAACAAGCCTGGGCTATCCTGCTGGTAAATGAGAGGCCACGTGGGGCAGAACTGGCCCAGTCGTCCCAGTTAAGATCCCAGATATGTGAGACAGGCCAGCTGAGATCAGCAGTGCCACCTACCCCACCAGCAGCTGACCAAGGATGCATGAGGAAGCGCAGCGTTCAACCCCTAACCCTAACTCACTGGATTGCCAACTTTCCTTATAACCTGCAATGATTCTTTAAAGAGATCAGGTATTCCAAATCTCACACTTTACCCCAGAGCTAGAATTCAACCAATAAAATCCCATCAAGACAAGCAAAAGGCTTCCTGGCAGTGCCCAGCCTATTAAATGGCTGGCCTGCAGAATCATGAGCTATATACGTGGCTCTTGTTTTAAGTCAGTAAATTTGAGGGTGATTTGTTAATGCTGCAATATTTAACTGAAAGAGTTGGGGGTCTCCTAAAAATTTAGATCAAGAGATTCTTATGTTCTGTGATCCTTTTGCTAAGGAGGAATAACTTATAATCCCAGTGAGCACACAATTTTTGTTGCTTTACTTCTAACCATCATAGCTTACATATTTTTCCACATTGCCAATCTGTATTTATTATAAAAATCACTAATAGCTGTAAAATATTCCACTGAAGGAATACAGTATAGTTTACCTAATCATGCTCATGTTGGCAGACTTTTAGATTGCTTCCAATTTCTGAGAAGTATAAATAAGCTTATACATCTAACATATTCTATATTTTGGATGATTTCTTTATGAGAGATGCTTAGGAGCAGAATTACCAAGTCAAGGTTATTAACAGCAATATGGCTCTTGAAATAGGCCATCAGGTATTTTCTACAGGGACTGAACCAATTTTCACCAACACCAGCAGAAGAAGAGCACCAGTTTCATCACACACTTGCCAGCACTGGATTTATTTTTAGGAGGTACAAATTTAGTAGATGAAAAGTGGAAAAATGAGAGCATTGCTTACATTTCTTTGAATGGATAAAATCCTGGAGCAACCATTGAGCTGTCTGATTTATATATCACTGAATAAATGAGGCTGGCATACAATTGGAAACTGCAAAGAACTAAGGAAGAGGTCAATGCTACTCAGATACTTAATACTGGAACATTTACAGCAGCTCTAAATTGTGGAAACTGGTGGGTATTTGCTTTTCTAAAACAAGTATTAGAGGAAGAACTCTCAGGTGAATATGCTTAAGTTTCCTCTAAATGTATGCTTATAAGGGGCATTATTTAACATAATCATATTGAAGGGATAACAATAACTTGAAAGCAAATAAACTCTACAGGATTTTGTCATAAGTTTTCACTGGTTTCTGTATTAAAAAGTATTCTATAGTTGCTAAACACTCCCCAAACAATATGACCACACCTGTGTGAACCTTTATCTTTAGGCCTACGATGCATGCACAAAGTCACTACACAGCCTGGTGAGGCTCCTGTACCCTTCTACAGCACCCCCAGATGGTTGTACAAAAGCACCACACAGATCCCAGTTAGCAGAACACTATGGGGGCACCCGCCTAGCCATGATACAGGTGATTTGTGGCTCACAGCAGTTAAAGCACTGAAGTTTACAAGAGTTAATTTTCTCTTCTCTCTTAGGATTAAATTTTGATCATTTTACAGATTATATATATATATATATATATTTGGTATCTTGCTGGTCTAGAATGGCCAAGACCTGAAGTCACAACAGGGAAGTGGTAGAATACAGATTGAGAAGGAGGGTCATAAAAGACTGTTAGGTGTGTTAGGTGTGAATGAATTCCTCAGGCTCAGGGACTTGTCCAAGGCCTTGCAGCCCATGTGGATGGAGCAAGACTAGGCTCAGAAAGGGTCAAAGGAGGCTGCTGTATTTCACTACAAAATGAAAAGGCGTGATTTCTGAATCATTTATTGCCTGGGGATCATCCACACTGCCTGCTGCCTTCATTAGTCAAGACTGAGAGCCCAGCGAGATGGGGAAAAATCAATACCCTGCAGGGATGTTGCTGTTGATACAGAGAATATTATACTAACTAGGTTTTTTCCTCTTAACCAGCTGGCATTTTATTTCATTTTTAAAAGAAATGCTATTCAATCTTTTAAGATTAGGAGAAATGTGCATTTCACTATAACGACAGAATAGAACGGACAGAATCTTCCCAGGACCCAAGATACCTTCTAATTAGCTCTAAAGTTATACACCAGGAACTGATATAACACGTGAGCACTGACTTATTTAATGGTATATGGACAGCTGAAAAGATTTCACACCAATCCTAATTTATTTAACTTTCAACCAGACAATAGCTTAAGCACTGGGTAGAAGAGTTGATCATTATTTTCTACAGAGACAGGCTTTCTGGTATGCCATGTTTAGAGTATTACAAAGGCATACATCTGAGGAAATGCATTTACTTTAATGCATTTTAAGTATCTTTATTTTAAATATCTATTAATACAAATGAAGAAACATGAAAAAACCATAAAATCCAAAGGCTGAATCACCATTTAATGCACATTGTCAGATATGTCATCACTAAAGTATCTCATAATCAAGGTATTTAAGAAAAATAAGTGAGTCATTACTCCTGGGAAGGGACATTCTAAGAGTTATTTGATGCTGACTATCTGAAGTAAAACTAATGTTTAAGGTTCCAAAACAATCTTGGCTTTTTGATTAATAAATATATTTATATCGATAAATTTAACATTTTCTACTTAGTAACAGAGGCCCAGGCCTAACTGATACTGAATGGTAAGAGACAGAACAAGAATATGGGGAAATTATGATTATGCAAAGCACCTGAATGAGGGAGGTGATCATTTCCTATGCTCTCATGAAAAACTACTTACATACAAGCACTGTGAAGAATATTTGGCAAACAAATAATTGAACAGATGTATTGAAAGGTGTTGGCTATTAAAATATCACATTCAAAAGTCATGAAATGTCAAGCATTCAAATATAAATGAGCAAATGTTATAACCTTTTTAAAGTCATTTTTAAAAATTATAGCATTGCCTCTGATAATTGCCTTTGAAATGTGCTTAACTTTTCTATCAAAGATAAATGGAATTTCCTTAACTTATTATTGAGTAGAAACAAAAACCATTTGAATCAAGACTTAATGGAATGGTTTAAGCAAGTTAGCAAGTAGGGCTTTTCGTATGTCTGGAAACCAGGAATCAGAGAGGAAAGGGATGCCAGCAGTCCTGCTTTTAAGTGCCGGGGGGAGAAAGAATACAGAAGAATGGATGGTTGACGGGAATGAGGAGTGACAGATTATTCTCTGAATAATCAAATATGCGCTCTAAAGAGGCAGTTTCATGAAAACTCTGCATGTTGTAATGAGCCATTTATTTAACGATCTGCAAAGTTCTTCAAATATTTACAATATTGCTCAGATGTGGCGCAGCTTTATTTACTTCCCAATTACTCCAAAAAGTTCAGATTCTAACTTGCAAAACACTGCTTATTTTAAGTGAACAGACAAATTTAAAATAGAGTACTAATAAAAAGCTCTGATTCCAAATTAAAAATCCACAATGAATGTCTGTTGGGGGACCATGGATAATTGAAAGCACGTCAGTGATCTATGTTAGCCAACTGTCTATCGTTGGCTCTATACATGTCAAATTTTAGAGAGACAAGTTTATTTAAATGTTCAGAAATCTAAATGATCTACTCTAATTCAATGTGGGGGAATTTTATAATATTAAAGAATAAGGGAAATCTTTCTAAAATATAGAATATACTAAGACTATAGACAAAGACTGGAAGACAGAATTGTGCATTTATGTCAGAAGGAATAAAATACCACATTCAAAAGTCATGAAATGTCAAGCATTCGAATATAAATGAGCAAATGTTATAACTTTTTTAAAGTCATTTTTAAAAATTATAGCATTGCCTCTGATAATTATTTGCCTTTTAACTGATTTTGACTCATGCTTTTCTCAGAGTTTGGACAAAAAGGTTTTCCTATTTTTGAATAACACTTAAAGAACTTCAAACTCAGGAGCCTATACTGGGATATTTTACTCTGCCTAACGTAAGATTAAATTGTTGAAGGTATCATAGCAAGAAGTAAAACTCTAGGGAGGCTATTAACAATTTAGCATTTCTAGTTCACGCCAGAGTATTAATTCCACTTCCCAAAGAAAGAGGAGTGGTATTCATTAAAATTAAGATCTTGTGACTGCAGAAATGTACCACCACATTTATATTAGAGCACATTAAGAATAACATGCAGCTGTCTCTGTGAATTCAGTGAGGTTAGTGAGGTCTCAGCTTGAGTTTTCCCTATTTCTTTGCATGGGTAAAATACAGACAACCAACTTTTGATTATTCACAAATGGAAGTGAGTTTCTGCAGACATGTCCAGCAATGTCCTCTGAAATAAGGGGTTTCCTGCGCCAGGGAGTAGTGATGATCTTCAAGATCACAGCTGTAAATGCATTTTTTCTGCACTGTGGTTTCCTTCTGACATGCTCAAGTCTGTAATTCAGGGTCACCTCGGGTAGCATGCCCTGGGAGTACACCTGTGCTGGGAGGTAAGCTGTGCCAGGGGGAAGAGCAGCCTGCACTAGTATCTGGGATTGAATTTGGAGGCTGTATGGGCGCAAGAGGTCGGGGCAGGGTGGGGGGCAACCAAAAGGTGTTCAGAGCTCCCCAACGATTCTTAGAAATATTTGGGAGGGGGCCGGATACATGCCAAGTAGGTGCTATGACTATTGTATTTGGATGCTAAAGAAACAGACAACGGGGCGGGTGCGATGGCTCACGCCTGTAATCCCAGCACTTTGGGAGGCCGAGGCGAGTGGAACACCTGAGGTCAGGAGTTCAAGACCAGCCACGACTACATGGTGAAACCCCGTCTCTAGTAAAAATACAGAAAATTAGCCAGACGTGGTGGTGGACACCTGTAATCCCAGCTACTCGAGACACTGAGGCAGGAGAATCGCTTGAGCCCAGGAGATGGAGGTTGCAGTGAGCTGAGATCGCGCCACTGTACTCCAGCCTGGACAATAAGAGCAAAGCTCCCACTCAAAAAAAAAAAAAAAAAAAAAAGAAACAGACAACATTCGAAGACTGGAAAATGTGGGGCAACTCAGTATGATATGTAAAACAGTGAACAATCTGCCTAGTGTATAAGGCACTGAGTATCTCCAAGACAAACATTTAAGAGAAGACAGTGTAGAAAGAGTCTATGCATGGACAGCCCCCAAACAGGGACATGTTGACTTAGGAGAAACATAGAAACTGTTAAAACATTGATAAGTGTAACACTTAGGTTCTTAGTTTTTAGTAGCAAGCTGCAGAGATCAACCCTAGTTGATTTCGCAGAGAAAGTCCGGGTGCTCATAATTCTGAGGGGGGCTGGAGAACGTGAAGCTAAGCTGCCAGGAGCAAAGCCCATAACCAATCACCACTACTGCTACAAGACACTCCAGCCGGCACTGGGCCATGAGTAGGAAGGCAGTGATACTGCAACTATGACTGGCAACAGCCCTGTTTCTGCTCCATAATGCCAGGAAGTCAATCAGGCAAACCAGGATCCTGTTGCTTCTCCAGAGAGTGAACTCATCAACTCTTGCTTCTATTGTCACTGGCTCCTGTGTCAAAGTGTGGAATGAGGCAGTCTGACAGGGAGAGCTGAGATCTCCTGCATTTGGCCCAGCTGCAGGGTAGGGAGGAATAGTGAGAACACAGTATTATCACCAGAGGCTGTCTTTGTTTCCTGTCAAGCATTATGAGGTGGGGAACATTCTCCTAATATAGAGAAGGGTGCACACGCTGGGCCACCAAAATGATACATGCTCTGCAGAAAAAAGTTACTATCTGGTTATGTTGCTTACGTGGTGGAGAGAAAAGAGATGTGAATACGAATGAGGACAGAAGCCAGAACTTGATGGAGATAAAAATAAATGGGTTGCTAACTTGGAAGGTGATTCAAAACTGGAATAGCAGAGTGAGTGAAGGTGCAGCAGCAGAAAAATACTCGGAAAAGGCCACATCCATGCGGCCACTCAGCCTGATTCCATGTGCCACCCTTGGGAATCCTCCTCTGTGCTTTGACAGCAGAAAAAGGGCTGTGCCTGGAGGAGAAAGATTTAGATACCAGGGAGGGAAGCTCCAGCCCTTAGTGAAGGTAGGTGCTTTTTTCTTTTAAACTAAGTACGTTAATATTTTTCCTGATGATAAAGATGCATTGTGAGAGACTTCCATTCCAACAATATAACATTAGAGACTGGATAGACTAAAATTTCTCACATTATAAATGTGCTGATAAAATAGAGCCCACATCCCCCTACAAATAAAGCTAAATTAGGCTGGGTGTAATAGCTCACACCTGTAATCCAAGCACTTTAGGAGCCAAGGCAGGAGGATTCCTTGAGCTCAGGAGTTTGAGACCAGCATGAGCAATACAGTGAGACCCCATCTCTACAAATATACTTAAAAAATTCAACTGGGTGTGGCTGCAAGAGCCTGTAGTCCTAGCCACTTGGGAAGCTGATTCAGGAGGATTGCTTGAGCCTAGGAGTTTGAGATTACAGTGAGCTATGATTGTACCACTGCACTCTAGCCTGGGTGACACAGCAAAACCCCGTTTCATTCATTCACTCCTAACATACATATATATATACACACACAGTATATAGCTAAAGTGGTAAGGAAATAGGAAAATCCTCAGTGGGAAAACACACAGAAAAAATTAAAACCTGGAGCTGTTGTGGCTGCCTCAGAACATGCCCATTTTGCTACCCAAAAGCTTGAGTTTCCACAGCATTTAAGGGCAGATACAGGAAGAAATGAGAAAACAACACATCCATGCCCTCAGGCACAGAGTAGAGATTACCCCTGCACTGACACAGGGACAGCCGAGGAAGCTTGACTTGCAGGGCCTGAGCACTGAGTCCAAGCTAAATGTCCCTGACGTCAGTAGCTATGGGCTGGCTTGTATATGGTTTGGTTTACAACTACGGTAGGTCCAGAAAACTTAGTGAAAACACACATGTGCATGTACATGTACACACAGGAGTGTGTCTCTGAGGGTAATACCCTTAGGGTACCTGGAAGAATAAAAAATAAAACAGCGCATGAGGGACACATCCTCAACACAGCCTGTGCAGCATCCCTATAGACAAAAAGATAACTCTGAAGATAAGCATCTCACAGACTCAAATTACAAACACAAGGGACATCATGTAACCAAATTACTGCATAAAAACTACAAAAAAAAAAGATTAAGTTGATTATAGGTATAGAAAAAGGAATCAGAAAAGGAAAGATCAGGACATAGACACTGGAAACAGATACCGGAAATAATTGAAAGAAAACTCCATTTAAATACAAAAAGTGAAAAAATGTGGTTGCTGAAATTAAAAATTCAAAGACTGGGTTAAGCAGTAGATAAGCAACAGAGGAAGAAAGAACAAGTAAGTCAGAAAATAGATACAGGTTGAGTATTCCTAACCCAAAATCCAAAACCCAAAATGCTCCAAAATCTGAAACTTTTTGAATGCTGACATGATGTTCAAAGGAAATGCTCATTGGAGCATTTCAGATGTCAGCTTTTTAGATTAGACATGCTCAAGCCATACATATATGAAAATATTCCAAATCCAAAATACTTCTGGTCATTTTGGATAAGGGATACGCAACCTGTATGAAGAAGCCATTCAGAACACAAAACAGCTAAAGTGAAGGAAAATATGTATAAGAAGTTAAGAGGGTAGAATCACAGAATCCAACATTCATTGAATAAAAGCTTAGGAAACAGCAGCTTTATTGCTTTCATAACTTTCAAACTTTCTAGAAGACTATCGGCTTTACTGTATGAAAGTTATTTTATAAATAAAATGTATGAAAGTTATTTTTAAAGTATGAAAGTTGAAAGCTTATAACTAAAACATGAAAGTTATTAATCAATAACTTTCATACTTTCTAGAAAATTATCAGCTAATACCTCTTAAATATTGCTGCAGGAAGCAGTATTTTGCTACAGGAATATTGCTGCAGGAAGCAACATTTTCTAGATGTTTCATGAAACATCTAGAAACACTGTTATGAAACTGTAGAACAACAAAGATAAAGGATTAAAGACTTACATGTTAGACCTAAAACCATAAAAACCCTAGAAGAAAACCTAGGCAATACCATTCAGGACATAGGCATGGGCAAGGACTTCATGTCTAAAACATCAAAAGCAATGGCAACAAAAGCCAAAATTGACAAATGGGATCTAATTAAACTAAAGAGCTTCTGCACAGCAAAATAAACTACCATCAGAGTGAACAGGCAACCTACAAAATGGGAGAAAATTTTCACAACCTACTCATCTGACAAAGGGCTAATAATATCCAGAATCTACAATGAACTCAAACAAATTTACAAGAAAAAAACAAACAACCCCATCAAAAAGTGGGCAAAGGATATGAACAGACACTTCTCAAAAGAAGACATTTATGCAGCCAAAAAACACATGCAAAAATGCTCATCATCACTGGCCATCAGACAAATGCAAATCAAAACCACAATGAAATACCATCTCACACCAGTTAGAATGGCCATCATTAAAAAGGCAGGAAACAACAGGTGCTGGAGAGGATGTGGAGAAATAGGAACACTTTTACACTGTTGGTGGGACTGTAAACTAGTTCAACCATTGTGGAAGTCAGTGTGGCGATTCCTCAGGGATCTAGAACTAGAAATACCATTTGACCCAGCCATCCCATTACTGGGTATATACCCAAAGGACTATAAATCATGCTGCTATAAAGACACATGCACACGTATGTTTATTGCGGCACTATTCACAATAGCAAAGACTTGGAACCAACCCAAATGTCCAACAACGATAGACTGGATTAAGAAAATGTGGCACATATACACCATGGAATACGATGCAGCCATAAAAAATGATGAGTTCATGTCCTTTGTAGGGACATGGATGAAACTGGAAACCATCATTCTCAGTAAACTATCGCAAGGACAAAAAATCAAATACCGCATGTTCTCACTCATAGGTGGGAATTGAACAACGAGAACACATGGACACAGGAAGGGGAACATCACACTCCAGGGACTGTTGTGGGGTGGGGGGAGGGGGGAGGGACAGCATTAGGAGATATACCTAATGCTAAATGACAAGTTAATGGGTGCAGCACACCAACATGGCACATGGATACATATGTAACAAACCTGCACATTGTGCACATGTACCCTAAAACTTAAAGTATAATAAAAAAAATTATAAACAAAAAAAATGGAAAAAGCCCATGTATTCACATTTAGACATATGTCTGTGTGAATGTTACATTTTATTTTACATAATGATGTTTATTTTTTATTAAATATCTTTGGAATTGTTGGTGGGCTAGAGCCAAGAATGTGATAAATTTATCATTACTTAGAAAATTATTTTTTATACCTTGTATACATTTAGTTCACCTTGTCACAACTAAACTTGTCCTTGGCTTTTAAAATTTGTAATACCATCTTTATTAGGCATAAATGCAAGTATGCATGATTCTTAAGTCCAAAAAGAGGTTATGTGCAATAAAGTTTGTTTGATAACATGAAAAAAATAAAAATAAATAAAAATAAAAATAAAAAGCACAAGGAGTAAGAAAAAAAAAAGGGAATATATATATTTTAAGGGATGGGGTCTCCCTATGCTGCCCAGGCTGGAGTGCAGCGGTTATTCATAGGTGTGATCATTGCATACTACAATCCCAAATTCCTGGGGTCAAGCAATCCTCCTGCCTCAGCCCTCCCAGTAACTGAGACTGCAGGCTCATGACATTGTGCCCAGCTATGAGATTTTAAAATTAAAGAAAAAAGACTGATTACCTATAAAAAATGGCAATTAGATTCAAAGTAGCCTTTTTGACATTTACAACAGAATGGCAGAAGACAGTGGGGCAATGTTCTAAAAGTACTGAAAGACCATTATAGGAAGACTAAATGTTTTAGAACGATTACTTTAGAATATCATAATTTTAGTTATACAATTATGCCAAAAGTCGGTTAAAATACTTTTCTAAAACACAGGTTTTATCAGTAAAAACTCTTAATGAAAAAATTACCAAAGGAGGTATTTTAGAAAGAACAGATTTGAATCCAGAAGGAAAGAATAAGCTGTACTAAAAAATAATAAGCAAATGAATTTTGGTAAATATATGGGTAAATCTAACCAACGCCTTTTAGGGAAAAAAAATGACACATTTTAGAGGTATATTTACAAATGGGTCTAAAACACTAGATGACAATAACATATAGGCTGGAAAGGGGCAAAGAGGACTGAAGGATTTAAAGTCATTGCATTGTTTGGGAGAAGGCTAGAACCCTTGATGAACTTTAGTGTTTCTCAAACCATCTGTTGTGAAGGCCCGTCAACTTTTTTTTCCAGTCCATCATGAACTGATCTTTTCTAAAACATAATAAAAATAAATCACTAGGAAAATAATCATATCCTTAGATACACTGGCAACATCAAATGGACCAAATGTTTCTAAATGCTTCTTCGCAATCTCTATACTTTCACATTGTGAATTAATACACAACAGTCCTTAGACTGGTGCCAATCTGTGGGCCACTCTGTGTGCCACATTGTTTTTAAACTTCATTAAATCAATTATATCTGATAAGTTTTTAAGATAATTACCAAATAAAAGAAACGGACTACCTTTGAAATAAAAGAGAAAAAAAGGTATATATTTGTTTACCTTACAATCAATTTATTAGAAGCTGGGAGGGTAGGGGAAGGCAGGGTGTGGGGAAAATCAGAAAAACATAGTAAATAACAACACAACATAAAATGGAAGAAAAAACTCACTCTAAACAGGATCACAGTAAATGCAAATAGGATAAACTGACCAATTAAAAAACAGAGATTGTCAGAACAAATAAAAACAACAACAAAATCTAACTTTATGCAATTTACCTGAAATTTATCAAAAGCATAAAAACAGAGAAAGGCTGAAAGTAAGAGGATGGAAAATGAAATACGTGTAGGGCCAGGTGTGGGCGGTGGCTCACACCTGTAATCCCAGCACTTTGGGAGGCCGAGGTGGGCAGATGGCTTGGGCCCAGGAGTCTGAGACCAACATGGGCAACGTGGCAAAACTCTGTCTCTAGAAAAAATTTAAAAATTAGCTATGTGTGGTGATATGTGCCTGTAGTCCCAGCTACTTGGGAAGCTGAGGTGGGAGGATCACTTGAACCCGGGAAGCTGAGGTTGCAGTGAGCCGTGATCATGCCTCTGCACTCCAGCCTGGGCAACACAGGGAGACCTTGACTCAAAAAAAAAAAAAAAAAAAAAAAAAAGATAAAAGGAAAGAAGAAAGGGAGGGAGGGAGGGAGGAAGGGAGGGAAGAACAAATATTAACATTGTGATGGTTAATTTTATGTGACAACTTGGCTGACCCATAGTACTCAGGTATTTTGCCAAACGTTATTCTAGATGTTCAACAAAATAATTAACAAGCTCAATTTAATGGACATTATCACAGTTAATACTGAGTGTCAACTTGATTGGATTGAAGGATGCAAAATATTGATCCAGAGTGTGTCTGTGAGGGCGTTGCCAAAGGAGCTTAACATTTGAGTCAGTGGGCCAGGAAAGGCAGACCCATCCTTAATCTGAGTGGGCACAATCTAATCAGCTACGAGCACAGCTAGAGTATAAAGCAGGCAGAAAAGCGTGAAAAGACTAGACTGGCCTAGTCCCCCAGCCTACATCTTTCTCCCATGCTGGATGCTTCCTGCCCTCCAACATCAGACTCCAAGTTCTTCAGTTTTGGGACTCAGACGGGCTCTCCTTGCTCCTCAGTTTGCAGACGGCCTATTGTGGGACCTTGTAATTTGTGAATTAATACTTAATAAACTCCTTTTTATTTTTATTTTTTTGAGACTGAGTCTTACTCTGTTGCCAGGCTGGAGTGCAGTGGCGCAATCTCGACTCACTGCAATCTCCGCCTCCCGAGTTCAAGCGATTCTCCTGCCTCAGCCTCCCAAATAGCTGGGACTACAGGCACGTGCCACCAGGCTCGGCTAATTTTTTGAATTTTGAGTAGAGACAGGGTTTCTCCATGTTAGTTAGGATGGTCTTGATCTCCTGACCTTGTGATCCGCCTGCCTCAGCCTCCCAAAGTCATGGGATTACAGGCATGAGCCACTGCACCTGGTCAAACTCTCCTTTATATATATATATATATATATATATATATATATATATATCCTATTAGTTGTCCCTCTAGAGAACCATAATATAAATGGAGGACATATTTCTTCTAACACACTATTTTATTTTTATTTTATCTTATTTTATTTTATTTTATTTTATTTTATTTTTATTTTATTTTATTTTTTAGCAATGGGTTCTTACTCTGTTGCCCAGGCTGAAGTGTAGTGGCATAATTACAGCTCACCACAGACTCAAACTCCTGGGCTCCAGCTATCCTCCTGCCTCAGCCTCCTGAGTAGCTGGGGCTTACAGATATGTACTACCAAACATGGCTAATTTTTAGAAAATTGTTTAGAGATGGGATCTCACTGTATTGCTCGGGCTGGTCTCAAATCCTGGCTTCAAGTGATCCTCCTGCCTCAGTTTCTTGAGTAGCTGAGATTACAGATGTGAGCCCCCACACCAGGCTGAATATTTACAAAAAATGATCACACACTAGGCCATAAAGCAAATTTCAAAATTTTTTAATAATCGGAATCCATTACAGCTAATGTTCTCTGACAACAATGCAGTTCAGTTAGAAGTCAATAACAACAACAAGCAACCTACAGGTTTTGATATCTAAAATTACATTTTAAAATAACTCATAATTCAAAGAAAAAAATAAGAACTAAGTGATAATAAAAACACTATACATCAAAACTTGTGGACCAGGCCTGGTGTCTTAGGCCTATAAACCTAGCACTTTAGGAGTCCAAGGCCGGGGGATGCCTGATGCCAGGAGTTTGAGACCAGCCTGGGCAACACAGGGAGACCTCATCTCTACAGAAAAAAAAAAAAACAAAAAACAAAAACAAACAAACAAACAAAAAAACACATTAGCACACCTGTAGTCCCAGCTACTTAAGAGGCTGAGGTGGAAGGATTACTTGAGCCCAGGGATTTGAGGTTACAGTGAGCTGTGATCATACCACTGCACTCCAGCCTGGGCAACAGAGTGAGACCCTGTCTCAAAAACAAAAACAAAAACTAATCAACCAAACAAAAAAACTTGTGGAATGCAGTGTAAGTGGCCCCAGGAGGGGTTTTTGGAGCCCTAAGTGCTTATATTAGCAAAGAAGAAAGGCTGAAAAGTAATGAGCTCATTATACAAACAAATAAATTAGAAATAGAAAAGCAGAATAAATTCAAAGAAAATAGAAGGAAATAATAACTACTGAGCAAAGAGTAATGAAACAGAAACGAACACATGCCAAAAAGTTAACAAAGGCAAGGGATGGTTTGAGAAGACAAACCTTTGGAAAGGTTTCTCCAGTGAAAAAGAGAAAAGACAGAAAACACCATGAGAAATGAAAAGAGGGGAATAAATAGAGACACAGCAGAGATGAAAAGTAGGAAGGCACTTAGTGGCGATGTGTTTTTCCATGAGCAAGTTATTTAACCTCTATAATGCTTTGGTTTCATCGTTTGTAATGTAGGGCTATCTGAAGTACCAATTTCATATGGTTGTTGTGAGAATTAAACTAGTTAATGTATGTAATGTGCTTAAATCAGTCCGTGGCAATAAAAAGTAATAAATTTAGTGCTTACTAAATGTTAGCTGTTATTCCTATTGCTGGTGCTTATTTGTTCTTCTGTTTTTTCTTAGATAGTGGGACTATTAACATTCTTAAAGAATAGCTTTTGGTGTTGATCTTCTCATTTTTGCATTGTTTTCTATTTCATTAATTTCTGCTCTTACATTTAGCATTTTATTCCTCTGTCTTCTTTGGGTTTATTCTATTATTCTTTTACAAGCTTCTTTAGTTGAACATTCAACACATTTATTTTCAATGTTCCTTGTTTTTAAAATTCATCTTTAATGATAAAAAATTTATCTCTAGCTAAAGTACTAAAGTGCTGCTTTAGTTAAACCATATAATTTTATTTCTTCAGTTCTATAGTGGTTTTAAAACATACCTGGAAGTTCCTTTACACTCCTGCCATCAAAAATAGAATTTAATTTCCCTCATTTAGAATACAGACCGGGCTTAGGGACTGACCTTGAACAGATACAAGGTATGACGTCTGAAGTTAAGTGACTTCTGAAGCTAGGACATAAAAGGTGACACAGCTTCTGCAGGGCTCTAGAGCTCGTGAGATGGCCTTCCTTACAACCTAGCCACTGCATCCTGGGGAAGCCCAGCCTACATGAGCAGGTCATGTACAAGGGTTCCAGCTTGTGCCAGCAAGTGTCGACTGCCACCTAAGAGTGAGCCTTCAGATGATTCCAACCCCCCTGACTCTTTGAGATGTGTCAGCTGACGTCCTGTGGAGCAGAGGAGCAGAGACAAGTTAACTTCACTGAGCCCAACCCAAACTACAGATCTGTCAGCAAGATAAATGTTATCTTTTTAGACCACTGGGTTGTTTTAAACATTTTTAAAATTTTTTATATATTTATGGGGTATAAGTGCAGATTTCCTACATGCATATATTATGTAGTGGTAAAGTCTGGGCTTTTAGTATTCCCATCACCTGAATAGTGAACACTATATCCGACTGGTAATTTTTCAACCTTCAACCCCTCCTTCCCACCCACCCACCTTTTGGAGTCTCCAATGTCTATTATTCCCCTCTGTATGTCCATTGTTTAGCTCCCACTTATGAGTTTGAACATGTGATATTTGACTTTCTGTTTCTGAGTTATTTCACTTAAGATAGTGTAGGCCACTAAGTTTTAGCATGGTTTGTTTTGTGGCAATCTAAAACCAGAACAGTTCTAAATATTTTCTATTTTAAGATTATCCAATTACCTTAGTGGCCTAAGAATATGTATATTCTGTAGTTTCCAAACAAATAATGGTAGTGGTAATAATGGTGATGGGGGTGGTATATTTCATTATTCGTTTTTAATTTAACTGTGGTTAGAAATATGCTCTGAGTATATAATTTATTTGAAATTTGTTTAAAAATTTGATGATGGTCTATAAGTGTAATTGTTCTATGTGTCCTTCTAAAGAATGTATCTTCATTTGGTGCAGTGTGTGTGTGTGTGTGTGTGTGTGTGTGTGCATGTGTGTAACCACTGATCTAAGGGAGATTATATATGGGTCTTTATTAGATAAGTGGCTTTTAAACTTTTTGGTCTTAGACCCTTTATATTCTTAAAAATTGAGGACCTCAAGGGATTTTGTTTATGCAGGGTGTATTTGTCAGGATTTAGTATATTGAAAATTAAAACCAAGACATTTAAAATTACTTATAAATTCATTTAAAATAACAATAAAACCATGCAAATTAGCATACGTCTTTTTTAATGTATTTTCTAAAACAAGAAAAATTGGGAACAAGAGTGACATTGTTTTACATTTTTGCAAATTCTTTGATGTCTGTCTTATTAGAAGACAGAGTCTCATATCTGCTTCTACATTGAGTCTGCTGGGATATATTGTTTTGGATGAAGTTTTCTAAAATTCTAAAATTTAGAATTCTCATTTTGGCTTGGAAACTCAAATTTATGGCAACAAGTGCTGTCAGCTGTTTTCCTTGAAGTCACAGACTTTGTTCATTTCTGAGAAAATGCCTGCCAGATACTCAAGCCTAATCATAGTTTGCCTGTCAGTAGTTACTCTTTTGAGTAAAAATTGGTGTTCCAGGCTTCTGGAACGGTGGCGTGAGGAGCTACAAAGGCCCATTCCCAGAGAAACAAGCATAACTTGTAGAAATTATCTAAAAAACAACCGTTTAATGCATCTGAAATTGTCTTAAGCGCATACAGCAAATGAAGAAATATTTACTCAAATACTAAAACTCAGAACAGTGTTAGTCTGTGGCATTTCAACCACAGGCCTCTCCATCCCTCTAACCTTCCCTGCTCAGCGCTACAGAAACGCTACTCTAGGCTGGTGTAGCCAAGAACACAGGGCTCAGTCTCTCATCAGTTGCCAGTGGTGGAGAAAGGATCCACATAAACATTTCCCCAAAGACGATGTACGAGTGGCCAATAAGCACATGAAAAGATAGCTGCTCAATATCATTAGCCATCAGGACAACACACATCGAAACCACAATGAGATGCCACTTCTCACTCACTGGATGGCCACAACCAAAACGACAAACGGTAACAAATGTTGGGGATGATAAGGAGGTCGAGAAATCAGAACTCTCATACACTGCTGGTGGGACTATAAATGGTCAGCTACTTTAGAAAAGAGTCTGGGAGTTCCCCAAATGATTAAACATAGTTACCAAATGACCAGGAATTCCACTCACAGGTATGAACACACAAAAAATGAAAACACATGTGCACACAAAACACGTATACAAATGTTTATAGAAGCATTATTAATAATAGCAAAAGGGGGAAAAGCCCAAATGACCATCAACTGATAAATGAATAAACAAAATGTGAGCTATGTCCATACAGTGGAATATTATTTGGCAAAAAAAAAGAGGCACCGACACATCCTACAAAACATAAAATCTGAAAGCATTATACTAAGTGAAAGAGGTCAGACAAAAGGGGCTGACTTTTGGGGTGATAAAAATGTTGAAAACTGTGGTGATGGCTGCACAACTGCTAATACACTAAAAACCACTGAGTTGTACATTTTAAATGGGTGACTTGTATGATATGTGAATTATATCTCAATAAAGCTATTATTGTTTAAAAATAGAGCATGAAATCATAATCATATCTTTTACAGCAAAATGGATGAAGCTGGAGGCCATAATCCTAAGCAAATTAATGCAGGAAGAGAAAATCGAATACCGCATGTTCGCACTTATAAGTGAGAGTTAAACACTGAGCACACATGGGCATAAAGATGGGAACAACAGACACTGTGGATTACTAGAAGGGGGAGACAGGGAGCGGGTGTGGGCTGAAACACTACCTGCTGGGTATGATGCTCACTACCTGGGGGCAATATACTCACCATGTGACAAACCTGCACATGTACCCTCTGTATCTAAAATCAAACTTGAAATTTTAAAAATGGATATATTATTTTCCCTTCTCTCAACTACTGTGCAAACTCCATGAAGGCAGTGCCTTTTTTAGTTGGCTCACCACCATATATGTTGGCATCTAGAACAGTGTCTGACATATAATGGGCACTCAAATCTTTATTAAGTAAATGAGTTAACATCTTCAAATATTTCCCTCTAGACTTTTGCTCTCTGTTCATATATTTTTCTATGCAATTTTAATGTAATATTATGTATTTTCTAAAAATATTAAGACTCTCTTTATACATACTAGTTAATGATTGGAAATTTTGATGTAAAATAGGCAATTACATCTATTTTTTCAGCAATTCAAACTCATTTCTTCTGATTTTAAAACATTGTCATTTTACTTTTTTCTTTTAGTCTGTGCACAGAACAGATTATTGATAATGATATTATTGATAATGATTGATAATGATTATTGATAATGATAAATGATCTAACACAAGGATAGGTTAAACTTCTATGAAAGAAGAGGAGATGACCCAGGCCAGTTCCAGATGCATGTTCCTCTACCCTCCCACCCATTTACCAAAATGCAACAATCATTTTTCTCTTGGTCAAATAATATATCCCTCTGAATAACAACAAATCACTGATTTTCTTAGAATAGTAACTCAAGATAAATAGCTGATGCTGAACAGAATTACAATTTGGAAGGAAAAAATTACCAAAATATTCCAGAAGGTGATTTATCCTGTAGCCCAGTGCTATCCAAATCACAGACTGAGGCTCTGCCACCACCAGAATACCTTCCAGGGATTACAGACAAGAAAGATTTACTTTCTAGGCCTGAGGTTGGGAAAGTTGCTGCCAATTCTTCTCCTTTTATATCTTCTTCCTGTTAACTCACAAATGCTGCAGGGAATTAGTCACTTGACCTCCCTCCTCTTGGCAGTGCCATTTCATTGACCCTTTAAACTAATCGCTATATCTACCACTGTTGTCCCAGGGGTTAAGGTAAATTATTAATGAGTTTAAAGGCAAAAGTTGCGCTCAACTCTTTATCTTACCGCTTGAGAAAATCCTAATGGGGGAAATTATAGCTAAAAAAAAAATAAGATAGAAAAAAATGACTTTCTTCAGTTCTTCCATTCCATGAATGTTGTGAGAAATAAATAGTAATAGATGGGATTTTCTCTAGCATAGAGTTAAGGAGATATTTTTAAAAATTAGAGTCTCAAAAAAATTCAATTTGTAGGACAAGTTTGGTATTTTAACTTTAAGAAGTCCACATTGGTTTGAACTGGATTGTTAGGTTTGTTTTTAAAAAAACCTGTCTGCATATTTTAGTAAAAATATATAATTAGATTTGGTTTTAAATTCAGTAAGTAGGCATAGTTGTATCTAGTTTTTGGTTCAAAACTTCAGTTTTCTTAAGTATACTTAAAACTTAATTAGTACCGAGAGTCAAAATAAAGATTTGGAAGAAATGCCACAAAAAAAAAAAAAGGTCTGTGTTTTGCATTGCATCTGCCATTATCCTAAAATATTGTAATGAGAATCTTCTCCAGAGTTAGAGTACTATGCAGAGTGCTGGTACAAAGAAAGGTCCAGTGCTTGTGGTATGTCTTGAGGGAAATCCTGACGGGCAGGGTCAGCCAGCCACCTGAGTCATCCCAGAGTGACAGCAGCAGGCAATCAGCAGTGTGTGGTCTGTGAGGTCAGAGCAATTCTAGAAAAACAACTTGGATGTGGTTGATCAATATTCTGTATCCAAGCACGGCCTGCAAAGAAAATAGCTGTATTTGGAATAAAGAGGACTTAATCAGTGATGCCCCTTTATAACCTGTAAAAGATGACAGATCCATCCAGAAACTCAAATCTACTTCCAGTGTATGTTAATTTGGTTTTAAAAAGAACTATGGTATGGAAGAATCAGTAACACTGATTATATTATGGTAGATTTGGGAAAATAAAAGATTGGGTCTGAAAAGATACGATTAACTGTAAAACAGGTCTATGAAAATGAGTTTAGGTATTTCTTGCATGACTTCTAGAAATAGGGTCTTTATTTTACTTACATGTAATATTAAAGGTAGTGCAAGACATTTAAGTGGCAGTGTAGAGGCTATGGCAACCTTTGGAATGGACTTGCAAGCTGCATTATTCTGCCAGGTGCACCTGGGCATCTTCGTGTGGGGGCACTACGAACTAGTACAATGAAGTGCTTGTGATTTCATCTCTTCTACTTATATACCCTTCAATTTACACACAAGATGGTCTCCATCCCAAGAGCTGTTAGGATGCCTTGTTTCTACTGAGTTCTCAATGGCTCAAAAAGGCTAAAAGCACTCTTCATATGTCCATGATTATCTAATTATCATAATTCATCAAGAATTCGCCAAGTGTTTCAGTACTGTCAATTTCAAGAGTCCAGATCAAAAGGGAGAACCTACAGGCCTCTGACTCTGAAAATCTAGGTTTTATTAAATAACAGGAAGCCTTCACATTAATTGTTTTACTATACTAGACACATCTTGCTACATGGTCAAAGTAGGATGCCATCATGTCCAATCTGCCAAAGCAAAGGCTATCATATCACCATATTCATTTTTTAAACATCTAACATTTATTTGGTGTCTACCATGTGCCTGATACTTTTCTAAATACTTTATATGTAATACATATAAAGTGTATTACATTTACGAGATTAATCTCATGTAATCCTCATAAGAACTACATGAGAGAAGTATTACTATTGTGTCCAATTTATACATCTGGAAATGGAGATTCAAAGAGGTTAAATAACTCTCCCAGAAACATTAAATGAATAAATGGTGGAGCCAGAGCCAGTGAATTAATAAATGGAGAGCCCAACCCTTCTATTGGGTTATTGACAACAGCCCAATCACTATTCTACCAGTAGTAAAATCAACGCCATTGATTCCATAGTTTCTTCACGTACAAAACTTTCTCATAACTTAAAACTCAGTAGTGATATAAATATGTTATATTTTAAATATGTTTAAGGATTTAAACGATAATAAACTTGTGTTTTCTTCAAATTATGGAATATGCTACACATGATGATTGGAGAATCTGCTGCCTGAATTCTGATTCTAGCTCTGCTGTTTACTGGTTATGTGACTTAAAGAAAACTCTTCTAGTGGCTTTGAGCTTCTGTTTCCCCAACTATAGATTTCTCAGGAGGATGAAGGGTAGGGTATATATGAAGTACTCACCTCTTCCTGGGCACTCAACAAAGGGTAGCCATTGTAATTATGAGATAATCTAAGGGAAAGTCCTGTGTAAACCATGCTCCGTAATGCAGGGATGTCACTATTATTACCTTGATAGTGATGACAAATGTGATAATACAAGTCAACTGTTGCAATATCATAACCCATTTTTCAATAACAAGGAGAGTGGTTGCATCCCGGAGAGCCTAATAAGTCTAGCATGAATTCCTCCAGTTTCCACGGGGCTGAGGAAGCCACTGAACTTGCCCGGCCCCAGAACCTAGGCTGGCCACGGGGAACAACTTCTTCCTGCCACTGTCCTGGACAAGAATCCTTCTCAATTTTGAATGTTCTTCTCAAGTGATCCCAAGAGGCCCATCCTTTAAATAAGCCATCTAGGGCTGGGTGCAGTGGCTCACGCCTGTAATCCCAGCACTTTGGGAGGCTGAGGCGGGCGGATTACTTGAGGTCAGGAGTTTCAGACCAGCCTGGCCAACACGGTGAAATCCTGTCTCTGCTATAAATACAAAAACTAGCTGGGCATGGTGGTGCACACCTGTAATCCCAGCTACTCAGGAGGCTGAGGCAGGAGGATCACTTGAACCTGGGAGGTAGAGGTTGCAGTCAGCCGAGATCGCGCCACTGCACTCCAGCCTGGGTGACAGAGTGACAGTCTCAAAATAATAAAATAAAATAAAAATAAATAAGCCATGTAGGCTGCTCTGGAACAAGTTTTAAGATGCAGCAATTTAATGCAGTGATATCTCACTGCCTTTTTTTGTTGTTGTTAAGCCTGGAAACTGTCCATGGATCTTAATTGCCAGGCCTCTCTGGTTCTTACTTTTTCCCTTCATAGTGCAACAAACTTGCACCCCCGGAAGGTGCTTCCTCCCAAGATCTCACATTTCTATTAACGACCTCAGGGGGATCCTTTAAAAGAAGAGGAGAGGTGTTAATTAGGGTGGTAATAGCCTCAAAAAATCCTTTTCTAGTCCTCAGAAGAATCAGTGCCTGTTGGAAACTCAGCATTAGTGTGAAAAGAGATAGGGATATAAAATATTCTACAACTTTTCCATGTAGAAACCTTGCTTCGCACAACCCTACTGCAATGACTATAGTACCCAGTGGCTGGGTTGGTGTTGCAGGTATATTTTCCACTGCATTCCCTTTGCTCAAAGTCCCTTACTTGTGTTGTTGTGGATGGTGTCCTTTAAAGTGATATATCTGCTATGACTGTGTTACAGTCGGTAGTCAGACATGAGTAGGGCAGGAGACTCCCCCCACCACCCAAGAATGTGAGGCGACCATCAGGTGATGGTCAGGCAGTTGTTAACTGTCTCTCTAAAACAATAACTGTTCTCAGCCAGAGCGAGGGAAAGACAGTCAGTCTCCCAATAGATAAATCCTGAAACTGGTGATCAGAAGCTTCCTGATAGGAGTCGGGCGAGTGGGCTCAAGCATGTGCACTAACAGGCAAAATGGTGGAGTTTAACGAGTGTATGACCTTTCTCGAGGAACACTTGACTGGTAAGGGAAAAACGCCTCAAGTGAGCATGTGTACCACTTTAGTAAACACTCTGTGCCTGCGGCCCCTCCCAAGTGTTGGCAGGCCACTGTGCATGCGGACAGCCCACCCCAACAGAAGAATCAGGGGAGAAGAGATGCAGACCTCCAAAGTATGCCAACCTACAAGACCTCAAGTCAAACCACACACTTGAATCTCTCAAGTCATCCTCTTGGCCCTCTTCCAGTGTACTTTACTTCCTTTCATTCCTGCTCTAAAGCTTTTATTTTATTTTATTTATTTGTTTTGAGAGAGTCTCACTCTGTCACCCAGGCTGGAGTGCAGCGGCACGATCTCAGCTCACTGTAACCTCCACCTCCTGGGTTCAAGGAGTTCTTGTGCCTCAGCCTCCTGAGTAGGTGGGACAACAAGTGTGCACCACCACACCCTGCTCCTTTTTGTAATTTTAGTAGAGATGGGGTTTTGCCATGTTGGCCAGGCTGCTCTGGAACTCCTGGCCTCAAGCAATCCACCTGCCTCAGCCTCCCAAACTGCTGGGATTACAGGCATGTGCCACAGCGCCTGGCCTCTAAAGCTTTTTTGATAAACTTTCACTCCTGCTCTAAAACTTGCCTCAGTCTCTCCCTCTGCCTTATGCCCCTCAGACAAATTTTTCTGAGGAGGCAATAATTGAGGTTGCTGCCGACCCGTATGGATTTGCTGCTAACAATTTGACCCACATAAGACAGTATCTCTCAAAGTACTAACTGCAGACCACCTGCACTGGATAAAAAGCAGAGTACTGAGCCCCACCCTAA
This sequence comes from Symphalangus syndactylus, assembly GCF_028878055.3. Taxonomy (NCBI): domain Eukaryota; kingdom Metazoa; phylum Chordata; class Mammalia; order Primates; family Hylobatidae; genus Symphalangus; species Symphalangus syndactylus. The sequence goes on along the minus strand of NC_072423.2, from coordinate 119,574,917 downwards.
CCTAATGAACCAGAATCTCACCAGGGATCAAGAATCTACATTTCTTCAAAGCTTCCTGGTAATTCCCACAGACACTGATGTTTGAGAGCCGACGGAGTAAGAAATAATGAATTCTTACTTCTTTCCAAGCTATTTAATGCTCAGCAGATATTGGTTGCTAGACTACATCTCAAACATATTAAACTATATCCAAGATTTTTACTTCGCTCAAACAAAACCAGAAATAAATGTGTGCCAAAGATTTACAGGATGACGTTTCAAAAATTATGGTGAGAACAAGGCATATTGTAGAAGGTTATCTTTATGACTAGGGATTAGGGAAAGACTTCTTAAGCAAGGCTCCACAAGTATATATAATAGCCGTGTGTGTGTGTGTGTACCTTTTTTTTTTTTTTTTTTTTTTTTTTTTTTTGAGACGGAGTTTTGCTCTCGTTGCCCAGGCTGGAGTGCAATGGCCCAATCTCGGCTCACAACAACCTCCACCTCCTGGGTTCAAGCGATTCTCCTGCCTCAGCCTCTTGAGTAGCTGGGATTCCAGGGATGCGCCGCCACACCCGGCTAATTTTATATTGTTAGTAGAGATGGGGTTTCTCCATGTTGGTCAGGCTGGTCTTGAACTCCCGACCTCAGGTGATCTGCCCGCCTCGGCCTTCCAAAGTGCTGGGATTACAGGTGTGAGCCACCGTGCCCGGCCATTCTTTTAAACTCCTTCCATGTTGCCGTACACACACATGGCAAAGGCATATTCAAGGACATATATTAAATTCATTAGAGCGGGGGTGGGGGAATGGGAGTGCATATGGAAGAGGAAGGAAAAAAAATTAAATCCTGATCCCTTCCTGAACAACAACAACACACACACACACACACACACACACACACACCAAAAACCAAAACTTCTGTCTAGTGAGAAGAACTTTAAATTTAGCTATGCAACAGAGAAATGAACATTTTTGCTAATTAGGATTTATACTATTGACTAAAGATCTTCATTGGTCTCAGCACTACTACACCATAGAAAGCAAATTCTTTACCAGCTGGCCAGGAGCTGATCCAGGAAACCCACACCCATGCATATAGCTTTGCCTTCTGCCCCGCACCCCCCTCCCGGCGTCCTGTCCAAATCTCACTCCCACAAGCGCTTGCAGATGGAGTAAAAAGCAGACACAGTGTAAGGGGGTTGAATTAAGGGTGTTTTTATTGAGTCAACAAAAAGTAACAAGTAAAAACTGCAATTCAAAAGCACCAAGGCATAGAGAAACTTTAGGATTTAAAAAAAATAGAAAAATAAATAGATTTGAAATGTTTCCCCTTTTTTGTGAACGGCACAGGTCAGTTACTTCCCTGGGTTCATAAACTAAGAAGGCAGCAAAGCTTGCACCTGGTTATCTTGAGCTTTTTCATGATCTAGCAGCACTTCTGTTATTTCACTCTAAGGGATTATGACTGTCACTGCAGGCCCAGCCCAGCAGGAAGCCAGGTCAGCCCAAGCTCAGGGTTCTGAGGTCATGGTTACTTCAGCTGGGGCCTTAGCATCAAGAAGGCAGCCCATTCTCTTCCTTTCAATTCACTGAGCAGGTTCTGAGACTCTGGTGTGCCCAGCTTGTGCTCAGGACCCAAAGGGACATAAGGAAGATGCAGGCCTTGCTCCTAGGAAGCAGACATCTAGTTGTGTCACTATACACCTACTGTGCAAAGGCCATTAATCAGTTGTCTGCAAATAAGAAAGCTAAACTGACTGAGGGGGACCACTGAGCACCTGCTTCCTTTATGAGATCTTTTATCCGATTCGCTGCATTTACTGAGTGTCTACTCTGTGCACAGAGCTATACAAATGTCTGTGTACTCTGTGTACACAAAGGCCTATATACTTTATGCACAGAGCTATACAAAGGATCCATGCCTTATTTTGCCAGGAAAAGAAAATATGAAGTTAGTAAAAGCTCAAGAATCAGATAAAACTACCATCAGGTAGAGAGGATTCACTGCCAATTAGAGAAGCAGGCACTTAGAGTGCAAAGAAGGGGAGGGGGCTGGCTCAGCTATTCAGAAGGCAGGTGGAAGTGGCCATGGGCTGTGAAGGATGGAGGGGGTCTGAACAAGTGGAAAGCATGATGGGGGAACAACATAAACAAAAGCAAAGGTTTGAGTGGAAGGTCACCTTCTCTCTCTGGGCCTCCACCTGCCAGCATTTTTCTCTCCTTTCATCAAAGGCAATACAACAGCATCTTCCTTCTTTATCTTGTACATTGTGATCTTAGGAGAGTCTCCTTTGGTTTTCTTGTTTTCCAACCAGCGCCTCATGATAAACTATGCACATTTCACTCTTGAGTGGAGGATGTATACTAAAACATTAAGTTGGAAAAACATAGGCACCACGAGAGTAAAAACAAATGACCATGACCGTCTTTCCAAAGAAGGTAACTACCCAGCCAAATGAGATCATCTACACCAGCAGGAAGATGGAGGAGGACCAGTAGGGCTTGTTACGGTGGTGAGAATGTCCCTGATTTCTTCACAGTGTAACCTACTATTTTCTGATGCTTTAAATGATATGTTTTTCATTAAAGTACAGCTTGACATCATACACTCAGTCCCTAGTGACTAAAAGATGGGTATAATGGCAATATTCTCCCAGAAATTACAAAGATAACCACCCCTTTTCAAAAAAAATGACAGTATCAGAGCTTGCTCACTCAGAAAAGAAACCCAGGAGGTGGGGGTATCTGGGGAGTTTGAAGAATGAAAATGAGCTACAGGTAAACTGGAGACAGAAAAAACTTTTCAAAATCTAAATATAAATACTTCATTGGTTTCCTAAAAGAAAGATCAGAGTTGAACTCCAGTTATCAAAAGGAAATCAGATTTCACGCTGTTATGTGATAAACACAGACTTTTGATGCACATACTTATCCACTCAGTAAATTCTAGAATATACGTTATTGTTTTGGTGAAAATGGTTTCAAAGAGACTAAAACTGCATGTGAGGAGAAAAGTTTGTGACACTGAAGAGGGTGTTTTTAATGAAAGGATGGATTTTATTTTATATATAAAATATATAATAGGCAGGGCACAGTGGCTCATGCCTGTAATCCCAGCACTTTGGGAGGCTGAGGTAGGCAGATTGCCTGAGGTCAGGAGTTCATGACCAGTCTGGCCAACATGGTGAAACCCTGTCTCTACTAAAAATACAAAAAACAAATTAGCCAGGCGTGGTGGTGGGCGCCTGTAATCCCAGCTACTCAGGAGGCTGAGGCAGGGGAATTGCTTGAACCAGGGAGGTGGAGGTTGCAGTGAGCCAAGACTGCGCCACTGCACTCCAGCCTGGGTGACAGAGCGAGACTCCATCTCAAAATAAATAAATAAATAAATAAATAAATAATAGAGATAGAGATATAAATAAATTATATGTATATGAATGCATGTATAAACAAACAGATAAGTAATGAATTTTATGTATGATAAAATAAAATCAGATCTTTATCATATCCCAGGAAAAATCACTCTACACAATGTCTGGGCTCCTGGACCTCCACTGGCTGGGACCATTGGCTTTAGCACACATGAGCAAGGGCAGGGAGGGGCTCCCCAAGAACAGACTGCTCTGATCTTTCTCATTCTCTCTGAGGGCAGCAAGTTTACAGCATTCCAATCACGAGTAGTACCATTATACCTCATAAATCAATACAGACAACTCTTCAAATTCGATTCTTAAATACAAGTTTGCAGCTAATTCCTGCAAGAATTTCATTATTAACTGAAGTGCAATTTAGAATCTTTGATTGAAATGCCTGCCTGCTACAATCCCCAGTTCTCTTTAACTAGATTACCCTACATATGTTGAAAAAATGTATTAACCTTAAAGACAGTTATATTTACATGCATATATATGTATATTTCTTGTATATATATATGTATATTTCTTGTGTGTGTGTATATATATATATATATATATACACACACACAAAAAAAAAAACATACATAGAATAATAACATATGTTACCTCCTCTGTTAACAAAGAGTAAAAAGAAAAGTAACAGCTGAAAGGCAGACTTCAGGGAAAAGAAGCTGACAGTCAACAGGGTAGAACTCTGGGGATTTCTGAATAAAGAAAAAGGTTACCTGAAATGTGTTTTTTGGCAGTCATGTGTAAAATGTAAAGTACATTTTACAAAGTTTTAAGCTGTTTCTAATGGTTTCTTCGTCTCTCTGTCTCACTTTACCTGGATTAGTGGGGACAGATGGTTTGACTATTTCAAGGCCACTGAGGAATGGTCTTGACAGTGCATGACACTTTCAGAGGGACACAGTAAAAGACACAGAAGACAGGGACACCCATTAGCCCGACTAGCAATCAGAGGGACCCCCGACTCAGCAGCCAGATTCCCTTTTCATCCCATTAAGAGCAGGACCTTTAAGGACACTGTGGCAACGTTTCATGTAAGGGCTCTCGACTAAATGCAATCTCCTGGTCAACTGGTTTAGGAATCACTATATAAAACAGGTCAGTACCTGGTAACACTGCATTTCCATGCTAGGCTTTCTGCCCTACTGTTTCCAAGCTTTTCAGAAGGTAGATCAGCGTAGAATTTTTGCTTTGGGGCTATTTATCTTATTTCTTTTGGTGAAATTGCTTTTTTAAAAGAGGGTTGGAAATAAATCCCTGGCTTCTGGGAGGGGGAAAAAAGGATGATCTAGAACCTTCTCCATTTACCCTCACATCCTGAGCAATCTATTGGAAGAACGTGTCTTGTTACAGAAAGTCCATAGGGCACTTTCAGGAGCAAATTACACCAAATCCCTGGCCTTTAAATTTACCTTATTATATCAAATGCACTTTTAAATAATACCAAGAAATTGCCTCCATGGTCACTTATGACAAGTCTCTCTCATTTTTTTCCTGTAGAGTCTCTACTACCTCTTATGTCCTCTTGCCCATATTCTGGCACCTAGTCACTGGCTACCCACCTTCTCCGTAGTTTCCAGAGCCCACACACCTCCAGGACCCACTAAGGGAAGCTGCTTCCAAATTCCTGATTATTAACATAATTAACACCTTTTCATTCTAGAATAGGCCAGTAGTCACCTTTCAACTGCAGCAATTATGGAAATAAGACAGCCAGATGTGTAGTAATTTCATAATAACAATACACCTATGAAGCACCAGAGGAGACAGACTGCAGGTTTCAGACCTGCTTAAGAATGCAGTGATGCTAATTAGGATGATAAGTTGTATTTATGCGGCGCCATCCTGCCCCAGCAACCCAAACTATAATAGCATCAAGGCATACAATTAACAGTCACATATAAAGAGGTACAACATTCAGAACATAAGAGGAACCTTTTCAGAAAGGAGCACAGGCAGAGGGAAAGCTTAAGACACGTCAGCATTTATTTTCTTGTGGAACATGCTGTTCCAGTGAGTCAGAGGTGACGGCACAAAAATGAAAGTCAAACATCTCTCTTCTTCAAGTTGTTTGGAAAGAGGGACTATACTACTGACAAAGATGAAGACTTGGCATGTCAGAGCCTGAGCCTGGGAAAAATGGTGGATATGCCAGATGTCAGACCCCTGCAGGATGCAAAATGATCTGAAGAGTGGAACGGCCAGCCCTAAAAAGATGCAACTGAATGGGATAAATGCAGAGTTCTACAGTGAAAGACAAAAAACTTACTCCTGTTGAACATTATGGGGAGTTCTCAGCAGCATGTGCAAAAAGACAATCTCTGGGCACTTTGAGTCCACAGAGTGATATGGCTTCTAGAGGTGGCCCTGTGACCCTAGCATCATCAATAGAAAAACCAGGTTAGGATTAGCAAGAGGGCCAACTAGCTCTGTTTCCTATTATCAGACCACAGATGCAGAATCATGTTCACTTCTGACCAACGCATTTTCAGAGGGAGGCAAAAACCGAGACAGTAGACAAAAGAGACCAGAGGAGTGGAGAGTGCAGAAACCAGGATGAGAAAAGAAGCAGTTCAGAGGAGAAGTGAGAGAGGCAAGAGCAGAGAGAGATGACTGCAACATACTGATAGTTTGTAGAGTTCTATTAATTCTACGTGATGCCAGTGAGCAAAATTAGATTCCATTGGTAGAAGTTACAGTGAGAAATTGCAGGCTTCGCAGAAGGCAATATATGTAAATCCAGTATAAAGTCTTGAAAGGTGCTGAGCTTCCTGATATGAGATTTGTTTAAGTAGAAAGTGGACAGTCTCTTACAGTTCTTGGGATTGAACTGATCCCCCAGGCAGAAGTAAGGGTGAGGCTGGCTCTGGGATTTAGCCAAGGAGAGAAAGCCTCACAGAGTAGGGTGGGCACGTGGTGCTGAATAACCAGAAATCCACAGCCATGTTCTTATGTGGGTTCAGACATATAATATTCTTTGGTTCCTTATTCCTTTATTTGATTTTTTGCTTTTACATTTTTTACTAAATTAACAAATAAAATTGATTTTGTTTATAGTTCTATGAATTTTAACATATTAATCTCATGTTCACCACTACAAACAAGATAAAAAACTTTCCATCGCTGAAAAAATTCCTTTGTGCTGCCCCTTCTCCCAGACCCTAGTAATCACTGATATCTTCTCTGTCTCCATAGTTATGGCATGTTGAGAATGTCCTATAAATTCCACTTGAATTACTTAGTATGTAAGCTTTTGATACTGGCTTGTTTTCAGTAAAATGCTCTTGAGATTCATCCAAGTTGCTGCAACGTATCAATACTACAAATTCTTAAGCAGAGTATGATGGGGAACATCAACTGGCTAGTCTGAAATCTCTGGTTTTTCAGGTTTTCCAAATTTGGCTCAATCTGGGGAGCAGTGACTTCAGTTTAAAGATTATTATAGTATCCACTGCCTCTAGTGATCTCTTTCTTTGTATTGACGTTTAATTTTACAGGAACTTTAATTCTAGACAAAAAATGCATGCTCATTGAAAATGGCCAAATGCTTCAGTTCAATACATATATACATGGATAAGAGAATAGAAATTTCCCTTTACAACTTTCACCATTAATAGTTTGACAACAATTCCTCATAGACTCTTTTCTGAACTTATTTTGTCACGTTTGAAATAAATTTAGAAAAAATTGAATCTCACCATAAATAGTTGTACAACCCAATGTCATAAACATCTTTTCCTATCAATACATCTAGCTCTACCTCATTAATTTTAAGAACTGCACAGAATTCCATTATAAAAATGGACCAAAATTTACATAATAGATATCCCATTGACAAACATTCAGATTGTTCCCAAGTTTTCACTAATACAATGTAGCAATAAACACCTTTCTTTATATATCTTAGAGGTTTCTAATCATTCGAATGAAAAAATAAAGCTCTTCATAAGAAAGGGTATTTATTAGAAGAGCATATTAGATTTGACAAATGGTATTTAGGAAATAAAAATACAAAAACATCTGAGATTACTGACCTGAATTAAAATTCCCTAACTTGTACTAACAGGAAGATGTTTCAGATTAATATCACATTAATTGACCTTATTCCACAGGCCTAGTGGTTCCTTTCTACATAGTTAAACTTGTTTCTCCCCTGAAGTAAAGAGCTGTTTCCTGCCACAGATCTCACAATCCTGCTGTTGCTGAGCTTTCTGCACTCAGTGGACTGGAGTCAATGCCAGAGGGATTAGAATTTGCCAGCACAAGGATGCGCCCTATCTCTCCAAACCCCTCACTCCTATTTCCTTCTTATTTCATTCAACCAGCCTCTATCCGCTTATCTCCTCTCCCAAGCTTCTGTGGTCTCACAATGCTTTCCGAGGAAATTAACCCTACACTGACTGCCTTTTCCAAGTTTTACAAATTATCTGACAATCTGAGCACTTCTGGACATTTTCCAAGGCTGGCCACTACTCACATCCTATCCCAATTCCTCAGGCAATGCTTACCTAGACATTTCTTATAGGCAAAACCAAAATTAGCTTATGGCTAACTACTCTCCCACTTTTCTACAAACCTATTCAGGAATGAGGATTCAGGGACACCAAGGGAGCATGGAAATGCAGTTACAAAAGCCATCAATGACGCTGTAAGAAGCTGTACATCACGCTGGTGAGGGGTGACTGGTTAGTCAGAGGGTCAGAGCCAAGTCATAGGCTGAGAAGCCATGTTTACCCCTAAGTCATCTAAAAATATCCAAAGAACCCTTTGTCCCCAGCACTTTGTGGTTTAAAAGACCTTTTATTATGGTAACACTTACGCCTCATAGTGGTTCCAGGCAGCAGAGCTAAGGCTCTGGGAACAGTCTAGCCAAGGCCATGGCAGTAGTCTGAGGTTCTGGGTTTTTACAATGTCATGCTGTCATGCTTACATTGGCTACAGAGGTCAGAGAGAAGCAGGGTGAGGAGGTCAAAGGAAGGTGGAAGAGGCCATGAGAAGTGGCCAATTTCTGCCAGTCTCTACTGGGTGTCATGTGAGATCTGCAGCTTAGCATTTGGCATTGCAGTTTCCCAAGACTAAAGGGTCTGCTTATTTAACACATACACACCTCCTGAAAACATCAAAGCAGCTTCAAGGCCACTGCTCTTGGGCTGTTACTAAACTCCCTAGTTAACTCTTTTAGGCACAGTAGCCACTTGGGTGAAAGAAGGGAGCTACCGGCAAGCCGACTTGGATATCTGTTAGCACTGTAGGTCTGGCGGGCAAGTATTCATTAGGGTTCAAGATCTAGTTAGTCTGACTTGTACCAAGCAGATGTCCAGCTGGGGGCAGGGAGCGCTTCTGGCCCACAACTGAAGAAATGGCACAGCAGTGATGCATGTAAGAGACATTAGGAGAGCAGAAACACTTGGCCAAGTCAATTCACACTGGGTGTGTACTCTAAGGTTCTCGACAGCTAATCTACTCCAATTATCTAAAGCAAATGGAGTGTTCTTGGGATAATAATGTGTGCAATTATAGAATAAAACCTGATGGTTTAATATTAATTCCTTGCCTTTAGATCCTTGGTAAAAAGTGAAAACAAGAAGAAAAACATCTGTCTAAGGTTTTTCCAGTGCTCTTTATTTCCTGTCCAATCCCCAATCCCAGGATATGAAAAGTGTCACAATGTCATTTAGGATTCCTCGGGTTTTCATTTTATTCTATATTTATTTACACATTTTCTTAATTATTTTACAGATTCAAGGTAGAAATAAACTTTTTTTGTGTGATCCTCTTCCCTCATCACTCACCATCATCTTTGCCAAATTCACAGAATCTCTAAAGTTGTTTTGAGACAAATTTCTTTGCACTTAGTTTCATCCATCTGGATTGTTTAATGAGTGTTCCCTGAAAATTCAATTAGTCTCTGTTTGATTGGCTGTCAATTACTTCTGATTCTTCCTTTGTGCCTTATAAACAGCAGGTGATCAATGGATGTTTGTTAATACGGATTAAGTAGATATAAGATTAGAAGGAAATATACCAAAATTATAACTAATAATTTATCTGGGACTATGGTATGATTTTTCTTTTCACCTATCTTCCAAAGCTTTCTATATGCTAAAATAAATAGTTGTTAAAATAAAATGTGAAATTGTATAGGCTGTAGAAATACAAGCCATAATTAAATTTAGATCTTGGGATGTCCAATCTTAAAAGTTCATGACTCTTTCTTTAGTATCCATTGGAAATCTGAGCGTGGCCACTGTGTAGAGCGCAGGATAGGACTGATTGCTCTAATAAGCAGAGATTCTTCAGCCAAGAGGAAAAAAAAACAAAATACAAACCAACGAACCTATGTTTCCATTTCAAAGCCTATCTATTCCAAAAGCACCGATTATAAAGCAGATCTGGGGCTACAATAACATTTGTGAATTCCAATCAAACATTCAAATGATTTTAGGAAAGTTCTGGAAAATAGTTAACTCCAAGCATGAATCAACTTGATTTAATCATGGTTATGACACTTTGTGCTACAAAAGGATGATATTTTCAGCTTCGCACCTTCCCAACGGCAGTCTTGATGAGAAGCCAGAAATCTTAACTGCCCAACGGGTTAAGTCTGTACTACTTTGCTTGGATGAGCAGATGGCGTGGCAGGCAACATAAAAGTCACTTAAGATCTTTTCTTTAAGAAGGTTAGTACTTATCTTTGAAATCTTTAGACAACTTTAACCAACATTTAAAGAATCTTATTTTTTTGTAATAATTTCCGCTTTTATTTTAGATTCAGGGGGTATATGTGCAGGTTTGTTATGTGAACACATTGTGTGATGCTGAGGTTTGGGGTATGATTGATCCTGTCACCCAGATAGTGAGCACAGTACCCAATGGTTAGTTTTCAACCCTCTCCTCTGACTCCCTTCCTTCCCCCTCCAGTAGTCCTCTGTGTCTATTGTTGCCATCTTTATGTTCAGGAGTACCCAGTGTTTTGTTCCCACTTACAAGTGAGAACATGCGGTATTTGGTGTTCTGTTTCTGCGTTTAACCAACTTTTAAAAATATTTTCTAGTCATCTCACCTGAAACAAAGAACAAATGTTTTTCCAACAAAGCATTGCACATTGAGATCCAGAGGATGGGATAATAACACACTTCTAGGTAATTTATGCAAAGCCATGATAAACCCCAACAACATGAGAAAGAATCTTTCTTGAAGGTTCCATCTGTATCAGAAGCAGAATAAACTGAGGATATCATCTGTAGATATTTCAGAGTAAGCACTGAATTGGATCCTGTGGACAAATGTGGCCTAGACAGTTTCAAAATGAAAACTAATGGCCAGTGGGACCACGGAAGTTAATGTTAAGACAGCAAAGCCCAACCTGCCACACGCAGCCTCAACATGCCTGTGCTCGCAAAGAGGACTGGGGGATCTCTACTGGGCATTGGCTTGGGGAAAGAGAACCAAAATCAGCAGATGTTTCTCACTCACCCTGGCTGGCATTACTCTTTCTTTGTCTTGGTGTCTGGTACCTTTTTAGTCCTGAAATCTTGCACATCTTACCTAAGGGGAAGCAAGGGTAGTGCCACCTTGTGACAAGTTTCATTTTTCTTAGTCTAAAACAATTCTCTTATTCTTTTGTGATCTAGGCAAGATTTGAACAGAGCTGTTTTACTCTTCACCTGTTTGCTATATAGGATATATAAACAGGGTTGGGATGCTGGCTGTTTGGGATAGAAACAGTAGAAAATAAACCAATTTGGCAGCACATCAGAATCAGGGGGAACATTAAGAATGAGATACACCTAATGCTAAATGACGAGTTAATGGGTGCAGCACACCAACATGGCACATGGATACATATGTAACAAACCTGCACATCGTGCACATGTACCCTAAAACCTAAAGTACAATAATTAAAAAAAAAAAAAAAGAATTCAGAATCCTAAACACCAGGACTCAGTGATTCAGTTGGTCTGGACTGTGAATGTGGCTCAACTGACTCCAAAGAAGCTTGGGCCGTGGATTGGTATTGGGGATCTACTGATCTAGGTGAAATAGTGCCAAGTTAATAAAGCTTCCAGACTTGGTTTTCTTATTTTAATGCAGCATCTTATTTTTTATAAGATGTCAAGATCTTGAGAGGAGAATAAAAGTTCACAGGACAGGATAACTAAGAAACACACACAGACTCACATACGGTGCACATACACACACACCGGCAAACCTGAAGGCAGGACAAGGTCACATTTGCAGAATTGCTTCTTCCCCAATTGTTTATTATGAGAGATGGTTGCTGTGGTGATGGGAAGAGGGCTAAACACGGAGGGCTTGTCACAGGGGCTGTAAACTGGCAAGGGCTTAACCTATAGAAATCTTGTTGAAATTATCTCTGCGAATTGGATTGAGAGGCTGCCTCATCTAGTCTCCATCAGAGGCCCGTTGCATCTCTTCAGGTTCTATTAGTCACTCGTGTTGGTTGTTTCTATCATCCTGAGGGGATCCCAAGCCTCTGCTACAAAGAGAGAATGTCCCACCCGACATCCTAGGATTCTTCCAGCTCTAAATTTATGAACCTATATGATGACTCTGGAGGATTTTTTATGGGCTATTTTTCTGCACAGGCCATGTGGGAAAAAAATCGGTACGCATACTTTAAAGCATGCCCATAAATATATATAAAAAGTGAGCCACAGGAAGCGACACTCTGGTGTGGGCTGTGCAGGTACTCCTCTCTGCTGGAGCCTGCTGCGTCTCCACCTCCACTTCCAGGGCTCTCCAAATGGGGCAGCGGGAAGTCTGCTTGTGAGGCTACATACCATTAAAACAAAGAGTTCTAGGTCTTTGAAGTGTACTGCCTAAAGAAATATGTCTGAGATGCGTATTTTAATACATGAAAACGTATTTGAACATTTGTGGAAAAGAATTAACCACAAGTAGCAAAGTAAGTTTCATGTTTAATTAACTTCTGTTTTTATTCATCCTTTGAAGGAGTAGAGATAAAGAAAACTCAAAGAGGGAAGGAAGAAGTGAACAGGGCAGAAGCTGCCCCAAATGTCATAGCTAGAGGGGAAGGGACTGTCAAAATGATGGTCCATTTACCAGGGATGAGAATTTAAGGCAGGATAAAAAGATACAGAGTTGAGGATGAAAGAGAGAAAGGTCAACAAAAGTAAACTGCTATTTACACAAATAAGAAAAACAAAACTTTGACCATTCTACACTAATTTTTTAAAGGTGTTTTTAGTAATGGCACACAATTTCTTCTTTATAATAGTGGTCTTTGCAAGACAAGTAGAATGGATAATTAAGTCATGAACCAATAGTATTAAGTATCCTCATTAACAGTGAAGTTTTAAATTAGCTTAATTTAAATTAGGCACTGAGCACAGGTCATTTAATGCTGGTTAACTTCACAGTAAAGATGATCTGCTCCTTGTAAAGAATCACATTTCATGGCCTGGAATTTAAAGACTGATGACAGAAATCATCAGCAGCTTAGAATCTCTATTTTCATTTATTTAATAAGTTCCTAACTATTTAGGTAAGAATAACTCCATCTTCATATTGTCATTAAGTTTAATGGGGTTGGAAATTGGTAAAATATATCTTGGTGGCAACTTATGTTTCTTGGGAACACACTAAGAAATGGAGAAATAGTGAGATAAAGACTTTTTCCCCTTGCAAAAACATCACAACCACTGATGACAAAAGATATCAGAAAATTACGGCCTGTGATGTGTGTAAACAGCTATTTTGTTGAAGAACACTGCCTGATGCTAACCTATCCTATGGAAATTGGTAACTACAAAACAGCTGTGTGCTAGACGCATAAAAAATTTATAGGAGTTAGATGTCAGCAGCATGAGGGCAAAAAAAAATGTTCTTGGTTTTTAAATATCACCAAAATTCTCACCTCAAATTATTTATTATTTTAGGTATTTAAAAGTGTCAACCCCAAGCCTCTAAGGGAATATGTAAAGGTGGAAAGGAACATGTCAACATCAGGTAACCCAAATAAAAATACTCTACATTCTTTTAAAGAAATAGTTAACCTGTGAAAAACAGGTTAAACACAGGAAAAACTGTGGCACAGCCATAAGCCTGTCCTAGAACAAGGCTTTCTGAAAAATACAGGGATATACAGAGGAAGGGAGGAACAAGCTATGACAGCTGAATGCCTATGTGATCTTTGCCATGAAGAACTGTGGTAAGCCTGTCCTTGACCTAAACTTACTCAGCTCTGGAGACCAGGCTAGGCCAAGAGGGTAACTGAGAGAGTGAGGGCTCAGCTCACATCCCCGGCAACATGTCTTGACTTCCCCAATAGGACCCCAGTTCTGCTACCAGGAAAACCATCACAACAATGAAACTATCTCTGGAGAAAAACACTTCCTGTACAAATCAATTAGCAGGAGCTCTGGGAAAATAACATGCAGCAAAGTGTCCTCTACAATCAGTTTAAAGCTTGTAAGGAAACATATCTGAAAATGATGGAGAGAGAACTTCAAGCTCCCTCTGAAACACTCTTCAATGTTACTGGGGTCCAGATTAGGGAAGAAAAAGTGTGTCAGAGGAAGGTCCTATGGACTTCTATTCTGTGTCACTTCTTCTGGACAAGCACAGAAGTCTACTTCTCCTCACCAACTCTCAGGGAAGAGTCAACACATGCCTTATGGCATAAGGCGAGAACTTGCTGGTACAGGCAGGCATGGGCTGATTCAAAGGTGCAGAAAGAGAAACAACATCTGAAGCTCTTATTTTACTCCAAAGCTCATGCCTGCCTCCTTTACAAATGCCCGTGGTGTGTGTCTTTGGCCATACCACTAACTCCCTTGGATAGGTCTCCAGCATTTCCATCCACAAAGCCTGGGATTGGATGGTACCTGGAAGGACTGGGTCTCCTGGGCAGTCTGGAAGACTGGAGGTTCAAATGAATGCTCGCTGTGTATCTGGAGCATATGGGATGCACTGATCAGGAAGCTGTGTGATTACAGCTCATTGTCAGTAACATGGAGGAGCCTAATCAATCTGGAATTCAGCTTCTTCATCTGTAAAACCAGGGGGCTATACTGCAGCTGTGAACCATTCTAAGGATGCTAATGACACTAACTTGGTATGAGAAATGCTGTGCAGGTCACATTTTCTCAAATGTCATCTTATTGGATTGTCACAAAAATACCTCTACTTGGGCCTTAGCTCCATTTTCTAGATAGGGAAACTGAGGCTCAGAGAATACATGCCGCATCATGAATCAACAGCAAATTCAGGTCTCAGATCCAGGTCTTACGATTTAAGGTCCTATATTCTTCAAATTATGATGACTGCATTTTATATTTCTGGCTGCAAAGTATTACTTTATAATATACATTATATTTATATAAAAATAAGAAGTTTGATAATTTTGGTAAATTAAAATTGACATTGATTTGAAAGACTCCCTGTATGAGGTTGGGATGAGAGAGGAATGCAGGAATAAGAACTGTCATCTCACTGTCATTGTTGCTGTCTGGAAGGACCTGTGTAAGGGTGAGGCCTCCTCATCTCCTCTGTTCTGAGGGGTGAGGATGAAGGGAGGGGGATGACTGATAGCTGAGGGGCACACCAGCACCAACTACATGTGCTAGGATAGGGAAGACAGGAAAAACACACATGTATGTGCAGACGTGCATGCACACACATACATGTGCACACAAATGCAAGCACATGCATGCACATATATAGAATTCTGAGGTCCTGGGGCCCACCAACTAAAATTTCACAGAACTTCAGAATTTGTTACATACCCTTCACACAATATGCTGAGGTACTGCTGTCCTCATTTCACCAGATGGAATTTTCATAGCCATTTAGCAGCAGAACTAGCCTCAACCACAGACAGAAAATCCAAATTTGATTCCTCTCCCACTGCATGGGCCCTAAATTCAGGCTTCTGGGTTTCCTATCCTAATAGGAATCCCAGAATCTCAGGCTGCTCTAGGTATGGCAGCCCTTGAAGTTCTGCATCAGGGGATAGGCTGGTAAAGATGGACACTGAAAGCCTTTCTGTCTATCCTCGTCTCTGAAAACCAGAGGGAAAGATGATGAGAGCTAATCAAGTTCCCATGGCCTCATATCCTCTCTTCTCTCAAAAGCAGAGAGTTTTCTCAAATGGAACAAAGCAATTTCTTTGCCAAGAAAGCTTTTATGTTCACCTTCAAAATAGCATTTCTGCTTTGCAAAGAGAGCCTTTCAGAGGGACTTCTTTGAAAGGAAGTAAATAAGAATAGAGAAAGTGCCCGCAGCTCCAATTTTTCTCCAGTAGGATTGTAGTGCTTTGACATAAGAGTACCTGGCAGCTGGAATTCCAGCTTCCCGTTCCCCTCCTTGAAACAGGCATGAGGAGGCTGCTGCAGATGGGGCAGAATGGCCCCTGGAGACTATCTCTTCTGTGTAATTGAGCCCTCAACATTCTAACTGTGAAAAGGGAGAAAGCACTGCAGCAGTCCCAGGCTTTATACAGGAATTCTCGGATGCTGGAGCAAACAAACAAACATTAATTTCTGGATTATGTGGGTTCCTTAGCCAGCCTTACCCAAGAGCAGTCTCTTAATCTGAACACTTTCCCCACAAGCCTTTCTACATATTTCCTCTATTGCTCACCCCTCTGCTTTAAAATTCCTAATGTGAGGTGATGGAATAAAAGCCATTATTCAAAAAATCCCATTTGCCTGGACATAGTTTACCAGGAAGCTCTCCAGTCCCTAGTTGGAGTCCAGGGAAAAGATCCAGTGTACTTTGGAGGGTACAGCAGTGTGTTAGCTAGGGTTCTCCAGAGAAAACTAGTAGGATAATGTGCACATATATATATGTGTGTGTGTGTGTGTATAATATATATATATATATATGATATACATATCAGATGTTATAGATTCCAGTAAGATCCTGAAGGCCTGAGAACCAGGAATGCAAAGGGCAGAAGATCAAGGGCAGACTGATATCCCAGCACAAGCAGTCAGGTAAAGAGAGTGAATCCTCCCTTCTTCCACCTTTTTGTTCTATTCAGGCCCTCAGTGGATTGGTGATGCCCACCTACTCTGGGGAAGGCCACTTGCTTTACTCAGTCTACCAATTCAATGCTCATCTCTTCCAGAAACAGCCTTATACATGCACCCAGAAATCATGTTTACAGCCTTATACATGCACCCAGAAATCATGTTTAACCAGCTATCTGGGCATCTCCCAACCCAGTCAGGTTGAGACATAATTTAGCTACCACAAGCAGAAAGATGGGGCATGCAGCTGTGGGCAGGTGCCAGGGTGAGGCTCTAGTGGACATTGCCAGGGCTTTCCCCAATCCCCTGGGTCTTTTTTCTGGTCTTCACCCCTGTCCAGGGGCCTGCACCAGCAGCTCACCGCAGGACTGCGCTCAGCCTACCATTTGCTCTGTCTGCACTCCCAGAGAGCTGCCACTACCTGGGGATTTACATCCCACACAATGGCCCTTGCCAATGACTGACTTGAGTGCCATGTGAAAAGCCCAGGACCCTGGCCTCAAGTGGTACAAATTCTAAGGATGAATCCAGCACTCCCTGTGGAATCAGGATGAAGTCACCCTCCACATGTCCCTGCTAGACTCCTACTGTGCTCGGTTTCCTCCCCTCTCCTGCTTCTCCCACTCCATTACAGGTTTCTCCTGGGAGCACTTCCTCAATATACAACTTACTCCCAAATCCTCATCTCAAAGTCTGCTTGTGAAGACAGAGTTCCTCGCTGGTGAGGGCCAGGTGGAATGGGGCTTTTCTGATGAGGTAAGAACAAAGCAATCTCACCTGCTTTTCAATTTTTTGCTTTGGGCCACTCTTATACAGTAAAGGTGGGAATTATATTTTAGAATTTCGAATTCTCCACGCAGCAAGAGGAAAAACATCCCTCTCTAAAGACAGCAGCTTTGCTTACCAATGTATTTAATCATATTCATAGCCCAAGACCCATCTATTACTGTTGCCTAACGTTGTGAGCAGTAGGGATGGTAATGTCTGCTGTTTTTCTCAACAGTGATTAATATTATTTGCATAAATTTGTAGAGGCGCTTGTTACAAAGAAATAAAGTATCCACCTAAGCACTGCATGAAAATCAGCATAATATTAACCAAAAGAAGAAATTAAAAAGGAAAATGTCACCAGAAATTTTAGCTTATCAATCTTCATTCTTCCCCTTTAACACTGTTTCCACTGCTGCTTATATCACATTTGCATAATTAAATTGCTGGAAGCATGTGTGTTAATTTGGATGGAAAGTATATATTATTTCTACTGTGTAAAAATTATTTGATGTTTGATTGGGTTTTTAACGCTCACTCTTCAAATCACTGAAGAGAGAAAAATAGTTTCATTTTTGTCCTTTTTTTCCCCAACCTATTTGACCAAGAGGTGTTCGGATATTGTTAGAAGGTTACAAGTACAAAATTAAGGCCAAACTCATGCAAATACAGGCCTCTAGGAGAGAAGGGGGAAAGGGGGAGGGAGGCGCCCAGGCAAGGTTATCCATGGTTCTGGGGCCTTGCTTTGGCTTTGCCACACACTGGCTATGTGACCTTGGGTGGGGGTCATTTCTCCTTTGCATTCATTCATTTGTTCATTTGAGAAACATCTACTCATGTCTACTCTGGGCCAAAAGGGAATTAACTAGATCAGCGCTGTCTAATATAGTAGTTACTAGTCACATGTAGCTATTTAAGTAAAAATTGATAAAAATTAAAATCCAGTTCCTCAACAGTATGAGACACATCTGGAGTGTTCAATAGCCATTTATGGCCAGGAGCTACTATAACGGACAGGACAGATACGAACATTTTCATCATTGTAGAAAGTTCTGGAGAGTACTGAACTAGACGATCTCCAAAGGTTCTTTCGTCTCTGATGTGCTATGATTTAAAATGATGTGAAAATAAGCCCAGGTTCATAATGGTAACCACTCTCAGTGTTAAGCTGAAGTTTCTGTCACTTTATAAACATTCTCTGACATTCTGTGGGAATCTTATATGGAAATGGATGGGGTTGGGGTGCACACACAGGGGACAAAGGAGTAAGTTTCTCCTCTTGAAGTGTCCAGCTGAGGAGACAAACATATGTACAAATAGGACATCTGAGGATGGGGGTAAGAGAATGATTCCCAAGCTGGATATGCAGCCATCTTCCTCAAATATCCAAATGGAAGTCCAGCTGTGTGCCATCTCACAGCTGGGAGCATCTCAGGACAGTGACGTAACTGGTAATCCATCTTGATTAAGAGGCTACAATGTTCTCTAGTGTGTGAACTCATAATTGTCCACTAAACAGTGCAGCTATACCATCAAGACGTTAAGACTTTTGCTGTTCATGTTTCAGAATAAATAGCAAGGGAGGAATACACAGATTGATACAGGATTTACCTTATATAGCCAGGCCCTGTGACGGTATGATAGTTTATATTATTTTCCAACAAATACTCACTTCGGCTTGACCATGCGACTTTTTACTTCAGGGTGGATAAAGATACTTCCTACCTCCTTGATTTTACACTTGACCATGAGACTTGATTTAGCTAATGGGATGTTAGTGGACACAATGGCAGCAGAGGCTTGGAATGCACTTTGAATGGTTGGGTTCGGACTTTTGTGCTTCTGCTGCAGCTTTGAAAAGATCTTGCCCTGACCCACTGGCCTTGAATAATGGAGCAGTGCTAAATCCAACCTGTGGGCTGGTAGGATGCAGCCAACCTGTAAAGGTAAAGACCAAGGGAAAAGAACAAGAAGGGTAGAGAACAAGGGAAACGAAGAGCTCGGGGCTGCAGCCTGCAATCAAGAAACCAGGGCAAGTGGCTTGATGGCAGCCACATTTGGTCCTACAGGCTCCAAAGCAGAAAGCCCTGCTAAGCATCCCCACGGAGACCCCATTCCTACAGCTTACTTTCCTATGAAGGGTGATATTCATCCCTCAGAGGAGCAACACAAATAGTCAAATGAATGGCAATAATATACTTTAGAATTTCTAATATTAAGAAATGAAATGGAACATGAAGCATCTATAAAATGGTCTCATGAAGTCAAAAAGGAGCTTCCTGAACTAATTATAAACAAATTTTACTATATTAAAAGCCAACGCAGCACATTTCAGCAGATGAGTCAATTGAAGTGATTTTGGGGTGAAAAAATTTTAAATATAGTTTATGATAAGATGCATACAGTTTATGATTTTGGGATGAAAAAATCTGAAATATAGTTTATGATAAGAACTGGAATAAACTGCCATAATGGTTTAATAAGTTTCCCTCACTCCTTTGAAGTTCTTGGCTGGTGTTGAGTACAGAAGCATATGGGGAGAGTAAATTAATGAGTTGAGGGTTTGGAATCAAGCTTCTCTATGAGTTTTCATGCACAGCAACAGGCAAACACACCCAATCATATCAGAAATGCACAGCCATGAGCCACTTCACATTTTCTGGAGAGAGATCAGAATGGAGAGGAAAACGGCTGCCTGGAAGGCTAACAGACTTGCAGTACAATCTAATGCCTCCATCTCGAATTTCCATTGAGCCCAAAGTTTCTAATCTATTTTTCTTGTCTATGTTACAATAAAAGCCAATTTAGAGGCCTTTAATAATTAGGGTGTTGCTACTGTTATTAGAACTAAAGTCATATAGGAAATACACAAGCATCTGCTGCCTAAATAGACCAATAACGAGTTCTGAAATTGAGGCTGTAATAAATAGCCTACCAACAAAAAAGGCCCAGGACCAGAGAGATTCACAGCTGAATTCTACCAGATGTATAAGGAAGAGGTGGTACTATTTCTACTGAAACTATTCCAAACAATTGAAAAGGACAGACTCCTCCCTAACTCATTCTATGAGGCCAGCATCATCCTGATACCAAAACCTGGCAGAGATACAACACAAAAAGAAAACTTTAGGCCAATATGCCCTATGAACATCGATGTAAAAATCCTCAATAAAATACTGGCAAACCGAATCCAGCAGCACATCAAAAAGCTTATCCACCGTGATCAAGTTGGCTTCATCCCCAGGAGGCAAGGATGGTTCAACATACACAAATCAATAAATGTGATTCATCACATAAACAGAACTAAAGACAAAAACCACATGATTATCTCAACAGATGCAGAAAAGACCTTTGATAAAATTAAACATCCCTTCAGGTTAAAAACTCCCAATAAACTAAGTATTGAAGGAACATACCTCAAAATAATAAAAGCCATATATGACAAACCCACAGCCAATATCATACTGAATAGGCAAAAGCTGAAAGCATTCCCCCTGAAAACCAGCACAAGATAAGGATGCCCTCTCTCACCACTCCTATTCAAGATAGTATTAGAAGCTTTGGCTAGGGCAATCAGGCAAGAGAAGAAAATAAAGGTATTCAAACAGGAAGAGAGAAAGTCAAACTATCTTTGTTCACAGAAGACATGATCCTATATCTAGCAAACGCCACTGTCTCAGCCCAAAAACTTTTTTTTTTTTTTTTGAGATGGAGTCTTGCTTTGTCGCCCAGGCTGGAGTGCAGTGGCACAATCTCGGCTCACTGCAGCCTCTGCCTCCCGGGTTCCAGTGATTCTCCTGCCTCAGCCTCCTGGATAGCTGCGATTACAGGCACACGCCACCACGCCTGGCTAATTTTTGTATTTTTAGTAGAGAGGGGTATCACCATGTTGGCCAGGCTGGTCTCGAACTCCTGACCTCAGGCAATCCGTCTGCCTCGGCCTCCCAAAGTGCTGGGATTACAGGCATGAGCCACCACACCTGGCCAATGATACTCTCAAAAACTTCTTAAGTTGATAAGCAACTTCAGCAAAGTCTCAGGATATAAAACCAATGTGCAAAAATCGCTAGTATTCCCATACACCAACAACAGGCAAGCCAAGAGCCAAATCATGAATGAACTCCCATTCACAATTGCTACAAAAAGAATAAAATACCCAGGAATACAGCTAACAAGAGAAGTGAAGAACCTTTTCAAGGAGAACTAAAAACCACTGCTCAAATAAATCAAAGAGGACATGAACAAATGAAGAAGCATTCCATACTCATAGATAGGAAGAATCAATATTGTGAAAATGGCCATACTCAATACAGTTTCAATTACATTAGCAATGACATTCTTCACAGAATTAGAAGTAACTATTTTAAAATTCAAATGGAACCAAAAAGAACCCAAATAGCCAAGACAATTCTAAACCAAAAGAAGAAAGCTGGAGGCATCATGCTACCTGACTTCAAACTACACTATAAGGCTGCAGTAACAAAAACAGCATGGTACTGGTACAAGAACAGACAAAGACCAATAACAGAATAGAGAACTCAGAAATAAGACCACAAACCTACAACCATTTGATCTTTGACAAACTTGACAAAAAACAAGCAATGGGGAAAGGATTCCCTATTTAATAAATGGCGCTGGAAGAACTGGCTAGCTACATATGCAGAAAGTTAAAACTGGACCTGTTCCTTACACCATATACAAAAATTAACTCAAGATGGATTAAAGACTTAAATATAAAACCCTAAACTATAAAAACATTAGAAGAAAATCTAGGCAATACTATCTGGACATAGGCATGGGCAAAGATGTCATCATGAAAAGACCAAAAGCAATGGCAAACAAAAGCCAAAATTGACAAATGGGATCTAACTAAACTAAAGAGCTTCTGTACAGCAGAAGAAACTACTGTCAGAGTGAACAGGCAACCTACAAAATGGGAGAAAATTTTCACAACCTACTCATCTGACAGAGGGCTAATATCCAGAATCTACAATAAACTCAAACAAATTTACAAGAAAAAAACAAACAACCCCATCAAAAAGTGGGCGAAGGATATGAACAGACACTTCTCAAAAGAAGACATTTATGCAGCCAAAAAACACATGCAAAAATGCTCATCATCACTGGCCATCAGAGAAATGCAAATCAAAACCACAATGAGATACCATCTCACACCAGTTAGAATGGCCATCATTAAAAAGTCAGGAAACAACAGGTGCTGGAGAGGATGTGGAGAAATAGGAACACTTTTACACTGTTGGTGGGACTGTGAACTAGTTCAACCATTGTGGAAGTCAGTGTGGCGATTCCTCAGGGATCTAGAACTAGAAATACCATTTGACCCAGCCATCCCATTACTGGGTATATACCCAAAGGATTATAAATCATGCTGCTATAAAGACACATGCACACGTATGCTTATTGCGGCACTATTCACAATAGCAAAGACTTGGAACCAACCCAAATGTCCAACAACGATAGACTGGATTAAGAAAATGTGGCACATATACACCATGGAATACTATGCAGCCATAAAAAATGATGAGTTCATGTCCTTTGTAGGGACATGGATGAAACTGGAAACCATCATTCTCAGTAAACTATCACAAGGACAAAAAACCACACACCGCATGTTCTCACTCATAGGTGGGAATTGAACAATGAGAACACACGGACACAGGAAGGGGAACATCACACTCCGGGGACTGTTGGGGGTAGGGGGAGGGGAGAGGGATAGCATTAGGAGATATACCTAATGCTAAATGACGAGTTAATGGGTGCAGCACACCAACATGGCACATGTATACATAAGTAACAAATCTGCACATTGTGCACATGTACTCTAAAACTTAAAGTATAATAATAATAAAATAAAATAAAATAAAAAAAGAAAACACCAAAAGCAATTGCAACAAAAGCAAAAATTGCCCGGGTGTGGTGGCTCACACCTGTAATCCCAGCACTTTGGAAGCTGAGGTGGGCAGATCACTTGAGGTCAGGAGTTCGAGACCGGCCTGGCCAAAATGGCGAAACTGTGTCTCTACTAAAAGTACAAAAAATTAGCCAGGTATGGTGGCACACACCTGTAGTCCCAGCTACTCAGGAGGCTGAGGCATGAGAAATGCTTAAACTCGGGGGGCGAAGGTTGCAGTGAGCCATGATCATGATACTGCACTCCATCCTGGGTGACAGAGCAAGACTCTTGTCTCAAAAAAAAAAAAAAAAAAAAGCAAAAATTGACAAATGGGATCTAATTAAAGAGCTTCTGCACAAAAAAAGAAACTATAATCAGAGTGAACTGACAACCTACAGAATGGGAAAAAAATTTTTCAATCTATCCATCTGACAAAGGTCTAATATCCAGAGTCTACAAGAACTTAAGTTTACAAGAAAAAAACAACTGCATTAAAAAGTGGGCAAAGGACATGAACAGACACTTTTCAAAAGAACACATACATGCAGCCAACAAATATGAAAAAAAGCCCAACATCATTGTTCATTAGAGAAATGCAAATCAAAACCACGAGATACCATCTTATGCCAGTCAGCATGGCTATTATTAAAAAGTCAAAAAACAATAGATGCTGATGAGATTGCAGAGAGAAAGGAATGCTTTTACACTGTTGGTGGGAGTGTAATTTAGTTCAACCATTGTGGGTGACAGCGTGGCAATTCCTCAAAGACCTAGAGGCAGAAATACCATTTGACCCAGCAATCCCATTACTGGATATATACCCAAGGGAATATAAATCATTCTGTTATAAAGATACATGCATGTGTATGTTCACTGCAGCACTATTCACAACAGCAAAGACATGGAATCAACCTTAATACTCATGAATGATAGACTGGATAAAGAAAATGTGGTACATATACACAATGGAATACTATCAGCCATAAAAAGGAATGAGATCAT
Organism: Symphalangus syndactylus; assembly: GCF_028878055.3. Taxonomy (NCBI): domain Eukaryota; kingdom Metazoa; phylum Chordata; class Mammalia; order Primates; family Hylobatidae; genus Symphalangus; species Symphalangus syndactylus. The sequence goes on along the minus strand of NC_072423.2, from coordinate 119,550,808 downwards.
GTCCTTTGCAAGGACATGGATGGAGTTGGAAGCCATTATCCTCAGAAAACTAATGCAGGAAGAGAAAACTAAACACCGCATGTTCTCACTTATAAGTGGGTGCTGAATGATGAGAACATATGGACACATAGTGGAGAACCACACACAGTAGGGCCTGTTGGAGGTTGGGGGTGGTGGGAAGGAGAGCATCAGGAAGAACAGCTAATGGATGCTGGGCTTAATACCTAGGTGACAAGATGATCTATGCAGCAAACCACCATGGCACATGTTTACCTATGTAAAAAACCTGCACATCCTGCACATGTATACATGAAAATACAAGTTGAAGAAAAGTAAAATTTTAAAATATACATAACAAAGTCATGAATGCTACAATGGGAGTAGCACAGACATTATCTGCCCCCAGCAGGTAAAGGCTATAAACCAAGACTTGTATACAGAGCAGGAATTTGCAGGGGGGAGGTGAGGACAGGGGGTGGTGTTGGGAGATAACGCTGTTCTAGGTAGAGGGAAGATCCCAAAGGTACAGCCAAGCAGGAAGACTGATAGGGCCAGAACAGGCGGGTGCAGAGTATAATGACAGGATGCGTGAGAGGTAACAACAAAGAAATACGCAGAAGTCAAGAAGGACGTCATAAGCCACACTCAAGACTCCCGGCTTCATCTGAGGGCAGGCGGAACCCGCTGGCTGGGCTTTAAGCAGGGCAGTACGGAGCTTTCATGAGGTGCTCAGTAAACATTGACTGAGCGGTTCACCAGGTGCACTGAGAACCTGGCACACGCTCTGTGGGGCTGTCTTTTCTTCTCACCTCTTCCACGACCTACCACTCATGCTGGGCCACATTGCAACATCCAAGACTTAATTTTACCTGATTTTTGGAAGTTCTTATTGTCTCCTCATATTTGTCTCACAAGGAACCCTAGGTTTCCTCTTCAATAATATCAATGCTATCCTTTTTGGCATACTGCAGTTCTTGCTTTCCCTTCTCTGCAGAAAGTGAGCTCGGCGCTGGCTCAGTGCTCCCAACAGTGCCCAGACTGGAATGCCTGGAGAGCAAGAGGTAAGTCAGACCAAGGCAGGTATGAGGAGGAAGGGACAGAAGGAGGGAGGCTGAAAGGGGTATGGAGAAAGAATTCTGCCATTTAGTTCTTTTAGACTTAATTTAATATTTTCAAGTTTTTGGTTTATTTTATTTGGTTTATGTTAATTTTCATTGGGAACTACTTTTCATAATAACTGCACAATTAAGAAGACACACATTTGTGTGCTGTGGAAAATAATTCCGAAGTAAAAGTAATTGAAAAAGAAGACAGCAAGCAGAGATATTCTAGCTTTGAGCTCTCTTTTTCTGAAATAATTCCTTTAAAAATCATTTTCCAAGTATTCTTAAGTATAAAGCATTTAACATGACAAGGGTATGAGTCAATCATTTGGATTTGAGGGCTTGGTCACATATAGACTCAGTGCTTTTGCTGATGAGCTTCAAACTTTTCTAATGGCTTAAAAATAATCTACAATACATGGAGTCATTACTCAGGATTTATCTTCAAAGAACTCCAATTACAGAATTTAGTCACTGGAATCCCCCCCCTTTTAGACATAGGAACAAATATTCAGGAAAAAAAACCCACATAGGATTCACAAATAAAGATTTATACCTTTTTCTGAATAAAGCAGGCACTAAATTAAAGTGCCGTCACTGCGGCTCTAGCTGAGTTCAAAGGCGCATTGCAGTAGCTTTAAAGTTTATTCCAATAATCAACTCAGTCCAAAGTTAGACATGTGCTAACTAGACTTGTCATGTGTATATTGCTTTTAAGTCTTTAGCATGTGAAATGTCTTTTCATTTTTGGAAAAAAAATCATAAAATAAAGAATTCTTTTGTTGGAAATTAAGTTCATAGTCTAAAAAGCAAAACCAGACAGGCTACAACATTCCAGCAAGTAAACAAGACAGATGTTTTGTGCTCCAGCTCTCAAAAATCATGAGATAGTCAAGATTCTCCCAGATCAGGTTCAGATTTGTCTTGCCAACTTCATTTCTTCCTCCTCTTCCCTTTCACGCATGCAACACCCTATCTAACACTTCCTTTCCTCTCTTATATATATATGGTTCTCACTTTCCTGCCACCATACTCATCCTCACATGGTTCCTCATATCTGGAATGCTCTTCCCGCCACATCTGCATGATCAAATCACGCACACGTTTGCAAACTCATCTCGGATACCACCCTCTCTAAGAAACTCGCCATAGTGTCTTCAGACAAAAGGAGTCTCTCCTTCTGTGCATGGGCCACTTCTTATCCCACATCGTGTCATCTACTCTGGGCCCACTGAGGGCAGGGTAACCCTTAGTATATTGCTTTATTTACAAGAAGCATCAGTACCTGTTACTTGCATGAGCAATAAGGTATTAGGAAGATATAAGCAGGCAGATTTCCTGATTTAATAAGCTTAAAAAGTACATGGACCACTGGGCACAGTGGCTCATGCCTGTAATCCCAGCACTTTGGGAGCCTGAAGCAGGTGGATCACCTGAGGTCAGGAGTTCAAGACCATCCTGGCCAATATGGTGAAACCCTGTCTCTACTAAAAATACAAAAATTAGCCAGGTGTGGTGGCATGCATCTGTAGTCCCAGCTGCTTGGGAGGCTGAGGCAGGAGAATCGGCTTGAACCTAGGAGGTGGAGGTTGCAGTGAGCTGAGATCATGCCACTGCACTCCAGCCTAGGCAAAAAAGTAACTCTGTCTCAAAAACAAACAAAAAAAAAAGTACATGGACCAAGAGGTGGCAAAAAGAATAAGATTTCAAATGTGAAAGGATGAAGTTTTGACACAGGCGTAGCATTCACCTCCAGCAAACACAATTCAGCATTTCTGGGTGTCTAGGACAAGGTGTACTGGAAAACAAGGTAAAGGCTGTCATTTAGTGTGTGCCCACCAAGTGCAGGGTTTGTGCAAGGGCTTTATTGACACTGATTTCTTTCTCAGAACAACTCTAAAATGCCCCTATTATTATCCTGGCTTTACAGAGGAGGGATGGGGGCCAGAGAGGATGAGTGAGCTCAGAGAGGCCCAAACAGCTAAAAATCCTTCTGCCTCCAAAGTCCCACACCCTTTACGCTGCCTAAGAACTTTTCAAAAGAGATAAATATAACTGAGCACATACACTAAGCCCCAGTAAAACACGAGTAAATGTAAGACTTCTTTGAGTAGGACTAGTTTTATAGCAGGAAAAATCAAAAGAAGTTAACAGAAGTCCTTTATATCTGCATAACGCATCATACTTATAAGGAACTTCCATATTTATGAATTTACAGATGTATCAGATTTGACATAATCTGATTTAGTAAAAAATGAACAAACAGGGTTTGGCTGCACCTCGCCAGACTGGGCCAGAGTCCTTAGTTCTTAGCTTCTGGGAGACTCAGAAAGCCCAGAGACTCCAGAGAAGTAAATATCTTCTGTAATGTCACTTAGAACCAGGTCTCCAAGGGACCCATGGAACCAAAGCATCCTTATAAAGCTGTGGGCTAAGTGGTTTATTCTTCCCCAAGTCAGCCTCTGAGACACTGGTCCGAACAGAAATGGGGTTGGTGAAGCCATCCAGTCTGAAGTGATGCATTCTGAGCACATCTGGAAGACCAGAGGATCTCTAGGCTCGGGCCATACTAAAGGTCACATAAGGTTGAAGGCTGAACTCCTACTGAATTCACCATATGTCCCCATTCCCAATTTATCACTCATAGAGCTGACTTTTCTCACACCACAAATATCCATCTATCCTTCCATTCATATCTCGTATAACTCCTGGAAGGCAGTCATAGACTCTTGCGATTTGACCAGTAATAGACTTGTGATTCAGCGTTTCCTGAATAACATATGCTCAGAAACAGCAGGTTTCTAGGGACATCCTTAAGGAAACCTGACAACCTAGGTTGGTTCAGGAGAGCTGGCCTCTAGGTCCATGTGACTTGGAATGACATAAGCCAAACTTCTCTACCCTCTAGTCTTATGCCTGAGTCTTCCTCAGGGACCAGCATAAAACTGTTCCATGCACCAATACTCAACATTTTACAGGCAGACGCATGAGAGGGACCTTTAGGAGTAGCAGTGGTAGCAGAACTACTTCGAGTAGTCGTGATAGAAAACAGTTTCTAAATCCCTGTCCCTCTTGTAGAAGTGAACTCTAGAAAAGGCAAAGTAGGACAAAAATAGTGTCTTTTCCACCCTCAGTCCATTTGTCAAATATAAACATAAAACTCTGATTTCCCCTTGGGGTTCTGGCCACACATATAAGGCACGTAAGTTCCTCTTTGGAGGGGTCTTGCTATATGAAATGCAGAATCCAAGGTATTTTATTCCTACTTTCAATGAAATAGCTTATTTTTCTATAAATAATTTTTCCCCTACAAAGTAAATATCACCATAGCACCACTATGAAGGCCACACATATCTTTCTGAAAAATAAGATGAAGATTATTTTGTCCATCTTGCCATTATTAATATGAATATAAATTTTCTGTGCTATTTCATTGGCGTATTTTCCAGGAACACAGTATATATTCTATAATTTAATACTGTGATAAATGTGATTTGTGAAAGTCATTTATTCACAAACAGACCTTTCCATATTTTATGTAAACTTGCTATTCATTATATTTAACATTCTCATATTTAACCTCAGAAGATAATAAAAGTGTAAGTTGAAAAAACAGTCTTATAAAATCCTAACTTAACTGTCTCTGTCTTCTCAGCAGAGGGGCAGCATGTTCTTGATCTTTTGCTTTTGATTTTGTTGTTCTTGTATTTTGAGTCATGAGCCTTTTTAAGTGTAGGACAAAAGTTATGGATCCCTTCTCCAGAAAAACATACACAAACAGAAACACAAGGTTTTCATATAACTAATTTTATTTCATTGGAAGTTTATTACCTTAACATAAACAGAAATAATCTTTATGAAGAATTATATACCTTTTGCTATCTTTTTAATGTTTATTATGCATGTAAACCAAAAAGTAATGCTGCTTAAAAAAAAACACTACAATTTGAGGGCTTGCCTAAGAAGATGAAATTGTGGTTTACTGTTTGACAGCCAGGAGTGTGTGGATGTATTTTAATAATAACCAAAGTTACTTGTATCCAGCAACTCCAGAATCATCTAGACTTTGCAGTAAACTCATGGTTTACTCTTAACTGTCTTTCATAAGTGTCATTGTGTTTGGCAAGGCCTGACTCACTGGGGCTGCCTCTGTCATCAGAGAAGAGATACAGAAATCCAAGTATCCATCCTAACACAGGAGCAGGAGTAGCCTTCACAGGAGTCAGCGGGTGTTGCCAGAAATGTGCAGATTTCTTTTTGGAGAGAAATTAACAAGGCTTTGTCCTTCTGGAGACCAACCTTCAGGTTCTCTTCTTCCAGCACAGGGAAGTTCACAAGACAACTGCTTCCACCAACCTCTTCTAGAATGAAAGTACAGGATGTCTCAGAAGCATCAATAAAAGGGACTATAGGACCTTGTAATAAAAGATTTCTCTCATTCATGTGGCAGAAATTGAAACAAAACCTCTAAGCATGTCAGGTGATAAACTTCTCCCTGGCAGACTGCTCTGAGAATGGCTTTCCTTTCCACTCCACACTGGAGCACGTAGGACGGAAGATAAGTCAAGTCTTGTAAGAGTCGTTCTCTGGAAAGCCAGCAAACTTCTGGGTAGCACAGAACTTTACATCCAGCAGTATGACTTGATATACACCCTGAAAAAGCTGATGATTCAAGGCCTTGGTTCTCCCCAAAGCTAACTCACCACAGAGGGAAATATGACTTCTGTGGGATTGGTAGTGGATGGCCTAGTGCCAGAGCATGTGAGACAGACATTAATGGGGTTTCCTTCTTCACAAAAAGTTAAACCAGGAGCTCTTTGATTGCAACAACATGCACCTGATGGACAAAACCCATAGGCTGGTTTCTGAGGAATACACCAGGAATTTTACAAAAATGCTGCAGAAGGAAAGTGGCATAATTGCCAATCTCTCCAAAGTACATTTTGAAATACTGAAAATTAGAACCTCCAGGGATTCCACAGTGGCTGGTATTTGAGAGGGCACTGCTTCATCCTTTCTCTTCTTATTCAAGCTACAAACTGTAGCACTCCACCCCCGGCCTATCCAAAATGCTGTAAGAGCCTCACTGGCTGCTTAAAGATGAGGCTTTCTCCTTGGGACAAATCCAAGTTTCTGTCTTTCCAAATGGAGCCATCTTCTCACAGAGAAGATCCATATGCCTGGTGAGTCTCCAAGCAAGATGGGAAGAAGATGCTCCCTTTCCCATCTTGTCTTCTGTGTCCAGCATCAGACACCCAAGGGACTTCTATGGTCATCCCATCCACGGGGTGGAAGATCTGACCTTCCCCCTGTCTAGGTCATCTCCTTCTAGGACTGCATTCTCAACAGGGTGATACTGCTCCACATGGGTGAAAACTGGTTCAGCAAGTGGGACTAAAGCTTACATATTACAGTGGTTTGTGCCAAAGGACAATATATAAACAGCCACAGTCTATATTAAAATTGCATAGATAGAGGTAGTCAGGGAAAATAAGTCAAAAAAGGTTCCTTAAGGTGCATGTGAAAAAAAGGTTGAGCAACACTGCTATAATGTATTTGAAGGAAGGAGCTTGGAGTGTCTCCGCTCTGTTCCTATGCTATCTGGCCATGGCCTCGTACTCTTCACTCGACCGCAGGCTTCCTCTGACTTGGCTCCTGGTTACCAGCTGGACTAGAGGATGACTGGTGCCCCTTCCTGCTCCTCCATAAATGCTACAACCATCATTGTAGCTACAGAGGAACGGTGAGGGCCACATACACCTACGCTGTCCTTGACAAGAGTGCACACGGCTTCCCCTTCCTTTATCTTTAAGGCACCACTGACAAGTACTTATTACAGAATTTACTGATAGCATCAGAAGGGATTTGCAACTCATAAAAGAAAACTTAAATCTCTGCATCAAGTTCTGATGTTCTCATAGAGGAATTAGCCATATCCCACTGCTGGGGGCCCCCTGTCAACCCACTGCTTCCTTGTTCCCTTCATATTGCTGGGACCCCTCTCTTTCAGTTATGAGCTGCTTCTCCTCATGCTGTCAGTCCTGTCCCATGATCAGAACTCTGGTCACCAAGAAGCAGCCAAAAATAGTAAACACCATACTAACTTCCCCTCCCAGGACAGTCACCTTTTGATTTGCCCAGCAGAGCAGCTTAGATCCTCTTTGCTTAACTTCCTCCCTTGGACTACGTTCCCAGCCTCATCTCTGCAGAGCTCCAAGCCCAAACAGGAGAGTGCTTGGCTTACAGGAAGGCAGATGATTCAGAGGGCCTAACTAGGTTCTGGTTAACAGGGAAGCGTGAACCTTCAAGGTCAAACAAGGCCAATTCACAAAAAAAGCAGGGCACATGCATTTTTAAATCTTAAGCAAAAGAGAGCAGTACCATCTTCTACCCAATTGGGTGTCAGAACAGTACCCGTGGACCTCAGAATCTGCCTCTTGCCTTCCCCTCCCCAGCTTTTACTCTACTGGACTTGCTTTCAAAGCCAGCTGTATGTGGTAGCCTTCCTTTCTGGACTTGGGGAAAACTAAGAAACAATTTGACTTTGGCCTGTTCCAGGATACTGTCTCCTGCCTACTATGTAGAAATGTTAAGCTTGGTACCCATTGCTCCTGGGTCTCCCCATCTTAGAACCCTTTCTGGAATTCAGATTCCCATTGACTCTTGGAACAAGCAGGAACTGGTTCCACTAAGCATTGACCTACCTCACCGACTACAGACCAGATTAATCTCTATTCAGAGGGCCAGTGATGTAGACGCAAATTTGTATTAACATATTTTAACAATCTGGGGCAGTAGAACGTTAACATAAAGCCAATAATGACTCAAGTAGGTTGGGTGTGGTGGCTCATATCTGTAATTTCAGCATTTTGGGAAGGGGAGAGGATTTCTGGAGCCCCAGAGTTCAAGACCAATCTGGGCAACATAGCGAGAACCCATTTCTACAAAATTTTTTTTAAAAATTAGCTGAGTGTGGTAGCTCATGACTGTAGTCCCAGGTCCTCAGTAGGATGAGGCAGGAGGATCACTTGAGCCCAGGAGTTCAAGGTTACAGTCAGCTATGATTATGCCACTGCACTCCAGACTGGGTAATGGAGCAAGACCCTTTCTCTAATAATAAATAATAATAATAATAATAATAATTACAATTACTATTACTACTACTACTACTACTACTACTACTACTACTACTACTACTACTAAAGCAAAACAAAGACAGGCTGCTTTATAACTTTCCTGGTCTTACTTCTATAGGGTACACCTACTATACTAGTTAAAATAATGCTAGATGAAGTAACAGATGCCTCCCCATCCCTTCCTTCACCCAAATCTCAGTGACTAAACACCTTAGAAGTTTATTTCTTGTTTCTTCTCAGAGACAATTCAATGCAAATCACAAAGGTGGCCTGCTATCTGGAGTCTCAGAGACCCATGCTCCTTCCATTGTGGGGCTCCACTGTCCCATGAGGACCCCAGAGCCCTCTGCATGCAGCTGGCAAATACGCAGAGAGAGAGATGAGAAGGCACCACTGCCTGCCAAGGAAACTCAACCCAGAAGTCACACATATGCCCTCACACATCATTAGTGGAACCTGAATGCAAGGGAGGCTGGGATGTGCAGTCCAGTGTGAGCCACGTAAGAGGATGACCATCCTTTGTTCATTGCTGACCACTCTGTCACTCCCTGCCTTCTCCCCTCAGTCCACAGTGGCTGAGCAGGGGCTGTACTGATATCATGAACTCATGGGGAGGGGCCTTACGAGACCATGGAGTCCAATCTGCTTTTACTGAAGTCTTGAATAACGTGGCAGGGGCTTCTTTCTCAAGTGTCACTGCCCATAATTTCCATAGATTGTATCCACTATAAATCAAGCCTCTCTGGCTGTTTCAGATATTTCAGTGGAACCTGGTTTTCAAACAGGCTAACTCATTTATGGACACATTTGCAGATAGTTCTCATTTAATTACAAACATTGTATGACAACAATGTATGGTAACATGTCTCTTACCTGTTAAACTGGGGATTCTTTGAGGTAAGGACACAGTAGAGAACTCTTTATTATAGTTTCTGCTCTTAAGCTGGGGACAAGCAGAAGCTTGACAGAAGCCAGGTTACAAAAGGGTCCTGGAAGATCAGGAAATGAGGTCCCACTCTGAGATGGGGCAACCAAACTCTGCTAGGTTCAAGCAAGCCCACTAAAGCTGTGTTTACAAGATTATAACTTGTTTTTACAAATCTGTATTCATTACAGACACATGTAATTGCAGATGAGCACCTCTGTGCAGTCTTCTCCAGGTTGAACACTTCACCTCTGTTTTATTACAGAAATCCAGAATGGCTTGCTGACCTCACCTCTATCTGTGGATGCTCCTCCCTCTAGTGATGGCTATCTTTCCCTTCTCTGAATATATGCCTCAAAGCGCTGCAAGGTTCCTGTTCATCAATTCTAAAGGAGTTGCTCTCAGCTCTCTACCACACTGGAAAGCAGCTAGAAAACTCCTGTTTGCCAGGAAAATAACGAAAATAACTGTGCTAAGGGTAAAGACAATTACCTTTTCAAGAGTGTCTGTCTATTAAGGAGTGCTTGTACCCAAAGAAAGATCTCTAGTGGTAAAATTTTAGAAACTAATGATGACTTTCAGGGAAGACCCAAAAGACAGAGCTGCTTTGAGGTGGAATGGCACGCCCATACTCTCAATTACCTTAGAATGGTAGCTTTCCATCCACGTACATCTAACACTGGACCTGGGAAAGTGATATAATCCTGGCTTGAATCTCAGCCTCCAAACCCAAAAATGCTGTTGGGCTTGTCAAAAGCCCTACAAAACCTAACTTCTACTTACAGATCAATTATTGTACCCACCTTGAAGACTCAGTGATCTTTTCAAAGAGTAATTCCCTGTATGGATACATTCTTAATAGAGATTGTGGGATAGAAAGTCTTCAGGGCAGTATTCATAATCAACTTTCTTATTGTAAGAGAGCCGACTGTCAAGATTGTTGTTTGAAAAAATATTTTAGAAGGTCTCAAATCAAACTGTATAATCAGCACTCATGTTTTATGCAAATTAGAAGATATATTCTTATACTGCATCACGGAACTAATCATCCTAGCACATCACTCAGAGAAAGCATATGCCAACCGAAATTTAGAACAATAATTCACAGTCCATGGAATAGTGCATCACCACAGATTAGACTGGTTATAAATTTATAATGATTTCATATAAAAACATTACATTTTAATAGTTTGAAGGAATGACAGGGTAGGGCTGGTATAAATGTTTAACTAGCACTGTCTCATATTTTACACTTTGTTTATTTCATTACTGGATATGCTAAAGTGAAAGAGCTAGTTTAAAAATGCCATCAAATTCAAAACAGAAAACTTGAGAACAAATACTCTATGCAAACCATTTTTCTAGCCTGAAGGATATCCCACAGCGTCTTTCAGATAAGCACCTAGATATCTATCATGAAATTATAACTTATTTAAATTGTTTATCATTCTGACCTTGGTGAGATGAAAATAGGTCATAGCCCCTGTAATTAAATTTGTTTCCATATTTGAGGCTGCCACAGAGAAGCCCTGTCCCCTGTGTTCTCCCTGCCAAACTGCTCTTTGGCTCTTCTGTGACTTTACATGCTTCTATAAAGGAAAGAGGATCACTCAAAACACATCGAGTCCTGTTAATATGAGATTGAGATGTGGCAGTCCTTGGGATACGCCAGACGCATAGACGAGACCTGAAGCTGCCTGGCAGGAACGCATTTGATTTGTCATTGTCAGGTGTGTATCATCTCTTGCCCTTTATCTTGATAGTCTCTCCTGTCTCCAAATTCTCAGTGACTGTTCTTCTCTAATACAATCACTCACAGAGGTCTGAGGATATGGTGGCATTCCAAATCACAGCATCAGGAACTATATCCTTACTACTTATTAAGTGCAGCTTAACCAGACTAAACATTCCACGCCTCACAAGCCAGTGCAAAAAGGCAGTTGTGGGACATGTACAGCATGATTCCTTTTTCTAAGATATATATATATATATTTTTAACATTTTCACTCATTGCTGTAATGCTTTGTTTTCTCTAAAGGTTATATGTTACCTGTACAATCAGAAAATTAAAGATTTAATTTTGCTAAGAAAATGGATGTTCTTCTGGTTAGGATGTTTCATAAGGAAGACAGAATCAGAATGGAAGCTGAAACCAGGCAAAGCCCATCAGGGCCAGGTGTCTGGAGAGCAGCTTCAAGGGAGGGAAAGGAGTGAAGGGAAGAGGGAAGCCTGAGAAGTGGGGTGCAAGGCAGAATGAGGCCCAGCAGTTCAGGCAGCAGGTTGAAAACACCTGCTCCCCACATCTGCGCATGAAATAGGTGAAATAGAGAGGCTCAGGTCCATGCTCTGAGGAAGGCAAAAGGTGGGATAGTGAGTCACAAGCAAGAATGTGGGGTGTGGAATCTAGACTCTGAGCCCTTTCCACTTTTCAGGCACCTTCTGCAACCACTGGAGGGTGTTGGACCCCAGAGAAAAGCAGTTGTTTTATTTGGAGATTAAAGGAAATAATCACCCTAAAAACTTGGAATATGTGAGGACATTTGGATAAACATTCGATCTTCACACTAATCTATGAAGATGTTACAATCTCCAGCTTTTGATAAAGAAAATAAATACTTAAGGCAGTTAACTAACTTGTCCCAGGTTTCCCAGTGTAGAGTGGAGACTTCAACCTAGACTCAACATGAAAACCTTGCCTCCTTATGAAAGATATCGTAGGGAGAATCAGTGACAGCCCAAGTCAGCAGCCTCGATCCACCTGTGAGGATGTGTCCATGGTGTGTGGGGGAGAATGCTCCCCAGAGTGCTGGACTGGCAGGAACACCCCACAGCCTCAGAGTGGGTGGGAGCCAGAAGATGTAATTATAGATTGCATGTGGTCTGCTTCCCGTGGTGTCAGTTTCTGAGAGTGGGACACCAGGATCTCACAGCTAAACAGGGTGGAGCTGAGAGATCCCTGGCACTGGAGACTGTCACCTGTGTTTGCTCACTGCCATTTGTCGCACGCCCAGCGCAGAGCCTAGCACAGAATAGGGCTCAGAACATGTTTGTCGAACACATTCACGAAATGGTAACAGCTCAGGCATAGGTATAGGTCTGCTGCCTGCCAGTCTGATGCCGTCCCCTCCCGCTTACACTGTACCTCCAAAAGAAGACATGTAGATTTGATGTAAGCTCACTTAATTCAACCTACTGTGGCAGGAGTCACGGAGGATCCAAAGATGAATAAAAATATTACAACTAACACTTAGCATCTATCGTGTGCTGGGCACTGTTCTAACTGCTTTTACAGAAATAACTCATCTGGTCCTACCAATAGCCTCATGTATAAAAAGAGAAAACTATTAGAAGCCCATTCTACAGATGAAGAAATTGGAGGCACAGACAGGTTAAGTAACCTATCTAAGGTCAGAGTGCTCGTAAGTGCTGGAGGCAGGTTCAAACTTGGCAACTTTGGCTCCAGAACTTGTGCTGTTCACCATTACACCACACTGCCCCTCACATGATCTCTAGCTACAGGACATTGGAGGGCAGACACACCACAATGGAGTGGGCTCCGCAGAACAGATTGTGGCTCAAGCCCATTCCATAGAGGAGCAGGTGCATACT